>NC_088312.1:13887078-14194578 GCF_910592395.1 Lineus longissimus
CCGTAAACATAGACGTATTTTCGTCCTTGCACCTCTTAGTAGGCCACAGATGATTGGCGAACCATACGTGCAGTTCTTGAATAGGAGGCGGGCTTGTTATTAATGAGCATTGAATTAATTGAATGGAAATTGATGACAAAATTCGCACAATAATTGTGAGCATTTAACAAAGACTAATCTATAACATGTAAAAGTAGCTGACGTGGGCGATAGAAATCAGTTATATTGTCCACTGTGTCCCGTCAATCAGGTAAACATAAAAGGGATTTTAAGTGGTTGAGTCCGTGTAATCTTTTACTGATCGATCTCTTGATCTGGCGGTATATCAATAGTGAGCGACATGGATAGGTTGCGTTTACAGCCTTTGCTTCTTCCGCCGGTCTTACCACCGCCACCACCGCAGCTTCCACTGATGTTTCTGGCTCCACCACTTCCTCCACCTCCGGCAGTGCCCCACTTTGAGGAAATTATCACGACCAGGCAGAACGCTCAATATCGAGGAAGAGATGTTTTTTCGACGCTTATAGCTCATGAGCTAGATTTTTGGAGAATGACTGGGGAGACTGTAGAATCATTCCAGCAGATCGTGGTGGATATTCGCCCTCTCATTCAGGAAACGATTGGACGGCCGCATAAACTTACCGTGGAAAACCGCCTGCTGCTAACATACTTTTGGTTGAAGAAGTATCCGGATATTGTCGAACTATCTGCAATGTTTGACATCAATGGAAACTCTGTTAGTAGACAGCTTCAACGCATGGTAGACATCCTATGGACTTACTTCCAAGGCTGCATTTTCTGGCTGACCAACGATCAGTGGCAGCAACTCCGTGGAGGATGGGAGGGAATACCTAACGCTGTTGGGGCTATCGATGGAACAGTTCACACCATCGAGATGCCTGAAGAAGACACCCATCTCTTTTACAGTGGCCACGCTCACCGCTATTGCATTAGTACTCAGATTATTATCGACAACAGGAGGAGTATCAGATACGTCCATGTAAGTATTCAGTTTTCCCTTTTAATATCAAATAATGCACAATGCCGAATTGTTTTTGGGATACACACCCCAAGACTTTCAGTTAACACCCGTCAAAAACTGGTCAAGGCTAGATTGTTAAGGGAAACTGCGCTCACTTTGGGCAAAGTTAGCGGTTGTAAAACGTTTGGCCAATTGGAAGCCTGGTGATAGATCCAAACCACACATCGCACATTGTAATTATAAGTTCGACTACAAGAATTTCGATTCCAGGACAGTGCCCCCGAGGACATCTCCCCTGGACATCGTATAAGGCGTGTGTGTAAAATCAGTGGGGGTTATCTGTCCGGGGCCCCGCCAAATGTCATGTGGCCAAATGTCCTGGGGCGGGGGGATGTTCTGTTAACAAGCATTTCACCTTTAGCTTCCCATCTTCATTCCAGTCTGGATTCTTGGGCCACTCCACCGATGCTCGCCAATACAGACTAATCGCGCCTGTTGGCCCGGAAAGACAACTTTCCCTTCCCGATGATTGCTATATCTTGGCCGACAAGATTTACCCCAACGAGAAACCGCTGCTCATGGCCTGGAAGGTGAATGAGCTTGGAGCTGGACTGCAGCAGGACCGGCGCCGCTTGTTTAACATTGAGCATGCGCACCACCGGATTCACGTCGAACACGTAATCAGGACAGTCAAAGAGTATCGAATTCTACAAGGAAGATTTCGCCACCCAAGGGAGCAGCTCACGAAAGTTGTGGATTTGTGTACTTGCCTTGCCAACCGCCATGTTAGTTTCATTCAGGAAATAAGATAATTACCAATACTGAGTCAAAGTGCATCGCGCACTGGACATATGCACGGACATCAGTGAAGTACCGGACCCCGCGCCCACCCCCCGTAAAGGAAAGCGAGTCCAATTTGGTGATTTCCGTGCATAGATCCGGCGACGCTATGATCAACTGTCGCCATGTTCATTAAATCAGCAATAAAGACTCAATTTCGAAATAAAACACTTTTAATATACAAATATCACGATATTTAAAAATAAGAATTGTAATTTTGTAAACATCTATGATGTCAAGATTAACAAATAAAACAACTTAGCACAATAACAATCATTGTCCTCTTGTTCAACTTCGGAACTTAGTGCAACAATATTATGATTTGAGGTCCCCTCTACACGTCTGCTTGGTAAAACATAAAGGAAAGCTTGTGCACAATTTCCGTTGTGTTTTACCTATAGCTAACGACAAATTGCCTTGATTTGAATCTTGGTAATCTTCGAATACACACCAGTCTGAATGTTCATTTGTAACCTCTTGTCTAAGCCATCCACGCAGCGCGCCTAACCGCCTTCGGATGGATGGCTTAGAGGAGCACTTGCAGTACTCAATAGTTATTTTCTAATATCAAAATATGTCCTCTGTATGCATTTAAAAAATTAAAATGTTTAATGCACCACCGACTACTCTGAAACAGCTTGATAGTTCATTGATCAGCTGGAGCCTCGCCCAGCAGCATAGCACATTGGAGACGAATAAGCTCCCTTGCCTCCTCGAGCACATCAGCGTATTGCTCTTGATTACGGCGGGCCAACTCCCAGAGCGGTGGACGTCTCTGCCTTCTCTCCTGGACCACACCTCCCTCAGCGCGAACTGGTGCATCCGGCACAGCGACAGGTTCCGGATTAGGCGCTTGAACGTTAAACAGCAGATCCAAAGGATTTGGCTGCGGGTGCATTCTAATCCTGATTGGCCTATTTGCCGGTCCTGGCACGTCTTGCTCAAGATTAGGTCCCGGCGCTTTCGGCTCTGCTGCAGCGGGTCCCGGCGCATTTGGTTCAGCAAAAGGTCCCACGACGTCCGGCTCAACAACAGGTCCTGGCGCGTCTGGCTCAGCAACAGGTCCTGGCGCGTCTGGCTCAGCAAAAGGTCCCAGGACGTCCGGCTCAGCAACAGGCTCTGGCGCATCTGGCTCAGCAAATGGTCCCGGCGCATCCGGCTCAGCAGCAAGTCGTGGCGCATCTGGTTCCAGTGCGTCAGGCTGAGGATGTGGCTCTTGCATATTGAACAACAAATCAAGTGGATCAGGTTGTGGGTTTATTAGTATTCGGATCGGCCTATTCTCGCCAGGGTGATGTTGGCTTGGTTGCCTCCAAGCGGCCGGTGGTTGTGCAGCATACCGCATCTCCCTCTGTCTCCCCACAACTCCACTGAAATGTAAAATTTATCTGTATTAGGCAGTGATTCTGAAAGGGCCGTTGAAAGTATACCGTTCAATTTTGCATTAGCCCTCTTCGGCTACTGTTGGTGAAAAACAAATGGAAACAACCCGAATGCCTAGAGAAAACCTGGATTGTCAAAGGGAGACTTTGATGAAATATGGTATACTTACTGAGCTAACTCCCTCGTAATAAACTCGCGGACGCGCCGACGCAGCTGCCGGTTACTCCTCTCCCGATACACCGCCCTTGTTCTTTCATTCAACTGATTGATATTCCGCTTGATGTAGGCCAACACTCGTGGATAGTTATCACGATGTAGCCGATGACCTTCTCTAAGGAGCCTCATCTCCTCTACCGCCACTCCAACGCGTCCTCCTTGTCTTGCTGCCATCATGAACTGTTGGCCAATTCGAATTTACACATTGCAGTAGATCTTTCTTCTCTTACAAAACAAAACACTGATTGTACCAACAAAACTCTTATCTTTATTCATATTAACAATTAAATAGCACCCCGCATTTGCCATTTATACAAGGAAAGGTCAATAGGTAATGCCAGTGTCCCGAAGTGGACGTTACGCAAGACTGAAGTCGGATCCATGATATAAGATGTTCGAAATAATTTGGTGGGCGGTCTGCGGGCCATGGTGACAACCAATCAGGATGTGAACCTTCCATGCCCTACGTCACTACAGCGCTGCCCTGTTGATAAGTACCTGCCTCACCAATCAAAGCCGAGGTTACAAGCCTGGACGAAACGTAACGTTAATTTTAGGTTCACGTTCAGGAGTTTCGGTAGATACCTAGCAGTACTGTCAGTGGACAGACTGGAGGCAGGCCTTGGGAAAACCCAGAGAGATCGGTCTTCTTGCAGGGAGCCTGAAAAAAAAGGAAAATATTTCAAAGTACATTTCCAGTAGGCAGATCTCATAGGCCTATACGAAAAATACCTTTATTAAGTCAAAATCCAGAAGAGCTGCTACTAGACTCTGTATCAGTAACCACATGTTACAGATAGAAAGAGGGAGGGTATACTTTTTAGTATATTCTTGTCCCCAAAATCCCTCGATTTAATGAAATTAAACAGAACCCCATTGAATAAAAAGGAAACTTGTTTCTATATTTTAAACTCAAGAGGGGAAAGTGTCGTTAATTTAGTTATTTTTTTGTGAAGAGAATTTGTACGGTATTAGGCGACGGTATATGATTTTCATGTCAGTACACTTTTTTCCATCAACATGTACACTATTAGTAATTACACTAACAACCCTTGAACTTGAATGAGGAGTAGCCTGTAGGCCTTCAAATCAAAAGAAAAAAATTGTTCAACTTGTAATGCAAGACTTCAGTAACAGCCTTGGCCTAAGTACATACAGGAATAGATCTTTGTTGTAGAGTAACCAGCACAGCAGGTTACACAAGGCTAGACCTAACCTAGCCCTACTAAAAAAAATTACCCCTTGAAAAATACTCCTCAAATACCCTAGAAAATACTAGTACAATGTAGTAGGCTACCCCCTTCGAGGGGTAATTTGGCCCATTTTTGGTTGGCCCAAATTACACCTTCATTTACCCTTCAATTAAGGATATTTTCTAGGGTATTTTGAGGGATATTTTCCAAGGGTAATTTTTTTTATTAGGGCTGGAGGCCTTTATAAATAAGAGTAGACAGTAATTATACACCCAGTGACACTGACAGTGTGAGTGTCAGTACCACCCGACAAGTAAAACTAACCTGATGAAGTGTCCATGGTCGATAGCAAGGACACATCCGATTCTCGCTCACTCTCCTCTTCACTGTCTGCATGGTCTACCCGAGTCGGTTGAGTTGACGTCAATGACAGGGTGTCCACAAGATTTGGGGGGTTGTGGATAGGCCTTTGACCAAGGACGTCATCGAGGATACCCCACTCCTCCTCATCGAATCCACCCGTTCTACCCCCTGATGTCCCCGATTTATTGTTAAGATCGTTTTGTTTGGACCATGCAAGCCGCATGGCCTTCAACTTGTTGCGGCACTGTTCCGCCGTCCGCTCATATCCACCTCGAATTTGAAGGAGCTTCGCCACTTCTCCGAAGACATTAATGTTACGGTGTAGGCCACCTACCTGGCCTTCAACGTCTTCATTCCGCCAGATCTGCAATAGCAGCAGTCTCTCCTGGCGTCCCCAAGTTTACCCTCTTGCTTTTGCCGAAGATTTTGCCATGATATATCAAGAATTAAACGGAAAATGAACGTAAAAGCTGATCGACAAGCACAAATGCTTTCCCCATGCGATAAAACGGAAGTACTGCACTGCGCAAGCGCTGTTCGATCTTAACGCGCTCAATGCTTAACGCGAATTAAAGTGGGTCACACTTGTAATTGTGATGCGCGTCAGTTATATCGCTTCAGCCAATGCGCATTAGAAATGCGGTTTCGCTAAAGCGGCTTAGTTTTGGTTTAATGCGCATTGAGTGTGACGCGTTTTAGCGACTTAAGGCTTTAATGCGCATTCGATGCGCATAAAAGGCTAGTGTGAACACAGCAATAGAGATTAAAATCTGACTGTGCTCTGCCCTCTGTGGAGTCTTAGAATTTTTTCCCAACAGCAGTACCACCACTGAAGTAATTGAACTCATTTGCCTTTGCCATAGGGTCAACTAAGAGCAGGTAGCCCTCCATTCCAACCTCTTGGAAGCTGTCCATCTGAAATCAAAGAGTCAAGATGAATGAAAAAACTATGCTACAGAGGTCAATGAGATACAACATAAAACATACATGTAATTCCTCTGTACGTAGTCTTTAGTCTGAAGTATGTTTAAGGAAATATTCAATTGAAGAGTTCACTTCAAAAACGAAGTCAAGGTTGACGTCTCATCCAAATTCAAATATTGAACATTTAGTTTTTTGCCTTGTAGAGTGAATATGTACCAACCTATACGTACTTCCTCTCACTTCAACATCAGGTCTAATACTAATAGTAATGAGCAAAATGACTATTATTGTCATTAAAAGACATGTATAACAAATCATCCTCAAATTTGCAGTGATCATCTTTCTATTCTATTCTTCACAAACTAGTCTTCTGAGGACAAAGTCAAAAGTTCATCAGAGGGATAGTTTGCTACACCAAGGGTATAGATGACTAGTAGTACATACCAACATAATTGCAGACTTCACGAGATACCTCTTCCTTTCATGTACTTGCACATTATCCAGCGGCTCACTTGCCAAAGTTTTGATTGGTCGTTAAAGTCATTTCTCTCCTCCTGACTCAAAGCATCCCAGTGCTGCTTCCAAGCTTTTAATTTGGTCGAGTTGGGTTCATCACCTGAAATTGAAATTTGTAAGAATACATGTATGTGAAACAACTCAAATGCACATGCATAAACTAACGCGAAATGAAAGGGACACTTTATAATGTAAAACAGGACGACCAAAGTGGTGACTGTCCGACTACAAAGTAATTTACATGTAAACACAAAAAAGATATAATGGGACTGGATAACTAAGAATCAGACTTGCACTTGCAGAGCACTTGTGACGAGCGATATTCTGCTTTTGTTGTGCACCACGGTCACTGCTTCAGCAAAACAACTTACGTTCACGGAAGGAGTGGTTATTTTCCTTGATGAAAAGTTGATAGCCATTCAAGCCAGTATTGGCCCTTGGCTTGACATTCACTCGCTTAGTTGATTGGGGTTTTGAATCACGCGTATGATTTATGACATAATCCTGAAAAGAGATTGTATCTTCATGAAGTACAGAGTCAAATTGGTCATAATACTAATGAAGCAGCAAGGTCAAAGGACAACCAAAACAAAAAATTAGGTCTGGAAATTTCAATAACCTAATTATAAAATGAACATACATTTATGCTGCATGCCACCATTTTGTGTTTACTCAGAATGTGCATGCAGCATCAAGTACTACAGAAGATTAAATATCAAAACTGTTAAAAAAGCAGGTGCAGGAAATACTATACATATAGTTTAAATCCAACAATCTGCAATCAAAGGATACGAATAATAAAAAATACAACTAACCTCCACCTGCTTGACAGTCAAGCAGCATTTCGCAGCCAAATCGGCAATTTGGCTAGCGTTAGCCACGGTCTTCCTCAGCCCCGAGTCAATGGCTTCATTGAGCTCTTTCTGTTGATCTTCAGTAAAAATGGTGCGTGGACGCTTTACCTTCGATGTCTGCAAGGACAATGTTAAAAAGTGATCAGTCCTCAGTGGAAAAAAGCCTGCCAAAGGCATAAGGGACCATGATATAGGCAGCAGCTGATAGGCAAGATGAAGTCACTCAAAAGCCGCCATTCGAATTCGGGAACTCTCACATCGCACAGCCTACATCAAAATGCTTCACGTAGGAAGAATATAGGCTAGGACTAGGTAGTGCTGAATCAGACGTGACCCAGACATTGCCCTCAATGTGTTGACGACATTGACAAATGATAGTAGGCCTGGGCCTACATAAAATGTAGTCTGGTGCAGTGATGAAGGCCTCACCCTATATGCTATGGCATTTGTATGGCGCTATTCCAGGGCCAGGCCAAGCACTGACCACTGTGTCTGTGACTGGCACTGCCACTGGCAGTGGCAGTGGCCAGTGCCAACTGCCATGCCATTGGCATTGGCATTATAATTAGATTATAATTATTATAGGCCTACATTGTATGTCACGTCAGACTAGGCCAAAGGCCTACTCATAACAATGTTATTTCAAAAGATGCATTTATTTTGTGTACATACTACAATAACATCATGATGGTTAAGACCTTCATGCATGGAGGATGCTCGGCTGCCCGGCCGGCTGGCTATGCATGCATGATGGGGACTGTATGGCCCTGCTGCAGGGTGTGGTCAGTGCATCGCATGCACTATGCAGTGCTGGCAGGCTGGCTGATTTATTGTCGTCAAACAGTATTACGAAAAAGCACACGAAGGTGGTCTGCAAGGCTACAATACTTACAATGGTGGATGTAGAAGTCATTGTTGCAGCAATTAAAGAAGAATTGAGGGTAATTTGAATCAAAATATGGAAAATATGCACTGTGTAAGGTAAAAATTAACCAAGTTCGTAATTCATATAACGCAACAATGAAACGGCCAGGGGCCATTGTGCTCACCGTAAGTATTTTTAGTAGACAGTTACAGAAAGTGCTACAGTATGTAGCCAAAAATTGTTGTCTTCATTGCATTCGATACTGATGGGCAATCCCCGCCAGTAGGTTGGTTGTCAAGGTAAATGATTTGGTGAGAATGGATGAACAAGTCATATTTGCAAAAGAGATGATTTTGATTTATTAGGTCTTGACCAGCAAGTGATTTGAAAATAGAGGTGCAGTGACAATGAATGATTGATAAATCACAGTATAATCAAATGATGTTTACAGCAGTGATGAAAAAAATTTGGGATTATGCAGAAATTCTTGACATTTGTTAACAATTCTTCATGATTCTTTCCTCGCTCAAGGTGTGCATCTTGACCAAGGAGGATACCGCGGTGACGTCACGGCTTTTCCAAGATGGCGCTGCATATTGTAAACAAACTCGATCCACGGCCAAGGGAAAATCAAGTCATCAAAAAAGTTAGATTTTTCGCATCAAATCAGAGTTATTGGTACTTTTCTGCTATGAAATAAGTCTTCAGACAATAAGCTATCATTTGAATAATGAAAAGTGCTGTTTTGATGGGGAAAAATAGGGTTTTTTAAACCAAATAGCCGGGCACCGATCTTCCAAAATTAGCGATGGTATAAAACAGTCTCCCAGATATGGGGCAATCTCTTCATTATCATAATGGGATTTGGAGGCATGTTTACAGATTTTACAAGTTCGAGACCTGTAAGACCTAAAACTCGCATAGATCCCCATAGATCCCCTCTATTTGTCGAGTTAGCGCCCCTGTAAGATCATGCATTTTCGGACACTAGAACGAAAACTTCCTGCGGATATCGCGGTTTCGGTGATGATTTGAGGAGAAATTGACTGTTTTTAGAGTTGTATGGGACAGAAATGAGTTCATACTTCATGAATACATGAATATATTATGATATGGGCGGGCTTCTAAGTCAAAACAATAACAAACTCAACTGCATCTCTACTGTATATTGCGTAGTGCATTGCCTAGTATATTTCGTAGTGTATTTTAGCGGAGACATTATTTCCGCACTTTGGCCACGCCAAACGTCTTTTTTATTCGTGGAAGTTAAACTGCTCTGTAAATATTATTTTACACAGGAAGAATCCATACTTGGTATTGCAATATTTCATGTCTATTGGTGTTTTTGTGTGCAGGAGCACACCAGACAGTGAGACGTGGAGAAGTGTTCAGCGCTGCTGCTGTCAGTAGACTGAATCTGATTGGCCAAAGCGATCAGTAATATGGGTCGGGATCACGTGATGTGACGTCACCGCGGTATCCTCCTTGCATCTTGACTGCAATATGTAGGAATGAAATATTAGGAGAAGAGAAGGCAGAATGTGACATTCTCAAAGTTTTTGCACAGTGCTGTAGTTCAATTACAAGGTGTATACTGAAGTTGTCTGTTTTATAGATTGTCGTTCTGTTTACATAGATGCTGAGCATAGTAATTGTGCTCAATTTCTCCTTCATGTATATAACAGGTCTGAATGCTAAATTGTGGCCTTTTCTTATGATCCCTACAATTACAATACAACTCGAAATTAGACTCAGATTATGCATATTGATATAGTCATTTCTGTGCATTTGGCAACTTTTTCCATCCTGAAATGCAGATCTGTTTATAGATCGATGTTGATAATTTGTCCATTTCTGACTGTTGCAGTGACTGTCATCGGAAGTGTGATATCATCTGGTACAACACCTTCCGCGTATGTGAGTGTGCTGTCTTGTTCATTATCAGTGACGAGGACTTCTTTGGTGATGTTGTTAATTGCAATTACAGTGAAGGTCTGGTCACATTCTTCTTCATCTGCCTGGAATGTAATGAAATAGTTGTGTATGAATATATAATCATGACAATTGATGTGTGCTCAGACATAGCATATTCTTATCAATCATGTAGTTTTTGGTCCAAGAGTCAGGGTTACTGCCCCTTTAAATTCTTGAAAGCAATACTGCCCTGAAAACATAAAACACAGTAACTCCACTTTTCACACTTTTGAGAAAAAGGCAAAAAAACTAATTTTGCTGTGCCCCGCAAATTTGTTTTCTCAAAATATTACTTTTGAGTTTCAAAGTAACCAGCATTATTGTAACATTTAAAGGGGTAAGGTGCCTGATCAAAAAAGTAGGTCAACTTGGCATAATTGACTGTACTGTGTTTTAGCTTATCAGAGCTTTGAAAAAAAATCCAAAAAGTGTTATGGGCAGAGACCTGTATTCATCCACGACCGGAAGTGTGGCACAGTCACATAGAGCTTATCAAAATGTCAAGTTGTGGTAAATACATGGCTGGGATGGACCAAAGTGGAACTCAATCTGTGGTTGATTCTTAATCTACAGAGTCAGGCCATCACAGAAATATGCTTTTTGATAATATATTTAAGAAAATGTGGTCTCACTGGTCAGTTTAGAACTTGTACTTTGACAGGGCCATATCAATGCACCAGTGACGTTTTGATGGATATGGTGTACGGAAATCTTTTTTTCTCAGGCAATCGGTATTGGAATTTTTTAAAACTTTATTATGCTATTGGCAAAGGGTTCTTCTTGACACATATAAAATTTTGTGCAGATTGATTGGTCCAATGAGTACTTTTTTTACCAAAACCTATGCACAACAATGTACACGTAAAGTACACATGTTTTAATAGAGGACTCTGGCCTACTAGGGCAGAGACCTGTATTCATCCACGACCGGAAGTGTGGCACAGTCACATAGAGCTTATCAAAATGTCAAGTTGTGGTAAATACATGGCTGGGATGGACCAAAGTGGAATTAATTCTCAATCTGTGGTTGATTCTTAATCTACAGAGTCAGGCCATCACAGAAATATGCTTTTTGATAATATATTTAAGAAAATGTGGTCTCACTGGTCAGTTTAGAACTTGTACTTTGACAGGGCCATATCAATGCACCAGTGACGTTTTGATGGATATGGTGTACGGAAATCTTTTTTTCTCAGGCAATCGGTATTGGAATTTTTTAAAACTTTATTATGCTATTGGCAAAGGGTTCTTCTTGACACATATAAAATTTTGTGCAGATTGATTGGTCCAATGAGTACTTTTTTTACCAAAACCTATGCACAACAATGTACACGTAATGTACACATGTTTTAATAGAGGACTCTGGCCTTATGATAAAACACAGTATCATTTTATTCAATGCATGCACTGCTAGAAAGCACAAAAAATTATCTACACTAAACTAAATGCTGTTATTATGGTATTATTAATAAAATGTTGCGACATTAATATCAATTGATCCTGTGTAATTAGATTTAATGACATATTAACTACAGGGTGTCCCGGAGATTCACAAGCATTGTTCATCACGCCAGTTCTAAGTGTAATTGAAGGCTTGAATTTGGCCTCTAGCATTGACCAACTGGAACAATGCCGGGTTCTGACAGCAGCTATCTGAACTGAATGATTTCTCCAGATTAAGCCTTTCTTGTATTCACCTAAGTTTGACGATATACCTTATACAGTATCAACCGATTGTACCAAATTCACTGACCGCAATTCATAGGAACGATACTAGACTTTAAACCCTTAACATCTTTAATGATATATTCCATCTGTAATATTATGGTAAATGTGTTCTACTCTATCTTATATTGTTGCACATTTTATTTCATCGTTATGACGGCATTGCTTCCCACAGTTCTGTGTTCTGGCGAGTCCATTATAGGCCGCTTAACCAAAGTTAATTGTACTCTCAATCTCCATTCGTCAGGTCTACTACGTTATCATTTCCACCTATGTTCTGCCAAAAGATCTTTCTATTCTCAGGCATGAACGGACACAGTTTCGCAATAATGTCTCTTTTCTTTTCTTTGGTGATACCTCGGTCTTCTCGTCTCGGCAAGCTAGGGATTTCCATCTTGGTTTTATTTTTCAGGAAGTCAAAGATACGATAATCTCCGTCGTAAGAAGTTTTGTAGAACAGCTCATTGCGACCTCTGCAAAACCGAACCTCAACCATCTCTGCCAACTTTGGACGATCAGGGCGCTTCAGCTTAGCTTGCGACTGTTCCCCATGAAATTTCCATTCTTTAAACTGATGACCGCAATAGCTCCGCCATTTGATTCTTGAACGACCTCTACGAAATCATTGTAGTCGTAGACATTGCCGCCTGCCCGCTTCTTGAATTGCTTCTCTACCCCCGCATGTATCGAATCAGCTGACATAAAGGTATGTCCGGATTCAAAGAATTTCAACGTCACATCCTCAGCATCTACATCCGGACTGTTCAACAGGATTGTGAGCATGGTAAACAGTGTCCAGTTTTTGTTCTGTGCACTACAGTTGTTGAGCCAATAGATGATATGCTTCACATCCCGTTCTTGTTTTATTGCAGCATGAAAAGTTGCAGCGATCTCTGTTGCACTACGTCCAGCTATTCCCTCATGCCACAGGATGGAGATGCTTGGCTTCTTTTGTGTTTTATTCTTACGATCCCCAATAGACGCAAACGTTTCATGGAATGCTATGATTCGCCGAGTGAAGACAGCTGTTTTAAGACCTGGTATTCTAGGCAACATGATTACCTTTTGAAGGTCGACTGATCGGAATGAATACTGATTACCACTGATCCGCTTGGCATCTTCATTGTACAGCTCCCTTGCTCTGTTGGCTTTTTGCATATGCTCTTCATATTTCATGCACTCAGGACATGTTGCCCTTTCATCATCGCTGCCATGACCTTTCTCATGGGTCTCGTGTAGGACCACTGCTCACATTGTTCCTCCCCTAGCTTAGTGAATGAAAAGCCCATTTCTTTGACGGTTGTGCGATACAGTATGGTAGCTACACTTCTGTTCTCCTCTGCTGATGAAATTCTGGTGCATGTCCTTCCTTGTAATATCACTCGGTAAGTACCTGCGGTTGGGGGCATGCTCCTCCTGTAATGGCTTATACATGGCCTATAAGACTCGATATGGTCCTTTATGGGTTCCCGATCAATCAGATTCGTCTTTTGCTGCTTTCCCCTTCGATCTAATCCAGGAGAAATTGCTGTAGTTGGAGTCGACCTCATCATTGCAGTTACCGCACCATCATTCTTGGGATGGTATCCCAGACTCCCAAGGAAGAAAAACTTGCACACAGGTGTGCGGTTGCCATCCTCATCAGTTAGGCTATAATAGAAAGATTTGTCCCCGCGACTCACGTGGCCACCACCCTCAGCAACTTGGTTACCATCATCAACATCCGCCCTGTGATTCTCATTATATGGTCTAGGATTGTCATCATTTGGATTGTGTCCTTGTGTTCGACCTATTCTTTGTGTTGGTTTTCTTGTGATGTAATTAAAGAGAAAGCTCCGCCTTGCATTATAGTCTAATGTCCAGAAATCATCCCGGATTTGTTGTCGTCGATCATCATTTATTTTGTCCGTACATTTGCGTGGGCACCTAGCAGTACAAGGCTCCCTGACTGGATGATTTGCCTTTTGCTCCTCCGGGGACAGCTTCAATCTTTTGCGCCCACGTTTAATGGTTTGTTCAACCATAGGTCGTTTCTCACCCATTGCTTGTGGAGCATCATGGTTGCCAGCCTGGATCTCCTCACGATGATCCGCAGGTTCGTCCTGGTTGACAGCCATGTCCACCTCTTGATCTTCCGCAGGTTCGTCCTGGTTGACAGCCATGTCCACCTCTTGATCTTCCGCAGGTTCGTCCTGGTTGACAGCAATGTCCACCTCTCGATCTTCCACAAGTTCGTCCTGGTTGACAGCCAGGTCCACCTCTTGATCTTCCGCAGGTTCGTCCTGGTTGACAGCCATGTCCACCTCTTGATCTTCCACAGGTTCGTCCTGGTTGACAGCCATGTCCACCTCTTGATCTTCCACAGGTTTTTCCTGGTTGACAGCAATGTTCACCTCTCGATCTTCCACAGGTTCGTCCTGGTTGACAGCCATGTCCACCTCTTGATCTTCAGCAGGTTCGTCCTGGTTGATGGCAATATCCACCTCTCGATCTTCAGCAGGTTCGTCCTGGTTGACAGCAATGTCCACTTCTTGATCTTCAGCAGGTTCGTCCTGGTTGACAGCAATGTCCACCTCTCGATCTATTGCATGTTCGTCCTGGTTGACAGCAATGTCCACCTCTCGATCTTCTGCATGTTCGTCTTGTTTGCCAGCCTGGACTACCTCTTCGAGAACAGTCTGGGCACTCACGATGGAGGCATGCGTTTCAATCCTCCTTGGGTCTGTCAAGACCTTCATTTCAACATCGTTGGATCGTTCACATTCTGGAACGATTAAGGGGATACTCGGTTGAATATCAAGATGTAGTAAAAGCTTTGTATTTTTTGTATTTAAACTGTTTCTATGTTTAATTGTAAAACTACGATTAGAAAATAAAAACATGTGCGAAAGAAAATTTCACATTGTAGCTTAACTTGCGCATACTAGGCAAGAATGTCCAGCAGCCTGCAGCAGCCACGTGGCTGGGCACCAACACTGGAAATTTGGTCGAATAGCAAAACAATTGGGTACATAACTGATCCCTTATAATAATGTTGAGTGAGGCATGGGGCCTAATATATTGGCTTCAAGAAAGCAGTTCTACATTGACCACAGCGTGAATTTGACACAATCTAACTTCTGACAGTCTTTCTTCCTATCCTGTCTCAAGCAGTCACAGAAATAATACGCATTCTGAGCATTGGCTTCATTAGGTCTAGCCCTAGCCTACATATGAATGTCAAAAAGGTTGAAATACTGACCTGGACAGAAAGCGCAAAACTAAATAAGACTAAATTAAAGGTACAAACCTTTTCTTTGCATTTTTAAAGCTAATTGAAGTAAAAATTTTCCTCTTGAAAATGCCATATTTTGATGCTTTCACTTGAACAAAGAATGAACAAAGTTAACATGTGCTTCCTAAACAAAGACAGCTACTTTAATGAACATAGCACACTCTGCCAGCCAAATGACCTCAATTTTTACAGAACACATAAACAGATAACAACACAGTAAGTGCATCCAAGACGTAAACATAAGTACAGTTAGTAACTCCAAGGTTATTGAGTTCATGAAACGTTAAAACGCAGTAAGTGATGTTACTGTGTTCTTGCATTTTATTGGATTGCTAAATTTGGAGTTACTGTGTTATTGCACTGTGCTATCTCCCAAAATACACGCATCTGAGGCAATTCCAAGGTACTAGGGCATAAAGGAGATACTGTGTTGTAGGATTTCACCACAAACAAAACAAAAATCAAAAATTGAGTTACTATGTTTACGTTTTCAGGGCAGAATAGACTGTATATTTCGCTGATTTTGTGGGATGCTATTCTAGGTCAATGTCATTCCATTTCGCTGAATGTAAATTGCCATGATATTGTTATTTTGAGAAGTTATCATTTGGCCTAATCTTACTCAGGCCGAATGAAAATCTTTTTAGGCAAAATGGGGTGGTTATATTTCTTTGTAGGTGCATACTGATGTTATGCGCCAGGAGGGCCATGTGTGAACAAAGATGAATGAATAGGTGTACTTACTATAGCTGTTTCTGGAGTATTGCGGCAAAGAACACGCTCATTAAAGTGTTCTGTCTCAAGGTTTTCAATCTTGATGCGTTTGTTCAGGTGCTGCTCCTGAATTAGGTCAGCTTTTTCGTTCCACAACTTACATCGCAGGTTTTGAGTGTTGCCACCGGAAATGGTGATGTCTCGTCTACGCCAGTTTTTGTCCGACTTAATTGGGGAAACCTGATAAAGGATATTCATATTTCGTTTTAAATCATTGTATGTATGTACTATGGCATCGCAAAGCGGAATCAATTGAACATGATGAATAACACATGAACTTTAAAAAATTGTGCCCACAATTTTGGCTACAATGTTGCAACCTGTAACCTGGATGCAGTGTGCCTAAGGCTTCCGTCAGTTGATGATCGGGGGTGTGCGGTCTTGCAGATTTTTCACTGTGAACCAAAAAATTCTTCATTACCAGCTATTGCGGGCCTAGCACACTCTGTTTTGAATAGAGGGAGACTCCATCATTCCTATTGTTTGAGATTGGAAAGGTGTGAATTAATCTGGCAATTAGCCTCCTGTGCATTGGTGCATACAAACACTAAAATGTTTGGTTTTTGCTGATTTTGCTGGTCAAATAAATCAGCCAAAAGTTTTGAAAGCTTCACAAATGATTGTTGCAAGGAAGTACTTTATGATAGTTTGCGAAATTTTGATTAATTCTAGGTGGAAAGTAATATTTTTCGCATATTTGTTGGGAAAAAAATTGAAAATCCTCCAATTTTCAACCCCCCTATGGACACTACGAATTTTTCTCCAATAAAGCTGAAATCTTGGGAATATAATCCTAAGAGTTATATCAACCACGTCTGAAGTCGGGAGTTTGTATCAAATGTATAGTTTCGGAGCTAGAGCCATTAGAAAAGCCCCCAAAACCCACTTTCTCAGGAATTTACACTACGGGCTACGAGTGAAGCATTACAGATTTACCAAAATTTTCAACCTATAGATGGACACATCGAATTTCCATCCAAATCACTCCAAATTTTGCCAGTAAATACCTAGACATATATAGAATTATGTCAGAAGTCGGGAGTTGGGATTATTTTTACACCCCGCCCAAAAAGCCAACTTTATTGATATTTCCTATGCATTTTCCATTAGGTTTGCCAGGACCAATTAAGCAGGTGCACTAATTGGCTTAATTGGCTAGGCCCGCAATAGCTGGTAATGTGCCATCTTGTTTAGGGTTGACATAGTTTTTACAAGAGTTAACATGTTTTTAAATCTGTTGAAGTTAATATTTTTGGAAAGGCCTTCGCAATAAGCTTGTTGTATTTTTGGGAATGTAGTTATGTTTTTCAAAAATATTGTAATGTTTTCAGAAGATGTTGACTACTAGTACTTTATAATTCGTGGACACATGTCTTGAAATATTGATGTGTTTTTCATCACGTTGCATTGATTTTGCTTTGGCGTGCCATAATGAACAGGTGGTACAGGTATCAGTTATTGCCATGCATGACGAGGCAACTGAGAAACCTGAAAAACAGTAAGCATGCATGTGGGACATGTACAGTCACAGAAATGTTGACAATTCCAATGTCTGTTGATGGGTTTGCATGCAATTTTTTGTTTCTTCTATCAAGCATAAATGAAATAGAACTTGTCATTTGCATTTATCAATAGTTTGTTTCCTCTGTAGCCATGTTTATGTGCAACATCCCTGAATATCAGTTATGCACTATGGTCCATGTATCTTGGTCTTGTTGGACCCTTGCACAATTTCTCACTTGACTATGACTTGTAGATGCACTGTCTATGAAAAAGTATTAAACGGATGTGAATTTACCTGTGTAATGGTTCTGTCAACTGTAAAGCGCACTTTGGTCTTCACAGGTGTTTTCAGAATAGTGTCCATGGATAACGTATCAGCGTGCAGGAACTTTGTAATCAATGCGACATCTGGATCAAATGGTTCCGTGGGGAAAACCTGTAATGTGGAATTTTGAATATTAGTGCAAATTATTCAGTTTATATGCACCAAGACTGTAGTTTATTCGGTTTGTTTTGTTCTCACATGAAATAGGAATGGGTTGGACTATTGGTATGGCAACATCATGTTCTGTTACATCTTTCTGAGACAAAGTCTGTTTTAAAAAGTGGAATGTTTTCTTTTATAATGGAGACTTCTGGAATCTAGGGGCCATGTTGTGAATCCATGAGAGGGTTATTTGATGTTTGTGGTGATATCTCTTTCTTTTCAGCAGTAATTCTTGCCAACAGTCAGTCTTGCTTTCGTGATTTATGAATGAGAGAGGAATACATAACCTTGATTGAAGAGGATGATTATTGTTCTTACCTTTGTTGTGTTCATTTCCAGTTGAATAGTCCTGTTAGTGTCATTTCTGGATGCGTTTGTTATGATGACAGTGGCGTTATTGGTGAGATGATTATTGAAGGCTCCATTTGGCCAGTACATATCGTACAAACTCATTTGGTTCTGCTTAAGGGCCACTGTTGCGGCGGTTTTGGTCATGCGCGCGCTTGGTGTGTTGAGGATGCGCACTGTAATGGTGTTTGATCTGAAAGGAAGTGACAATCATTTAACTGTTATGGCATAAATGGCTGCTACAGATTAGGACAATTCACTATTCAGTGTCACTCACAAGAGAGAAGTGACAACTTTAGCTATGGCATGTCCAGTAAACTGTTGTAAAATATCTCTGCGATAGTGACCGTGTTACAGTTATTCTTGGATAGTGGTAATTGTGGCGGTGAACTGGATGTATCAATCCAGTATAAAATTCATGAATGGCTGGTGAGAATGGCTGAATGGGGCAATTTGGTATATGTAGTGTCATTCCCAGGGGAGAAGTGACAACTTGAGCATGTCTGGTATACTGCTGAAAACAGTGTAAGTCACCATATGCTATTGGCATCCTTCTAAAATTGCACTTGTACAACTACTCGTACATATAATGTTAATGGGTGCTGGCGAAATCCAGTATGGGAGTGAAGTTCTTTTCAGTGACATTCATCCCACCTGTAACGTGTATGCAAATTGTTTGCGAATTTTACATTCCGTTGAATGATGACGTTATACATAATTGGGGAGGTTCATGTACGTACTTTTTTGGGACAGTACTGCCAGTAGTACAATTGGCCATGATGTAGCTGATTTGTGCTGAAAAAGGAGAGTGTGTAGAATTAAATATATTTTCGAATTCTATAATAGATCTCCTAAGGCAGACGTTAATACATAGAGCTTCACGCTTCACTGCTCACGCCTCACGGTTCACTCGTGAAGTGAAGAATGACGAACGTATTTCAATGAGCCTTGTTACTTAGGCGTTATGTAACATGGCTCATTGAAACACCTCATTAATTCTTCGGTTCATGAGTGAACCGTGTAGCATGAGGCGTGAGGAGTGAAATGTGAAGCTCTATGTAACGTTTGCCTTAGAACTTATTTAGGAAGTTTGTCGATAGGCAGCTTTCCCAGAAGCACTGAGGTGATGGCGCATACACACTCATTGGTAGGAGGATAAAGAGCCCTCTCTATAACACTCTCCATACAGTTATCTTTGAATGGACATGGTGTGCTCGATGGGCTGTGGATGAATGCCAAGTGAGAAGGGCCCTTTCGCTGTATCCTAGCAGCAAGGGCCCTTTCGTGGTATCGTAGTAGCAAGGGCCCTTTCTTTATATCCTAGCAGCAAGGGCCCTTTCGTTGTATCCTAGCAGCTAGTCTTCTATTTCCCTGGCTAGTAGATGAGCGGTGTGATCGTGCATAGCCCTGCTCACCTTCCCCCCCTACTGGCAAGAGCCCTCTCATAACACTCTCCATACAGTTATCTTTGAATGGACATGGTGTGCTCGATGGGCTGTGGATGAATTTGGATGTGTGGCTCTCTAGCCGAGGCGGCTAGATACGAGATTGGCTTCCAATAAAGTATGTCCACCCAGCTCTTGAAAACTAGTTTATATAGATTGGCTTCCAATGCGGCTCGAGTTATGGTAGTTGGGTGTACCTTGATTGCCTCCTTCGATGTGGTGCGGCTGTTCTTTCTTTCTTCTTCGGAAGTGGCACTTACTTCCTCTTCTTCATTGGATGTGGGGCTGACATCCTTCCCACACGTGTCATTACAGTGTCTTGCCTTAGAAACCTTGCATTTGTTCGGCAAAATATAATCTTCCACCGCGAAAATACCTGGCAGAAAACCTGTCAGTTGGGCAGTATAACTGCAAGTTTTACAGTATGGTGTCATTTGCACAGGCCTACACATCTTTCTCCCTGGCTCCTGCACACATCTTTCTCTCTGGCTCGTGCATACACTCCCTATGCCGTGCCGCACACTTCTCGTGACTGGGATATATCAAATTGGGTGACGTGGCAGAATATTGTGCAGGGTAACGAGGACCAAGCTTCTGAAACTTGTCCCCAAGGCGTCTTTGGCCCAACAAGAGACGTTGCTCATTGACTGTTAGGTAATTCAGTGAAACGTTAACTCCACCATTGGCATGCTGGGAGAACCAGCCTTCACGTGGACTGACCTGGATACTGTCATCATTTCCCTCTACCATATCTTCGAATGACCCCCCACTTGATTCGACATCTTGCGACATGGCTCGGCTCGTTTGGTCATTGATGGAACCAGAACTCTCGGTTAGTGATGCATCCAATCGTATTCTACGACGCTAGTAGTTCGCACAATGACTCCACTGGAGAGTTAGAACTGTTTGCTTCCTGATGATTGCCATGATCAACTCCAGTCATTTTGACTCATTTGCTGAAGACAAATCAAATAATCTATCTGGGCTTAGAGGAAGAATCAGACCGTCTGGAGTGAAGGGAGGCAAAAAATTGTTGCAAAGGCATATTCAGTGGAGTTCCCCATGACATTCACAATGGATTTTTTTAGATCTGTGACTCCTTTTTGCTGCGTACTATCATGTAGTCATCATGCGTTAGAATGTTCTTTGTGGGTACCAATCGAATCTGAAAATAATGTCAATGTTTCATGTAACCTATTTCGAGTGTAGGCCTATCATGTATAACAGCTATTAATGAATGGTGCCATGTTGTTCTTGGTGTTCTTTTTCGATTTAGAAATTATAAATTGTTTCTGATCACAGTTTGATGTTTATTGATGAAGGGTCTGGGCGTTATGCTCAGGAATACGTTTGCTTTCTGATGAGGTGACACCTATGATGTTTCAACAGGAAAACCTCTGTTTGAGGGTTAATCATCGTCATCACGACTATCATCCTTGTCACCACTTGATTTAATGTCTTTGAACTGGCACACCCGTGCATGTCTCCATGCTTCATCTTCAAACGTCGTATCATTAATGGAATCTCCAGAGCTTTCTTCTTGGGAGTATGGCTCACTGTCATCCACGTCTACCACTTCCAGAAGGGCTGTACTGCTACCATCATGTACCGGGGATTCCATTATTTTGTCATTGCCTTGTTATGTTTTATGACAGTTGGCATGACGTGACACTCATCCTGTAGAACGTAAAAATTAACTAGATTGACTGTTGATTTGATACCAAATGGCCGCTTATCGATCAGTGAACATAATAATGACTTCAACCAAATTTACATGTATAGTGTTATGTTCTCCCTCTGCCAGGAATGAGTTGATGATATCTTCAATCATCCCCTCACTCGATTCGAAATCTTGCGATGTGGATTGGCTCATCATCTCGTCACTGGTTGACTCAACATTATCGCCGACGGCTGGACCGGTACCATTTTCTCTCGACTCATTATTATAGCCGCCTTCATTTAGTGGTTGGTACAATGACTCCTCTGAAGAGTTAGACCTCATCAACTCATCCGGGCAATCAGCAGGAACTGGACTGTTCTGAGTTGATGGGGTTGACTTGACTAATGGCATGATTTGATGTTCATCCTATAGACGTCATGATCAAGATTTAAGGAGCCACCTTACTGGGCAATAACACCGTGCATTAAGTCACATACAACAATTCACAAAATATTGAAAAAAAAAATCGCTAGTTAGCATGTTACGATACCGGTAAGCATAGACACGTGGTGATTTGCTTGATCGAATGGTCACATCTCTGTTTTGTTAAACATTACACTGATAGAATTAATACTTACATGTACTTCAAAATCAAATAATCTGTCTGGGCTAAGAGGAACTGGGCTAAGAGGAACAACCAGACCGTCGGTGAAGGGTAGCAGTAATTCAGTGGTACATTACACAATAAACCTACCTTTGATATCTTTTCCTTCGCTGTCCACGTCTCCACTGTCCATTTCATTGATACATGTACCTTCCTCAGACGTGTTTCCTGGTAGTCCCAATTAATATTGTTGATCAGCGTTAGCTACTGTGTCCTGTAAAACCATACACCCTCTTTTGTTTTTGATTCGGTCTTAGTTTTTATTTCACAACATCCTATAAGTCCAGAGCTGGTTTTGGCTTGAAGCTGTTGTACTTATTAGCTAGTAACCAGGAACCATATTCATAAAGCCTTCGTAACTTTGTCACTAAGAACGATTTACGTGGCTTTTAGTAAGACTTTAGTAACAGCCTCGTAAGCCACTACGTATTATTCACAGAGCATTATTAACGTATTACTACCGCGTTACTTACTTAACCTCTCGTAACTACCTATATGCGTGAACGCGCTTGAGCTGAACAGTCATGGATGTGTTATGTAATCCAGTTGCACACGACCTCATTGTCTAAAACGAATATTTATACAGTGGCTGGACTAGCTTACGTCGTTTCGGAGATATTTGTCACACTGTTAACATGGAGAGTCAGAAATCGAGGAGCAAGACCGTTAGCCAGCAACGTGAGGAGGCAAAGGGGAATCGCCGGAAGGCCAATTTCTCGCCAGGTGAAATTATGAAGTTAGTTGATCTAGTCAAATTGAATTGGTCCGTGATTAACAACAAATTTTCCGATGTCGTAACGCTTAAGTGTCAGTTCGTGGTTGGACCATGCAAAATGTGCTAAGGTGGTGTCCCACCAAAATCAATGAAATTTGGTGGAGACATACCTTAGGGCTAAACTATAAAGAATATAAAATATGAGCAAATTCTATTCAGGGGTATGCCCAAATTTAGACTCGATAGTTTCCGGGCCCAGCGGGTTGCCATTTTTTCATGTACTTCAAGAGGTCATCTTTGAGTACTCATAGAAAAAAAACAGTTTTACCTGTGTTATTCCAACTTGGCAAGGTCCTTTCCTATCATATTACCTACCTTTCCATAGAAGGTCATAAAAGATATTGGTAGCATAAGGGAGAAATGGCAAAAACCACACACCCCTACCCCAAAAGGCCTATCTTCACATGCCCCTGTTCAGGGCCCATTTACCCGGCTTCTGCGGGTATTCAGATCATGTGACTTGCCAGGGATTACAGGCAGGACACATGCTTCCACAATCTGAAAGAAAATCCTTGCCCGCGGTTATCGTTAATGAGTGGTAGTCCTCTTACGTAAGACCATTCATAGGCCTTTTAGCACAATTTATACAGTGCTGCCATCTGTTGTCAACTTATAAAACTAAATTTTCATTCCACTTTGGCCAGATGATATTTTTCAACAGTGATGCACAACATGGGAGAATAAATGGCTGAAATGTAGGCCTACCTACAATGTAGGAGGAAACCAGAATATCCTGAAATCCTTTGTTCTTCCCATTTAGAGTCCGAAATTTATGGGATTTTCTTAGTTCCAGTCACTTGGCGACCCGGGCTAGGGCGAAGACCTCTGAAGATGAGCTTTCTTCTTGCTGCCTCTAACATCAAGGCAATAAGCTGGCAGTCCTTGCGTAATGTACTTGAGCTTGACATTTTGCTTCTCAATGGCATATTTCTATGCAACAGATAAACAAAAGGAAACCTTTTGTTTTTCAATACAAATCTACTATGTTTATTCTTTTATACAGATATGACAGACTTTTATTTTCGATATCCATGTACAAAATGAAATAATGAAGGCATTCAAGCTTCAAGCACTAAAAACACGATAGAAAATATTTTTGATGCGTACAAAATGAAATAATAAAGGCACCCAAACTTCAGGCACTGCAGATATGACAGAAAATGTCCTTTACTTGTTGAGCAAATCGTTTGCTCTGTCGTGGAGTCTTCACCGCCCATCCAGCAGGAACAGGATTGGTTGCAGGCGACATATCAGAGTCTCCAGTCATCATGGGACGCGTCGTTGTTGTGATGTCTGATACCGTACTGGCCCACTTCCTAGCAATTGTGTCAAACTTCGTGTCGACCGAATCCACAGAATGCTTGCCTGCAGCAATATGGAGATCAAGGTCGGCTCCAAACAAGTAATGGTAACACTAACGGCCCGAGTTACTGTAGACTGCCCAAGAGTACCAGCAAGGGTATTTGGACGCGCATACTCCACAGCAAAGGCCACTTTGGTTGTGTCCTGTGCCTTCTTGTTCTTCAACAGTGTCTTGTAGGAAAAGCGCTGTGGAGTACCAATCTTGTAACCACATGTTACCTCTAGCCCATCATGCTGGTGGACAAAGTTAGTGAACTTTGTTACGCCTTGCCATGACAACCTCTCCACCATAACCTCTTAGTGAATTTCTACCACTGCCATGTAGCAACCTTTGATGGAGCTGGCACAGTGTGCCTACCAGTTGATGTTGAAGGGAGAGGCTGTAAACAGATCAGTGTGGAGGTGAAATTCAAGTTACAAAGACATTCAAGGCATGAAAATAAGCTTTTTGCTTCTGGAGCCAAAAACAGCTTCCAGAGTTTTAGAATTTCTCAATTTAGGGAAGCTGTTTGGTTTTTTGCAGAAGCTGTTTTCAGCAAATATTTTCAGATTTATTTTGAAGAAATTGATGATTTCAGCTGTACTGCTCCAAAGGTAGACCTGTCAGAACAACTTGAATTTATTATAAAAATACAACAAATTCAGCAATGGCGCGTACAATGGCCTTGGTATGCAGTCATTTGTTTGTTAGGTATATACTTGTGGTGGTCTGCCTGCCTCGAAAGGGCCAATTCATCATGTTCATGAACTTGAAAGTACATTATGAATCTTACCTCTAGAAATGTCTGGGCCTGGGAGCCAAGGGAACCCTTCTTCATTGTGTTGCTGTATGCAATCTCTACAAATCCCTGAAAAATATATAAAATACTTTACGTTACAGTGTCATTCATGTCATGATATCAGGCATTACCCGATCTTTCAAACTCAATTAATTGGGGGAATAAAAGCTACTAACTGTACCATCGGGCCGAGGGCCTACTCGAGACCAAATTGACACAAACGTATTTTTTAGATAAATCGTAGGCCTAAACAAGACAACATTTTAATCGGCAATGCTTACCTGACCCAACCGGCAACAGCACGTTCCACGTTTCGTAGACTTCCCTGGAAGTTACACTACCGACACCGCGGTACGTTTTCCTCGTTGAGGATAATCGGTGAAGAGGGTGCTGGCACTTCCTGGGGGACGTCCAACACAAACTCAATCTATAGCGATGGTAAGGGCATATTGTCTTTTCTCTCAACAAAGGGCTTTGCAAGTCGAAATGTCCTGAACGAAGGGCAATCAGTTCCCATTCAGAATGCACAGTAGAAACTGCAGTGTGCAAACCTTTCAAATGCCGTCTCACATCCTTCGTGCACTGGTGCAAGGGTACCACACTGACATCACCTGGATATTTTTTTCATTAGTTCACAATCATACGAGTTAGATACAGCAAAAAATGAACATCTTAGACCATGAAGAGCCGGGCTTTCTTGACTTTCCATGGCCATAATGGCATGAATGGCTGAAACATGTGTTTTGGTTGTTGTTTTTTCTCGTAAACGTCTTTGGACTAATTCCACATGGGCCGTGGCTATGCCAGCCGATGTCCGAGCCCTATTCTACCCCTTTTTGGGGTGGGGATGAGGGGAGGATTGGATCCTACACTCCTATATGACGATGATGGTCATTTGAAACCCCTTCCACATGCCGTAAACTGTCAAAAATAGGTTATAAGGCAATAGCATGAAAAAGTGCCACCTGTTGTGAAACAGTGGAACTATCACAAGAGTGGGAAAATATTGGTTATTAGAGGACATACTATGAAAAAACTAAAACCGCGGGCAAGGTTTTGTTTTCGGCATATAATTGCAAAATTCTTAACCTTTACTCCAAACCAAACATCATTGGCCTCACCCCCGCAGAAGATGAGATTTTCGCCATGAAGTACTGCGTTGTTTTCACTGTTAGAGGGTAAGACCCTTTTCAGGGGGGGTCTTGGCAGTAAACCCCCACCCCAAAAAAATTCAGACTACCATGAAATTATTCCTTTACAATCCCACTTTCATACTTTTATATGATATATTATATTTGTTTTGCATTCAAGCTGGAAAAAATCAAAATAAACAAGCATATTTTGCAGAGAAATAACTGCTTTTTTTATTAAAAAAGGGCCAAAAACGTTTTGGTCCCTTATTCCTGTTCTGAGTGATTAATCGAGGAATCACTTCAGCAATCATCATCATGCCTCAGGGTCAACTTATGGTCAATATACGGGCCGGTTCTGTTCAACCCCCACCTTAGCACTTTTTGCAGATTTTGCATGGTCCATCCACGAACTGACACTTAAGAGGAAGGCCGACACGTGGACAGAAATAACAAGAAAAATCAACAGTGTTGGAAAAGTCCTAAGGACTACCAAAGCGGTTCATCACAAATGGGATGACTTGAAGTCGAAGGCAAAGCAGAAGGCTGCCAAAAGGAAAACGGAAAACGGTGTTGAACCGAGCCTCCATTGATTTTTCCATCTTCCAAACGTACGTCCAATGATACTTCGAACTCGCCTGTGGTGAACGTTGTATCGTCTGTCGGCTGCATCTGCCGGGCGGGATACTGGTTTCATGAGGCAGGGTCTGAGTGGATAGGCACTGTCACCTAGTAGGCATCCTTCATCATTAAGTAGTCCACGTTCCATATTTACTTTCAAGTTGCAGTTTGACCAAATAAACGCATAGTGTGTGGCACCTGGCCATCGGGCAACAATATTTGTGAATTTCATTTCATGAGAACAAATATCCTGCACATTTATCGCATGGCACTGTTTCCTGCACACGTATGATGCCTCGTTTTTGGATGGGCACTTTACTAGAATAAGGGATCCATCTATGCAGCCGATGACATTTGGAATCCGGTGCCGTTCTGTGTAAAACCCCTCCTTTTCACGTTCTTGCTCATCAGCCGTTCGAGGAAATGTTATAAACTGCCGTGCTTTGCGTTCTAAAGCGGCTGCAACTCTGGTGACAATCCTTAATATTGTAGGTTGACTCAAGCCACTAGCCATGTCGCCATTGGCAAGCTGCAAACTTCCGGTAGCGAAAAATCGGAGCGCAACGCAAACTTGGAGAGATGCTGGTACGGCATGGGAGCGCAAGGTGTCCGGGGCAATTTCGTCCTCCAACAGGTCGATGACTTCAAGAAGGACTGGTCTAGTCATCCGGTAGCGCTGATACAAATCTACGTCATCATAGATGTCAAGAGGATGCAATCGGTCTCTAAACACACGCTGCCTTCGTAAAGCCCGTCTGGCTTCTACATCTAACAAGATCAACGCCGCTGCCATGATCGCTGCATGTGAAAGTGTCGCCAACTGTCTAAGAAAACTCTACGAAGCCGAAAACACCCCACGTAACACTAGTAACGACTTACGAAATCGATTGAAGTTACGAGTGCGTCATGAATATGACGCAACTCGCTAAGACCGACCTACGAGTACGTAGACGCTTACTAAGGCCTGAGAAGGCTTCATGAATGAGGCCCCAGGTGATGCGGCATCGGAAAATGATTTGGTGGCATCCAGAAAAAAAGGATGCCACTTGCGGCATCCAGGCTCATATTGAAAATCAAAGTGCAATAGCCACATTTTGCGGCACCAGGAATATCGGCACTCGATGATTAAGTTATTCAGTTCAATACTAAGCACACGAGGATCTTATCAAAACCGGACCATACAGTCCTTGTCAATTACATCTGTACCCGTGAAGCCCCTTTTCTAGCAAATGCTTTGTATTTCATGCGGTAGAAATCGTGGGATATGCAAGTCGTCAGATGCCAGGAAAACACATTTAGGGGGGGGGTCTACATTTCAAATTGTTTAGGACCCCGTGAAAGTCAACCAGGAGGCACCCATAATTTATCTCAGTAAAAATGCGGCACCGGACACATTTCATTCGAAATCACTGATGTTGTGGTTTCTCTTACCAGTACTTTAATGTCAACTTTACAAGGTGCAAATCACTTGATGAATATTGATCTAATGTACACACCACCTTTGAGATGGCAATCCGTCCAAGGTGCATATCACTAAGATGAATATTGATTTTGTGGTTTCTCTTACCGGTACTTTAATGTCAACTTTACAAGGTGCAAACCACTTGATGAATATTGATCTAATGTACACACCACCTTTGAGATGGCAATCCGTCCAAGGTGCAGATCACTTAGATGAATATTGATTTTGTGGTTTCTCTTACCGGTACTTTAATGTCAACTGTATATACAAGGTGCAAATCACTTGATGAATATTAATCTAATGTACACACCACCTTTGAGATGGCAATCCGTCCAAGGTGCAGATCACTTAGATGAATATTGATTTTGTGGTTTCTCTTACCGGTACTTTAATGTCAACTGTATATACAAGGTGCAAATCACTTGATGAATATTAATCTAATGTACACACCACCTTTGAGATGGCAATCCGTCCAAGGTGCAGATATAGATGAATATTGATTTTGTGGTTTCTCTTAACGTGCAGGTTACTAGATGAATATAAAATATAGCAATTCGTCCAAGGTGAATGTAAAGTTAGTGGATCGCACATCGACCGGTGATCGAAAACAACATTACTCGGAATTTCTGAACCGAAAAAAGTAGCATCTATTGGATAACACCCCCAAAATGACACAAAGTAAAACATAACCTACAATGTATAAACACCAATTTGTTTTCCTAGCTCTTGGGGCGGGAAAGAGGGTCTATTTAGAAAAATCGATTATTCTAAATACATTTAATTGAGAAGAGGATCAAGACGATGGAAAGTGAATTGGTATTCAAATTTGGTGACAGTGGCATCGCCACTGTAATGCCCCACACCAAAGTCTATAAGATGTTTACCGAGAAGTCAAAAGTGGTAGCGATGCTAATCACGAGAGATTGTAGAAAATTTAATTTTTGTCAATTTGATATATGTAATTTTGATATAATTGTAAGATGCATGGATGCGGGGTTAGCCATACCCTTAGAACAATTGTATAAATGTGTCGAAATTATTTGTTATATGATAATTGACAATAGCCTGGTTAAACAATTATTACCAGCTATTCCAATAGGTGGAATGAAGGGTTATCTAAAACCAATGCATACTCTGTTGATAAATGATTACGTAGATTTAGTGAAAGATATATTTGTAGCAAGTAGACTTCCAACGTTCCTCTGCGATAATGTTAGCACATACTATCGAACATTTAAACAGCAGTACCGAAACGCAGAGCGATTGAATCAATGGTTTGTCACTAAGTGCCAGGTTAGCTGCACATGTCAACGATGTTCAGAATATCAGTCACTAAGAATGAGGCAAATGTTTGTTGAAGAAGGTCCTGGAAGCTATGCTAATCCACATTTTGGATTATTCAGGAATACGTTTGCTTTCTGATGAGTGGCTGATATTACGAATAACGATGACAGATGCAGCTAACCTGTGTGGCGATTTATCTGACATGTTCGAAATTTGTTGTTTCTCAACTAAACACCTCATCAAACCTACTGTAGCTATTAAAATACCACTTTGAGGAAATCATGCCCATGGTGTTTGGAGTGTCTGCTCCAAATTGCAGAGTCGTGTGACCATACACGCATGAGCAATTACAAAAAGATTGCAAAAAAACACTGTTTTCAAAATTCACAAAATAACCTCTTTGAATGTTGCTCCATTCTGGGCGCTATCCCTCCCGTACAGTGCAGATCACCATAAAACGCCACTCACTAATACTGGCCATTCACCACTCAGTGCTGCCATCTATACCCACATATGTTATATATCAGAATTCTTGTTTTTGAATTCCAAACAAATCATCACATTGCAGCTTACAAAAGCATCATGGCCACCATTGAAGGAAATGATTGCTGAGTATAGTTCAAAGGCTTGGAGGTTCTATTTCATCCAAAATATGGGTGAACAGAATTCAGAAACTGAATATCTATGTAGGTGAATGAATTCAGGTGTAGTTTGGAGACTTTTAACCCTGAAATAAGTCTAGAAAATGACTCAGTTGATCAGGGTTGTAGGTTGTGTTTTGATTACAGAACATTGTTGATAAATTGGGCATGAACAATGGTTCAGGGAGTTTAAATCACGCAGAAAGGTCCTAGATAACATATTAATTTGTTTTAGCATGTTATTTGACAGTAAGTAATTCTTGGAATAGGACCTACATGGACTAGAATGGTGAAAAGTTGGGGCTTAGGATTTTAGCGAAAGTCTCACTACTTCTAATGCCAATAAAAACTGTTTGGGACACTTTATCAAAAATCCGTCTTACAAAAAGTTGCATTTGAAGGCATTCTTTCAGGGTAAAAAATCGGCATTCCCAAAATTCCAAAATTGTTGAAGCAAATTTGAAAAGAACATTGGATTGAATTTGGGCCATCAATACCGGATTTTGTCTATAAAATACATTCTATCAAAAATAACAAAACTTCCTCTCACAAAAAGTTGGAGACTATTGTCATGAATAATCCCTGAAAAAATTATGTGAATGCGTAATGCTGTTTTTGAGAAAATTTGAAAACACTGAAATTGTCTTATTTGGAATCATCGGATGCTAATTAGCATAAATTATGCAAATTTTCCATAACAATGTATTTTTTCAGAAAGTATTGACTGTGGTGATCAAGGTGATACCTAGTTTTGTCTTCTCTGAACTGCTTTTTGGGGTGAATTTCGACATTCAAAAAAACAGGCAAAAATGGGCCGTTATGGTGATCTGCACTGTAGGCAGCTGCAAATAGGTGGACCGCATCAACAAATCCACGAGCTTTTGGCACTTGGTGACAAACCATTGAGTGCGATAGTTTTGGTCTACATTATCACAGAGGAATGTTAGAAGTCTACATGCAATGGATTTGCTTTTCATCACATTTTGTGTAACCATTTATCAAAAGCGTGTGTTTGGAAATCTACATGCAATTGAATTTAATTTCCATCCGATTTCAGAGAGGTTATATTCACTTGAAACCTCTTACATGTACAAATAGAGTGCTCTCTCTATCACATGAAAGACAGAGTAGGCTTCCCGGGAGCCAAGTTGTAGTTGGTAAAAAAAGGTAATCTGGTCACACGCCTTATTTCAGGGTCTTGGCCCCCCGACTATTGAGGAATTTTCTCCATGCCTGGTTGAGCTTGGCGACTAGGATTCCAGGTTCTTCTTGATGTCGTTTATGCATTCTAACTTGGTGCGCAGTGTAGCAGGTGTCTTTTTTAAAAGGGTAATCTGGTGATTGTTGGCCTAAGAAAGACCCTTTCGATGTATCCCTGAAGTGGAAGATTCTGAAGAGGTGGACTGGCTCATAAATGGAAAGTGTTTGAGCTAAAAATGTCTGCGTAATGTTGTGTCTTCATCATGTGGACAGTGTGTCTGGTGAACTTTTAAATGATTCGGCGCACTGCATGCAGCGCAGAATCTGTTTGGTTTGTTCAGAACCACTGTTCAGCCACATGTCCTGACCTCGCATCAACTTTGGGTAGCCTTGTCTAATTTCGTGAGGAGGAAACCTGGTGAGGAGATAGAGCAGGTGTCTTCTCAAAAGGGTAATCTCACTGTGGCCACTCGTACACTCGTACACCGACAAGACTGCGTTCACCGTGTGTATATCTAATCCGGTTTGTTCAATTCTTTTGTCCACGAGCATAAAAGTGGGTGAAGGCCTATACCTATAATCCCTTCAATGGCGATCGAACAAAGAAATTGTCATAATGGTACAAGCCGGAACTAATATACACGCGGTGAACGCAGCCTTGTAGGTGTACGAGTGACCACAGTGAATCTGGTCGTGGCCCAGAATAGGGCTGGCTCTTAAATGGGCGTTTGATCATACATCACATACACTCGTTCCGTTTCAGAATGCGTGGATGAAGAGATCGATGAGTAGGCCTACTCAAGGTCATTGATCTGTTCTTGGAGGGTCTCTATCTCCCTGGCTCGTAAATGGGCGTAGTGGTCGTACATTGCATGCACTCCCGGTTGGAGATGCAAACCTGTGAGCCATTCGCGTACTCTCCCGCGGGATATTGGGGCATCTGGAAATTGCATGACTCCGAGAGTCCAACTGGGGATTCGTCTGCCCATCGCACCTTTTACATATTATGTATATTCAGGGGAACTGGTTCTACCGAGCTTTTAAGAAGCCTCTCCGAGAAATAGTCTGGTGGAGGCGTACAGATATTTCGCAATTCAGTGCGCTGTCATTGATCATGATTGGTAAAGTTGTATACAGGTCTCGAAAAGCTGATAGTACTGAATTTCAGCAAGCCTACATTATTTACCATCGCTAGCCTTGTGGGCAGTCCACTTAACTTTCTAACAATCTGACACTATGCCACATGATGAATGTAAGTAATTGTTAATTTGTCAACTATAATCAATGAAATGAATGTACAGGGATTCGTAGATTAATAAATGCGAACGGTTATAAAAAAAGTCTTACGCCATTATTTCATTTCTAGTTGTATACCATGTATACTGGGGTACCGGTATCGGGTAGGAGCCGCTCATAAAGAATCAAGTATTTTTGGTGCTACTGTTAGCCCAACTCCCTTATCGGAGGTGGGTCTAGCCTGTGACAGACACAACTGCTGGATGTAAGGCCGAAATCTGTCTGCGCAAGAATGAGCGATTCCTAGCCGATTTTCAAGTATGTACAGTTCCGGTGACAGCTGTTCACCTATCCAGCATTGTGCTATGGTGCGAGAGCTTCTTCGACAAGGACGTAATTTTCTAAGAGGACACATGGACTTGGCACGTAGATAGATACCAAACAGAGGACATCAAAATCGGAATCAAGACCCCCGACAGCCCCCCCCCCCCCGCATAGGCTGAATATCACAGTGAAGCAACATCTGGCTCATCACAAATACGTCCAACAGAATAGAGACTGGCAAAGACTCTACTATGTGCATGGGGAATCTCCCCTACTACGTGCATCGGGAATAATGATGCACTATCCATGCCCCCCCCCCCCCCCAGAGTAACTGAGGACCCCCTCCTTGATCATCAATGTCCCCCCAGAGTAACTGCTAGCTGGACCCCTCTTTGATCATCCATGCCCCCTCCCCAGAGAATCTGCTAGGTGGACCCCTCTTTGATCACCCATACCCCCCGCCAGAGTAACTGCTAGCTGGACCCCTCCTTGATCATCCATATCCCCCGCCAGAGTAACTGCTAGGTGGACCCCTCTTTGATCATCCATATCCCCCGCCAGAGTAACTGCTAGGTGGACCCCTCTTTGATCATCCATATCCCCCGCACGAGTAACTGCTAGGTGGAATCCTATTTGATCACCCATGTCCCCCGCCAGAGAAACTGCTAGGTGAACCCCTCTTTGATCATCCATGCCCCTCCCCAGAGTAACTGCTAGGTGGACACCTCTTTGATCATCCATGCCCCCTCCCCAGATCAGAGTAACTGCTAGGTGGACCACTTTTTCATCATCAATGCCCCCTCCCCAGAGTAACTGCTAGGTGGACCCCTCTTTGACCATCCATGCCCCTCCCCAGAGTAACTGCTAGGTGGACACCTCTTTGATCATCAATGCCCCCTCCCCAGAGTAACTGCTAGGTGGACCCCTCTTTGACCATCCATGCCCCCTCCCCAGAGTAACTGCTAGGTGGACCCCTCTTTGATCATCCATGCCCCTCCCCAGAGTAACTGCTAGGTGGACCCCTCTTTGATCATCCATTCCCTCTCCCCAGAATAACTGCTAGGTGGACACCTCTTTGATCATCCATGCCCCCTCCCCTGATCAGAGTAACTGCTAGGTGGACCCCTCTTTGATCATCGATGCCCCCTCCCCAGATCAGAGTAACTGCTAGGTGGACCCCTCCTTGATCATCCATGTCCCCTGCCAGAGTAACTGTTAGGTGGACCCCTCTTTGATCATCCATGCCCCCTCAGAGTAACTGCTAGCTGGACCCCTCTTTGATCATCCATGCCCCCTCCCCAGAGTAACTGCTAGCTGGCCCCCTCTTTGATTATCCATGTCCCCCGCCAGAGTACCTGCTAGGTTGACCCCTCTTTGATCATCCATGTCCCCCGCCAGAGTAACTGCTAGGTGGACCCCTCTTTGATCATCCATGCCCTCTCCCCAGAGTGACTGCTAGCTGGACGCTTCTTTGATCATCCATGCCCCCTCCCCAGAGTAACTGCTAGGTGGACCCCTCTTTGATCATCCATGCCCCCTCCCAAGAGTAACTGCTAGGTGGACCCCTCTTTGATCATCCATGCCCCTCCCCAGAGTAACCGCTAGGTGGACCCCTCTTTGATCATCCATGTCCCCCGCCAGAGTAACTGCTAGCTAGACCCCTCTTTGATTATCCATGCCCCTCCCCAGAGTAACTGCTAGCTGGACCCCTCTTTGATCATCAATGTCCCTTCTCCAGAGTAACTGCTAGCTGGACCCCTCTTTAATCATCCATGTCCCCCGCCAGAGTAACTGCTAGGTGGACCCCCCTTTGATCTTCCATGTCCCCCGCCAGAGTAACTGCTTGGTTGACCCCTCTTTGATCATCCATGCCCCTCCCCAGAGTAACCGCTAGGTGGAACCCTCTTTGATCATCCATGTCCCCCGCCAGAGTAACTGCTAGCTCGACCCCTCTTTGATCATCCATGCCCCCCGCCAGAGTAACTGCTAGCTGGACCCCTCTTTGATTATCCATGCCCCTCCCCAGAGTAACTGCTAGGTGGACCCCTCTTTGATCATCAATGTCCCTTCTCCAGAGTAACTGCTAGCTGGACCCCTCTTTCATCATCCATGTCCCCCGCCAGAGTAACTGCTAGGTGGACACCCCTTTGATCTTCCATGTCCCCCGCCAGAGTAACTGCTAGCTGGACCCCTCTTTGATCATCCATGTCCCCCCAGAGTAACTGCTAGCTGGACCCCTCTTTGATCATCCATGTCCCCCGCCAGAGTAACTGCTAGCTGGACCCCTCTTTGATCATCAATGTCCCTTCTCCAGAGTAACTGCAAGCTGGACCCCTCCTTGAACATCCATGTCCCCCGCCAGAGTAACTGCTAGGTGGACCCCTTTTGATCATCCATGTCCCCCCCCAGAGTAACTGCTAGCTGGACCACTCTTTGATCATCCATGTCTCCCGCCAGAGTAACTGCTAGTTGGACCCCTCCTTGATCATCCATGTCCCCCCCAGAGTAACTGCTAGGTGGACACCCCCTTGATCATCCATGCCCCCTCCCCAGAGTAACTGCTAGCTGGACGCTTCTTTGAACATCCATGCCCCCTCCGTAGAGTAACTGCTAGGTGGACCCCTCTTTGACCATCCATGCCCCCTCCCAAGAATAACTGCTAGCTGGACCCCTCTTTGATCATCCATGTCCCCGCCAGAGTACCTGCTAGGTGGACCCCTCTTTGATCATCCATGTCCCCCGCCAGAGTAACTGCTAGTCGGACCCCTCTTTGATCATCCATGCCCCTCCCCTGAGTAACCGCTAGGTGGACCCCTCTTTGATCATCCATGTCCCCCGTAGAGTAACTGCTTGCTAGACCCCTCTTTGATTATCCATGCCCCTCCCCAGAGTAACTGCTAGGTGGAACCCTCTTTGATCATCCATGTCCCCCGCCAGAGTAACTGCTAGGTGGACCCCCTTTGATCTTCCATGTCCCCCGCCAGAGTAACTGCTTGGTTGACCCCTCTTTGATCATCCATTCCCCTCCCAAGAGTAACCGCTAGGTGGAACCCTCTTTGATCATCCATGTCCCCCGCCAGAGTAACTGCTAGCTGGACCCCTCTTTGATCATCCATGCCCCCTCCCCAGAGTAACTGCTAGGTGGACCCCTCTTTGATCATCCATGCCCCCTCCCCAGAGTAACTGCTAGCTGGACCCCTCTTTGATCATCCATGTCCCCCGCCAGAGTAACTGCTAGCTAGACCCCTCTTTGATTATCCATGCCCCTCCCCAGAGTAACTGCTAGGTGGACCCCTCTTTGATCATCCATCCCCCCTCCCCAGAGTAACTGCTAGGTGGACACCTCTTTGATCATCCATGCCCCCTCCCCAGATCAGAGTAACTGCTAGGTGGACCCCTCTTTGATCATCAATGCCCCCTCCCCAGAGTAACTGCTAGGTGGACCCCTCTTTGATCATCCATGCCCCCTCCCCAGAGTAACTGCTAGGTGGACCCCTCTTTGATCATCCATTCCCCCTCCCCAGAGTAACTGCTAGGTGGACCCCTCTTTGATCATCAATGCCCCTCCCCAGAGTAACTGCTAGGTGGACACCTCTTTGATCATCCATGCCCCCTCCCCAGATCAGAGTAACTGCTAGGTGGACCCCTCTTTGATCATCAATGCCCCCTCCCCAGAGTTACTGCTAGGTTGACCCCTCTTTGATCATCCATGCCCCCTCCCCAGAGTAACTGCTAGGTGGACCCCTCTTTGATCATCAATGTCCCTTCTCCAGAGTAACTGCTAGCTGGACCCCTCTTTCATCATCCATGTCCCCCGCCAGAGTAACTGCCAGGTGGACACCCCTTTGATCTTCCATGTCCCCCGCCAGAGTAACTGCTAGCTGGACCCCTCTTTGATCATCAATGTCCCTTCTCCAGAGTAACTGCTAGCTGGACCCCTCTTTCATCATCCATGTCCCCCGCCAGAGTAACTGCCAGGTGGACACCCCTTTGATCTTCCATGTCCCCCGCCAAAGTAACTGCTAGCTGGAACCCTCTTTGATCATCCATGCCCCTCCCCAGAGTAACCGCTAGGTGGAACCCTCTTTGATCATCCATGTCCCCCCAGAGTAACTGCTAGCTCGACCCCTCTTTGATCATCCATGCCCCCCGCCAGAGTAACTGCTAGCTGGAACCCTCTTCGATCATCTATGTCCCCCCAGAGTAACTGCTACCTGGACCCCTCTTTGATCATCCATGTCCCCCGCCAGAGTAACTGCTAGCTGGACCCCTCTTTGATCATCAATGTCCCTTCTCCAGAGTAACTGCTAGCTGGACCCCTCCTTGAACACCCATGTCCCCCGCCAGAGTAACTGCTAGGTGGACCCCTTTGATCATCCATGTCCCCCCCCCAGAGTAACTGCTAGCTGGACCACTCTTTGATCATCCATGTCCCCCGCCAGAGCAACTGCTAGTTGGACCCCTCGTTGATCATCCATGTCCCCCGCCAGAGTAACTGCTAGCTGGACCCCTCTTTGATCATCAATGTCCCTTCTCCAGAGTAACTGCTAGCTGGACCCCTCCTTGAACACCCATGTCCCCCGCCAGAGTAACTGCTAGGTGGACCCCTTTGATCATCCATGTCCCCCCCCAGAGTAACTGCTAGCTGGACCACTCTTTGATCATCCATGTCCCCCGCCAGAGCAACTGCTAGTTGGACCCCTCGTTGATCATCCATGTCCCCCCCAGAGTAACTGCTAGCTGGACCCCTCTTTGATCATCCATGTCCCCTCCCCAGAGTAACTGCTAGCTGGCCCCTTCTTTGATTATCCATGTCCCCCGACAGAGTACGTGCTAGGTTGACCCCTCTTTGATCATCCATGTCCCCCGCCAGAGTAACTGCTAGGTGGACCCCTCTTTGATCATCCATGCCCCCTCCCCAGAGTAACTGCTAGCTGGACGCTTCTTTGATCATCCATGTCCCCCGCCAGAGTAACTGCTAGCTAGACCCCTCTTTGATCATCCATGTCCCTCCCCAGAGTAACTGCTAGGTGGACCCCTCTTTGATCTTCCATGTCCCCCGCCAGAGTAACTGCTTGCTGGACCCCTCTTTAATCATCCATGCCCCTCCCCAGAGTAACTGCTAGCTGGACCCCTCTTTGATCATCAATGTCCCTTCTCCAGAGTAACTGCTAGCTGGACCCCTCCTTGAACATCCATGTCCCCCGCCAGAGTAACTGCTAGGTGGACCCCCTTTGATCATCCATGTCCCCCGCCAGAGTAACTGCTAGGTGGACCACTCTTTGATCATCCATGTCCCCCGCCAGAGTAACTGCTAAGTGGACCACTCTTTGAGCATCCATGTCCCCCGCCATAGTAAATGCTAGGTGGAATCCTATTTGATCTTCCATGTCCCCCGCCAGAGTAACTGCTAGGTGGACCCCTCCTTGATCATCAATGCCCCCTCCCCTCTTTGATCATCCATATCCCCCGCCAGAATAACTGCTAGGTGAAACCCTCTTTGATCATCCATGCCCCCTCCCCAGGGTAACTGCTAGCTGGACCCCTCTTTGATCATCCATGTCCCCCGCCAGAGTAACTGCAAGTTGGACCCGTCCTTGATCATCAATGCCCCCTCCCCTCTTTGATCATCCATATCCCTCGCCAGGATAACTGCTAGGTGGAACCCTCTTTGATAATCCATGCCCCCTCCCCAGGGTAACTGCTAGCTGGACCCCTCTTTGATCATCCATGTCCCCCGCCAGAGTAACTGCTAGCTGGACCCCTCCTTAATCATCCATCCCCCCCCAGAGTACTGCTCCATGCCCCCCCCCCCAGAGTAACTGCTAGGCGGACCCTACCTTGACCATCCATTTCCCACTCCCTTAAGAGTAACTGCTAGGCGGACCTCTCCTTAACTATCCCTGTCTCCCCCCCCCCCCCCGGCCCACGAGTATTAACTACTTGGCGTCTTGCCTCCAACCAATACTTTGAAATAATTTTATCGGCAAATAAATGAAATCAAAATTTCCTGTCATTACCGGGACTTGTACAACTTGACATAGTTAATATGTAAAGAGCAATCTCTAGTGAACTCACACAACTGTTTGACATGGGGGAGCCCCCCAAACCCCCGTCCTTCTGACATATATAGCCAGTACATTGGGGGATGAGTCCCCCAAACCCCCTCCCCCGTTCTCTTAAAGTGACAGGTTTTAGTTAGTACATTGGGGGAAGGCCCCTCCAACCCCCCAACCCCCCCATTTGACTCTAAAAATAGAATTCCTTGGAGACGCTGAACAATAAGGCCCCATAAAGAAATAGTCCCCGCCCCGGTAGCTGTCTCATATCTGCTGAAAGAAGCAGCTCTTTGTGGTGAAATAATAATTGAATGCATGTCATTACACCCAGGAGCTTTTTCTCATTTCTGGAACAGTTGCATGGTTGGAATGAATTTCCAAATCAGTCCGTCAAATCTCTATGCAATGAAAATTGAAATGTCACAACTGTCTCCACCGACGTTGTCCTGTATGTCCTAGCAGACGATTTTTAAATAAATGATCTGATTGATATACTTGTAGATTGGAATGAATTATTTCTTCAATGATATGAAAGTTGAAAACCCTTGAGTACGAAAATGCAGAGGCAAGACACATCATGCATGTCATGACACCCTGGAGCTTTTTCTCATTTCTGAAACAGTTGCATGGTTGGAATGAATTTCCAAATCAGTCCGTCAAATCTCTATCCAAATGGAACTTTAAGACCACTCTATATTTGTGCAGTAGTGTTAAAACTGACTTTTTGAAGTAAAGTACGTAAATCGAGAAGAAGAGGACGTTTACTTCGTCTGCAATGAAATGTCACAACTGTCTCCGCCGACGTTGTTGTCCTGTATGTTCTAGCAGACGATTTTTAGATACATGATGTCCCACACCCGCACTTCAGGACAGTGGCGCCGGTGTGAATAAATCTACTTGCGTGAATGGTCAATGGCTCATGACGTCATGAAATAATTGCGTCACGAGGAAGGAAACAATGGGAATCATGGTAACTGTGGTTGCGGTGCGTCGTGAAAGCAGGATCGGCAAGCACGGCCCGTATGGAATGCGACAAACTGTACCGGAACCAGAATTGTCATGGGTCTGCACAATTTTTTTCAGATTCGATGGACATGATGGATATATGAATTTTGTTTACACTTTATACACACGTAACCATTACACTCACTACGTTGTGTGAGTTATGAAAATTGAAAACCCTCTGACATGCCCGAGTACAAAAATGCAGAGGCAAGACACACCATGCATGTCATGACACCCAGGAGCTTTTTCTCATTTCTGAAACAGTTGCATGGTTGGAATGAATTTCCAAATCAGTCCGTCAAATCTCTATCCAAATGGAACATTATGACCACTCTATATTTGTGCAGTAGTGTTAAAACTGACTTTTTTGAAGTAAAGTACGTAAATCGAGAAGAAGAGGACGTTTACTTCGTCTGCAATGAAATGTCACAACTGTCCCCGCCGCCGTTGTTTTCCTGTATGTTCTAGCAGACGGTTTTTAGATACATGATGTCCCACACCCGCACTTCAGGATAGTGGCGCCGGTGTGAATAAATCTACTTGCGTGAATGGTCAATGGCTCATGACGTCATGAAATAATTGCGTCACGAGGAAGGAAACAATGAGAATCATGGTAACTGTGGTTGCGGTGCGTCGTGAAAGCAGGATCGGCAAGCGCGGCCCGTATGGAATGCGACAAACTGTACCGGAACCAGAATTGTCATGGGTCTGCACAATTTTTTTCAGATTCGATGGACATGATGGATATATGAATTTTGTTTACACTTTATACACATACGTAACCATTACACTCACTACGTTGTGTGAGTTATTAAGCGGACCTAACGGTCAAAGTCATCTGGTGTCCACATTGCTCGGGAAAAGAAAATGTATAAGTGTCCCCACAAAGTCCCAAAATTAGCTATGTGAAATAACAAGTATAAGCATTGTCCCACAGCGAGTAAGTGTTCTCTACCAGAAGCTACTCTCGAATCAGCGCTGTGTGACACCTTTAACATCAAACCGCAAAAGGCACTTAGTGCGGGGAAATAATCAAGTTCGCCTAACTACGTCTGGACACGTATGCGCGCAGATACATGTATAACCTATCAAATGATACATGTAAGTGATTTTTGATCGACAGATAAATTCTACTTCCTAACTTTTTTTATCATGAAAAGTTTAGGAATTGATAACTAAACAAGAGGTCCAAGGGCCTGGCGCTCAGCTGGATGACCTAATAACATAGGACTGAGGGTGTAAAGTAGTAAATATCGGCTTAATACTACTGTTTGAAGGTCAAGAGAACACGTTATATCACTAAAATTTCCAATGCAGAGCTGCCAGCTGGATGAAATATGATTGAACTAATCAGCCATGGTATGTAAATATTACAGGAGGCAACGGAAGATATCCCTAATTCAGTAAGTTGTATCGGTAGCTTTACAGAAAAGAAGTGTCAGAGAGGATGAGACTTCTCCATGGACAACTGTGGTATGTCCAGGCTGGGTTGTACAGCGCAAGGATACAAAATGCTGTCTGTAATTGAGAGGTATCCTGATTTAACAGAGGTCAAAATAAATAGAAATGACCAGTTTGGGACTAATACCACTGTCTTTTTTTTTTAATAAGGTAGAGATTACAGGAGTCAACAAAATTAATTTTATTGAGAGAAATTGACCTGTCCTGCAGGTGATTGGAATTTACAATACAAAGGGTCGTTTTTTATTACATTGTGCTTTACTGCGTATCCCTAGTGAGTCGATCGGGAACCGACCTATCCTTGGCGCAGACCGGTTCAAATTGGCTATACGTATCTCGAATAGATTGAATTGCGATGAAAATCTAATGCAATAAAGGAGCAATATCAAAGAGGCAAATTAATCAACTGTCCACAGTCTCGGACCCTGAAATGGCGTGATGTATGCGTGCATATAAAAATATATCAATTGGTCCGATAGAGATGATGAGGCAATGTCAATATGCCTTGTTCCTTAGTCAGCAATATGCCCCTTTTTATACGGAGAAGAAGGAGAACCCAGATAGGCCTTCACATGTCGGCTTCCAAATGGCTCGAACCAACTGTACTATCACTACTATAAATTTAAAATGCGTACTCCTTCTACATGTAGCAATGTCTCGGCCAAAAAGGCACTTAGTCGACAGCCAAGCTAGAAGTTCAGCACCGTGAGCAGCTCCTTGGTAAGGACATGTCAGGTTCCGCGCGCCTCTTCAGATACTTCAAGTATTGAAAGCTGTGGTGAGCACATAAAAAGACCATGTCCATGGTCACCTTAATTTGAAAATCCCTTCATAATCAAGGGCTACCTCTGACTAAAACAGCACCCAAACCAATAGACCACCAATTTGACCCCAGCTCCTAACTGCGGCAAAACCCAAGTCCAGCAACCAAAAGTACCAAAAATACATTTGTGTTTACATTTGAACTGCACACATGCGTTTGTTTACAATTTCATTTCCCGCGAAATCTCGAAAATCAGGTGACCTGCAATCTTGGATTGAAAAATATACTCATCAAAGAAAGTTAAGGACCACTTTTATTTTTAACATATTTTTTTTACAGCACATATTAAGGACCAGAAAATTCCTAAATATGAATGTCCTGTATGACCTCCAAGACACAGTAATCAATTTCACATGTGGTTTGTTCCAGTTGTTGCATAACTTCTTTCTAAACTTGTCACAACCTGAAAATGGGTGTTTTTGGTGTGTCAGCTGACCACATAAAGTGGTACAAAAGTCCATGCAAGTGCTTTTCCTTGCATTTCCCACCAAGCTCAGGCAGCATTCTGTCAAGAGAGATGCCTAGGTGCCACTTGAGTGAAGTAGAGGTTGCACGAGCCATAGGGATGCTGGAAGCTGGCTTCAGTCAGCGACGAGTAGCTGAGATGATGGGTGTGTCTCACAGTGTCATCAGCCGTGCTAACCAACGACACCGGGAGACAGGGCGATACTCAGAGAAACCCCGTACTGGCCGCCCATCAGCAACAACTGTGAGGGATGACCGCTACTTAGTGACTATTTGTCGTCGCAACCGCTTCAGTAGTGCTTGCAGACTCAATAACCAATTCACTGCTGCAACTGGGGTGACTGTTTCAAATCAAACCATCCGTAACCGACTTCACAGAGCCGACATCCATGCCAGGAGGCCACTGCAATGCATCCCATTGACCCCTGCTCACAGAAGAATCCGTCTCAATTGGGCTCGTGATCATGTGGGATAGACCCACCAGCAATGGCGCCGTGTTCTGTTCTCAGATGAGAGCATATTCAGCCTGGACCACAATGATGGACGTTTTAGAGTCTGGAGACAACAGTGAGAGATATTTTGCAGATGGCTGCATCGCTGAACATGATCGCTATGGTGGAGGCAGCATCATGGTGTGGGGCGGAATCAGCTACGGTCAACGCACTCGCCTCTATGTGGTCCCAGGGGGAGCAATTACAGGTGTGAGGTACAAAGATGAAATCGTGGAACCTTTTGTGGTTCCGTTTGCAGAAAACGCTGGGGAAAATTTCTTTTTCATGGACGACAACGCCCGTCCCCACACAGCGAGGGTGGTGACACAGTACCTGGCGGATCATGGAATTGAGCGTATGGACTGGCCAGCGAAATCCCCGAATCCGATAGAACATGTCTGGGACATGATGGGAAGGAGTATTGGAGCGCTTGAGGTGCAGCCAAATGGGTTGCAGCAGCTTGGTGTGGCCTTGGAGGCTGCATGGGATGCAATTGATGTTGGGGATGTTAATCGTCTGATTAACTCAATGAGACAGCGGTGTCAGGCCGTTATTGCAGCAGGGGAGGCCATACTCGCTACTGACCATGCTGACATTGATGACAAGACATTTAGGCTAAAATTGTGAAAAAGTTGACACACCAAAACACCCATTTTCAGGTTGTGACAAGTTTAGAAAGAAGTTATGCAACAACTGGAACAAACCACATGTGAAATTGATTACTGTGTCTTGGAGGTCATACAGGACATTCATATTTAGGCATTTTCTGGTCCTTGATATGTGCTGTAAAAAAAATATGTTAAAAATAAAAAGTGGTCCTTAACTTTCTTTGATGAGTGTAACATTAACCTGGGTTCAGCAGGTCAGCAGGTATACCGGATCCCCCTACAGCCAGCTGTTCAAAAGGTAATGTTATTCACCCCACAGGGAGTGCAGGTAATTGATTAAGCCCTTGCATAACTTAACAGCAATGGCTTGGCTTCTCTGAGTGGTAAGGAGAATTGACAGTTTTTTTTATGGGAGTAACATTATTGTGTTGCTTAAAACGTCTACTTTTTACTCATGTAAGAATCGTAGTACTAATAATAACTTCAACTTATTTTCCGGTTATGATAACACAACACGCATCTTCATGATCATGATCTTTCTCAAACTAACTCTAACTGAATGACCTAATCGCCTTGGACGCACAACCACATATCAATCCGCCCCGACGATCGACACATCCATTCGATTCGATAACACTCGATAAAGTTTGATAAATAAACAAAGTTTTTTTTGCTTTTAGCTGTCAACATCAATGGCAGAATAGTAGAACTAATAGAACTAATTTCCGAAGTTTCCAATAGTTTGAACAAAAATCAGAACATCACCCATCAGCTGGACTCAGATCTGCATAAATTACGATAAATAATGAGGTCGTCGCTTCAATTTCGCAAAGAAAGTTGACTCCATTCGAAGGTTGTTTTGACCAAATTCCGTTTAACTCATCGTTATGAGGGCATTTGAACACATTTTCGTTTATCTTTTCTATAAACGTGTGAAGTTTCGTACCAAAATACATTTCCGTAAAGGCTTAAATAAGAAAATTTGTCACTTACAAAATCATCGCTCCGGTAGAAATAAAAATGTCACCGCCATTTTCTTGACGATAGTACTCCAGGTAGGCTTACTGGACTTTGCGCAACGAAACGAAACGAGCGAAATGGGGGAGTGACCATTATGTTTTACCCCGGTACGTCAAGTTCGATACATGGTGTCAGTCACCAGTATGGATGAGTGAGGACCCACACCCACCCAAAATTCAACAAGAAATATGACACGGGTACCTGATGTGTCTTTTGAAGTAAGATAAGTGTTACACTCAAACTTAAGCGGTCAACCTGGCTAAGTGGGGCGTTGAGTAGTTTTATGAATCCCATTTTAGGTGGGGAACTTTGGGAAGTTGACCACCTAGGGTATTATGGCACTTAAGTTAAGAACTTTTATGAATATGGGCGCAGACCACTAGATAGTTACTTTACAGATAAGATTTTATAAGCATATTCAATTCACTGTTTTCTTCCATTGCCTCGACAGACGGCACTGTAAGCCGCACAATTTAGTTTGCATGATCCCGCGTTTGGAACTCTGGTCATTTTTTGTTACACAGACCCCACTCGCACTCACCGTGTGGCTTGGATATTGCATAAATATTTAAATAAATTTACCATTCAAAGCACATTTTAGTGCGTAAAAACTCACGGATATGTTGTTTTCATGAATAAAGATTGCATGAGATTGAAATAGCCATGCACTTTAAAGGCGATTTTGGTATATTACTACGTTTTTATAGTGTGATCAGGTTCACCATCAGTACGCACGTATGTAGAGTAGAAATGGGCAAAATATCGCAGTCCTGTGGAACAACTAACCTCGATAATAGCCTCGTCCGCTGACTTCGATATTGCAATGGCATATCTCCATAGTAACTTTTCCTAACCTTGACCCTTGTCCCGTCACTTAATCTGAAGGGAATTCCTCGATAACTTGAGTATAGATGCTGCTAAACAGACCACTAGCTAGTTTTCTGCTGTCTACCCATGACCCTGACACCTGACCTTCATAGTCATCGCATTATCTGAGACAAGACCAATATTGATTTGTTAAGCCCTTTAGCAGTTAATTTTAAAAATGTTTGACCGCGTTGCATCGATGTGAATCCGAAATTTGAATATGATATTCCGGAAAGTCAGGCGAGTAAATCGTGATGGAATTTAAACTGGTAGTTGTCAACGGAATTTTTTTGATAATCGGACCAATTGGTACACTGATGATATTTCGACCCGATTCAACCAATTGGCAGAAAAATCAAATGGCAAAAGTCTTAATCAAATTTTTCATCAAATAATTTCTTTATATCTGCAGACTAAATCTTTTCAAGGCTTATTATAAACTGCGAGATGCGGAATGCGAAATCGCGAGATGCCAACCTCGGTGAGAGTACCATGCACCACAGGATGTATTGCAAATATGGAAGCTGAAAAGGCGAACATTCATGAAACCGAGGATGTAGTAGGGAGCTCTCCTTCTTTTGACTGGCCCATTGAAATAGACTCCGCTGTGCGATGTGTGGAATTTAACCTAATGTATAGCATAGTTTCGATGGTCAGACTATCCCGCGCTATTTTTAGGGATGACCAGACGTTCACCAAGTGCATGCCCTGTGGCCGACTTCGATTGGGACTCGAGTTTTACTCGAGTGACCCGAGTTGCAATCGAAGTGCTGAAACGACTCGAGTTGCCGAACTGTCGAACCAACATGGCGGCAAAGTTACCCGACACGACTGACCCCAGCCCCGTCGAGAGTGGAACTCGAGTAGACAAATTCCAAGATGGCGGAGAAACTAGATGCCAGGAGGACTTTTGTTGGAGGAATGGGATCTCTTCCCCCCCTTGCGTTCACCACTAAGTCAGGCTGGATTCCCTCAAGCAGGACATCGAAAATGTTTTTGCAAATTCTAAAATGAGTTGTGAAGTCTTTCAAGGAAAATATAGGCACAACCTCCTCGACAAAGCCCGTTATCTTGGGGACTCGGCTCCGTCTTAGGAAAAGCTGGAGAATGGGATGAAGATTACATTCTCCAAAACAAATGGTGCGTTCATGGTCATCATCATCATTAAACATGAATTCGTACACTATTGCAGTTGTCACATTCGATTCCATAGCTATGGCAGTCAAGGTATGGCACTGGTGCACTGCCGAAGACCGCAGGGACAGGCGGCTGGGCCGGACGCACGTGTATCGCGAGACGACGACAACAACGCACATGCGCAGTTTCGTACCAAAATAAGCAAATGCATTTCGATTCGCGACCCGAGTAGGCATGCGCATTCGTGATTTGACGTTATTTCCGGTGGCAGATTTTCTACTCTACTCTTCACTCGAGTTCGTGAATCAAAGTCGGCCTGTGTTATCGGTCAATCATGTGTATGGTGACTTGTGCCGCCAGGCGTAACAGGAAAATAATCTTGATACATGCAGCATCCTGAACCTCGTGGTATTATACTCACAGTATATCTTGAAAAGTTGAAAAAACCTTTGTTGTCAAGATGAACATGCAGTTCAATGTAGCCTTTGTATTGTCCTCGGCCCAACTATCATTGAATGGAGAAGTGGACAGCAGCTTCAGAAATGATGATTGTCATTGTCCAGAGAAGTAGAAAATCTTCTGCAAAACATAATGATTACTCATTTCGCGATTTCGCGATTTCTCATCTCGCGGCTTATAATTAGCCTCTTTTCAATACCTCTCTGAATATAGACCTGACAGTTAAAAACATATTCGCGTGTAATCAAGTATGGATCTATACTGGTCTACTTGAGGTTTGAATCCTCCAACCTGTGGATATTCAATGGCGGTTTTTGTCTCAATGAAGGTAGGCATTAGGGGGTTAACATTTTGAGAATTTTCTCAAATTGATTTTCCTAATGTACATGACATCCCATAACTCTCCTAAAAAGGAAAGTGATATCTGGTGATTTTGGAAGAAATAAGAGACATATCCAGTGGTACAACCCTGCAAGAAGCGACCAAAGAGAACGAAAACGACGAAAAGTCATGATTTCTCCAGCCAACAGCACAACGTGCAAGGACCAGCCCTGGCCATTACAAGAAAGCTATGAAGCTGTAAATTTAGGATGTTCTTCAAGAATATATTTGCTGCTCGGCAAACAGCCTACATGTATTTTGTTCCGAAGTAATAACATAATGAATGGCAAGACAATACGATTTGTGAAAATGAACCCGAACTCAGACCGGGGATAGATTGGCTCATATTGGGGTCAAATTAACTTTATATTTCATTATTTTAATAGCTTGTTTTGACCCGTTATAAAATGATTTGAGCACATTTAAAATGTAGTGTAAATAGAGACAAGACAACCATTGATTTTTAAGCCTTGTCAATGTTTGACCGCGTCGCATCAGTTGCTGTGCAGGGATGTGAATCTAAAATTCGGATATGATATTCCGGACAGATATGATATTCCGGACGGGCGAGTTAAGGGTAAATTGGTAGTTGTCCACGGAAATTTTTAAATGATCGGACAAATTCGTACACTGCTGATATTTCGACCCGTTTCAACCAACTGGCACAAAAATTTAGCAAACAATCAAAGGTATTTTTCCATCGGATAATATCGTTATATCTGTAGACTTCCCACAGCATGTATATTTTCAATATACAGACCTCTCCAATTTGATATAGATGACAGTTAAAAACATACTCGCGTCTAATTAAAAGGTCCGCATCCTAGAAAAGTGTTTTCAATTTCGTGATTATGTTGACGAAATAGATGTGTCATCCTATTAGAATACAAATACACGCCCTCATTTTCTTTTTTTTCTCCAAAACAAACACGGACTGAATAACAATGAGAACGATGCATTGGACATCGAAGCTCTTCCCAATTAGTCACGTCAACATTATCACGAATGGGTACCCATGGTTAGATTTCACACTCACGTTAAAGCACATTTACACTAGGCAAACGGCGCCGACGTGTTTGTTGATGGTGATAAAAACATTGCATAAATAATTGTAAAACATTAGTTGATTTCCTTTGCTTTGGCGCAATTCCCCATACAGGCTGGCCTGTAATTGTATAGAAGAAAATGAGATCTTGATATAAACCACTGCTTGGAATATATATTACATGCCTAATGCGCCTCTCGGCTCAAAATTGGGCAAAAAGAATGGCTCTCCCTTGATCAAGAGCGGTTGGGGTAAACATGACTTTCAGGTAGAATAATGATAACACAATAATCGCACACATGTCTTGAAGGAATTGTGTTGCCAACAAAGTCATATTTTTAAATCCTCATACAGTAGATTGATAATGTAACATAACAAGAAATGTGATAATATTATTTCATACATTTTCCTTGGAATTTAGCATGTACTTAGAAATCACTTCCTAGTGTACTTGTATACCGCCTGAAGGCGCCTTAGGCTACTTTGTACTCAGACGGCGGTATCGCCCCGCCATTCGGCTAGGACATGAAATCCGATTGCAACAACTCTTTCAAAACAAAGTGAACACCGAATTCTAGGGTAGGAGTCTGTTCTCTGTTTACCAGAGAACAGCTTCGCATGTTTTTAATGAGCTTTCTCTTCACTGTGGAGTTTTGACTGCTTTTGGATTTCAACTTACAGCAAAAATTGTTGTACCCTAATAGCATAGCTACATGTATTTTATCCACATACATTATGCACACATTTTGTGCATATCACTTTTTTATACAATGGCCCAGACCGAATAGCGAACATTATCAGGTGAAACATGTCGGCAATAAAGTCTGGGCAATTATGGACGGACACAATATTAAGTGACTGCAATGTCAACATGATTAATAGTTTCTCGTTCAGTTGTGCTTAGTGCACGCTTGGCAACTATACCATAACATGCGATAGCTAGCAACAGACAACTGGAGCAAGTATCATCAGCGCATAGTCGCATGCATGTTACTCCGGCGACAATAAGGCTACATGTACCATGAGTGTTTCACTCATAAAGGACATATATCACGAACTGGTTACATTATTTAAAACCTTACCTCTTGGGTTGATATCAAAATCGTTCCTGTCATTGATCTGTTTACATGGATACGTGAATTTAATCTCGTCAGTCGCATCAACTTTGTATGCACACGTTTTAATCAATTGGTGAACAACACTCAGTTGGGGAGAGCGGGCGCCGCCAAATGTTTTCACAAATGACACACAGGTTTCTGCGTGACAGTATTCATTTCAAATTCGACCTCATAAACAGTGATTGCTGGTGGTGATCAGTCCATTTCATTCTTTTAAGGATCACTCCATTTACCGATGCTATTATATATATGGAATTACTTTCAGTTTTCGTCGTATAAATGGGAACACTATTCTATTCTGACATCATTTGTTGGCGGTGTAATATCTCCTTAACAACCAATATGACAACACTCTCTCGCGCTCTCGAAATTTCGTTCAGGCCACAACATCCACATCTATGTTTAGTTTTGGTCGATAACGAATTTTCTTCTGGTTTTTCAAATCAAAAGTGTTTTTTTTGTGATTTCCGTTTTCGCTGATCGAGGTTATCTTCGCAACTGTGAGGCTAAAACGAACGTTTTGCCGACATTAATCTGTTGACAGTACGAAGTGTATGCACTATACATAGTAGTCGTCCCGTTAGCATAATAAACTGCACCCAGTCTCGCGTGCTGTGGGATACTTAATGGAAATAGTACAAGCAACGCAGTGTACGTGTGTTTCTCGGGCCGTACAAAATGCGCCATTTTTAAACAGGATATGATCGACAACCTCATAAGTATACGCCAGGACAAATAGGCCTAACGTGATTAAGGAAACTGGAGGTGGAGTATTACGTTTAATCGCTATATAGGGCGTTTCGACCTATCTCGCCACAATTACTTACTCGAACAGAACAGTTCATATATTCTGCCGAGAAAACTTTGATTCATCTTTACGACCGATTTGAATAAAGCCAGGTGCCATGGATCCGAAAAAGCCTCGCGCGAACTCTATTACAGATTGCGTCCGTAAATTTGCCATGCTCACATCGGTGAGAGGCATTGGACGAATATTGAAAGCACAGAACATGTTTTGGAAAGTGGTCTGGGTGATCAGTTGCATTGCCTTTCTCTCCTTTACTATCAGCCAAGTGGTGATAAACGTTCAACTTTTTTTGAGGTTCTCAACAAAGCAGGTCCAGTCTATAAACAAGAGTGCAAATGTTCCCTTCCCCAGTTTAACATTGTGCAGCAATGGACCTTTACGGATTCGGAAGGACACATACGCTAATATGGCAGCCGTCAACACAGGTAGTGCAAAGAGTGGAGGAGCTTTGCAGCAGCGAAAGTTTACCAATCCAGTTCAGTACTTTAACTTTCTAAAAAACGTCTCGTCCTCAACTGATATGGAGGACAAATTTGGAATGTCGGAGTCGATTTGGGAGGAACACACAGAAACATTCACCGGGCTGTTTCAAAATATGGACATTTCCAAACTGGATAAGTTAGGAGTATTGCAAGATGTGTTCGTTACCGAATGCAGATACAAATATTTTCTGCGAGACGACGTTAAAATGGAGAAATGTGATAAGATAAGAAAAATACACCACCCTTTGTATCTAAATTGTTTCACTTTGGACTTTGATGAAGTTAAAGGCATAATATCAAAAGTGGAGTTAGCATTGAATTATGACATGGACGCTGCAGCATCTAACTTGTCAGAAATGATGGATTCTATAAAAACGCCTTCCCCGACAGTCGTGGCGCTTATCCATCCACTTCACACACTTCCTTTTCTGAGTGAGGTCATTGAAATTGATATGGGGAAAATGGTTGAAATAAGGACAGAGACCATCCACTGGTTCTTGCAGAAGATGCCATTTGGCAACTGCGTAGATAATTCGTCGTTCGTGACAGATATCGAGGGGGGACCATTTGTGTTATCCTACTCGCTCTGCATGTCCATTTGCTACCAGAAACGAACAATAACAAATTGTGGCTGTATGGACCCGTTTCTACCGCGTATACAAGAGGCAAGAACCATACCTTTTTGTGGTTCGGTTAAAAACCTAACCGTCATGGCTGAAAGACTCAAATGTTTGGACAGAGAACGTGCAGGGCATGCAATAGTCGGCGTACGCAATTGCGCATGCCCACACCAGTGCTCTTATTATGAATACACCGCGAAAGGAGAAAAAACAACATGGCCTCTGAAAGGGTCATATAAGTATGCTTATGATAATTATGCAAAACCATTCTTTAAAAGATACCCAGAGTCCTACGACCAATTTCTGTACAATAAACAAACAACAAATTCTAGTCCTGCTACTAAAGTTGAAGCAATTCCAGACGATCCTGCACTGTACAATTGGATGCATCTAAATCTGGTCAAAATCACATTAAGTAAAGGGGATGATCGAGCCCTTGAAATTACCGAGGTACCAGTCATGACGCTGACTCAACTACTGAGTGCAGTGGGAGGGGCGTTAAGTTTTTGTCTCGGTATTACCGTTGTGTCGGTGGTAGAGGTGTTTGAGTTGGTCTATGATCTTATAAGAGTTTCCTTTCGGAGGTTCAGTGGCCCGAGGAACGGTGATGGTATATGCGCTCCTAGTGTACAAGATGTAAGTATGAAGCCAAGTAGACTGACTAAATATTAGAGTGCCGAGCATAACGTTAGAGAAAAAGTCCATTCGAACGATACACAGTGGTCAAACATTATTATGACAGTTTAGCAAAACCATGTGATATTAAACAAACAAAGTACCTGGACTGTAATGTGATGGCATATTTCGTTTCAAACACAAATGTCACCATGGGACCTCTGGTGCAGCCACCTCAGATTTCAAGGTCTGATTAAGTCATAATGGTAGCATTGATACCTATATTCAATTACATTCGTAACACCACAGACTCTACAGTAACCGATAGCATTATCGAATTGCGCATAGAATGGATGAATCATATTTGTGAAGGTAAATAGATGCATAATCGGTGCAACAACTGCGCAGAGGCGAGAATATTTCAAATCACCGTGAGATATAGAAATGACGTTGTGGTCGTGTTATAAAGGAGCTTAAGAGGGGTTTTTTTTGGGGGGGGGGGCGTATTATTACATCATTCAAAAGCCTCTCTACACAAGCAAGGGCATAGTGCACACAAACTCATCAAAAAGTCTTTGAGGTTGGACGTCCTCGATCATACTGTTCCGAGGGAAAATATACTTTGCATTTCATGTGACATGGCAGTATGAGTAAGTTATAAGCAGAGCCTGCTATACTAACTGGAAGTGCATTCCAATGGCCCAATTCTTTGTTGTATAGGATGGTAATGCACATATTAATGCCGACGGGGTTGAAAAATAGCCGATTCGCAATGAATTATCCTTTCGTAACAAAGGATTCGACCTTCGGAAGATAGCAAGCTCGTTTGTACACTGGTATCATAGATGACGAATTCCATTTCGTTCACCGTATTCACTTTTGAGGATTTCCCTTTCTTTTTATCGTTGTTGTCTGCAGAGCAGCTTCTTTTGCTACTCAAAGAAATTTCTATTGCACCAAGGGTTGGTCAATTTATTCATGAAAGCTTTGAATGTCATTTACTTATTATTTGTCTCATACTCATTTGTGTGATATGTGTTGTTTGATTTTATCTTCTTGTATATATTTTATATCGTTTTCTGTCATAACTAAATTGGTATGTACGGTGGTGGGTAAGGCCAAGCATAGCACAATTGTTTTCGTTTTCCTGACTTGATTTCGTTTTCCTGCAAGCACATTTTTCGTTTTCTCGACATTTTACTTCCGTTTTCCCGACTTTTTACTTCCCGTACATACATTAGGCCTGTTTTGGCCAGCAAACTTCATGTCACGGAGCTAGACGCACTGTATGTTTGCTATGAGGGCCAAATGAATAACACAATATGTTTGATAAACGAATAAGCAGTTGTGTAACAGCCTACCTGACTCCGTGTGTTTTGCTGCGTGCTCCTCCTAAAGACAAGGCCATCATTGATTTTTTAAGCCTTTTAGTAGTTGCATTGTCAATATTTGACCGCGTCGCATCAAACACTGCGTGGGGTTATGAATCTGAAATTTGGATATGATATTCCGAATAGTCGGGCGAGTAAATGGTGAAATTTAAACTGGTAGTTGACCAAGGGAATTTGTTGATAAACGGATAAAATTGGAGAGACGTTGATATTTCCACTCTTTTCATCCAACTGGCAGAAAAAAATCTCAAAAAACCCCCTATTGCCGAATTAGCAAAAATCAAAATTGATTTTTTTTTTCATCAAATTTCTTTATATCTGTAGACTTGCCACAACAAATATCTTTTCAATACCTCTCCAAATATGTGCTTGAAAGTTTAAATATAGTCGCGTCTAATTGATAGGTCTGGATCCTCCAACCTATGAATTTGCAATGGTGGTCTTGTCTCTCCTTGTACGTACGTGAAAACCGAAGTAAAAAGTCAGGAAAGCGGAAATAAAAAGTCGGGAAAACGGAAGTGAAATGTCGGGAAAGTAAGATAAACGAAATAAAGTCAGCAAAACGAAAAATTTGCTCAAAGGAAAACGAAAAATAACGTTATGCGTGGCCTTTCCCAGCCGCCGGAGGTATGAGACATACATGTATTGATAAATTTAATTGAATTGAATTATTGAGTGAAGTGCATTGAATTGGTATCAGGGCGAGTGGGGGAAGACGTTTCCGGCGCGAGGCCGTGTGCCTGCTAAAAATAACGAATGATAGGCCGAGCCTATTAACCTTACATGCAAGCCTGTAGTGGAACACGACACCAGTGTAATGTTTTTGAGTGTTTCTGTTTTTGAGTGTTTCCCCTCATTGTTTGGGAACGCTCAAAAATAGATTGACAAGTTTGTCTGTGTATCCCCCCCTATTGAAAAGTCGTGGTCTCTCCAGCTGCCTATTGTTTGGAAACACTGACACATGGGAAACAACCACAGATGTTACACCGGGTTTAAAACCTGAAGTGGAAGTAAGACTAGTAAAAAGCCGTCCACTCGTCTAACATGTTCGTACTTGTATGGTTTTAAATGCTCACATGTATTGTTAGTAAGCCTAACATAAGTATATTGACGAACTGTTGTCTTATAACAATGAAAGTACACATAATTCTATGTTTTCTTCATTTTCTGATAAAACCACAACCAACTCATATATAGACTGACGATTGTGACTGTGCAGGTACTGACTTAATATCGAGTAGGTGTATTCATTGAACAATAAAGATGTCGTCAATGACAAATGGGTGTATTTACCTAACACTGGGGTTCGATTTCACATTTGTGACTCGCTCTACCAAAACTAGGCGCTTGTCGCATCTGAACTTGACAGGTTGATACGGACTTGTTGTTCATTTCCCTATTGTAGACCTTTTTGTGACATCTATTACAAACTGATTTGGTCACATTTCACAAAAGGTCTACAATAGGGAAATGAACAACAAGTCCGTATCAACCTGTCAAGTTCAGATGCGACAAGCGCCTAGTTTTGGTAGAGCGGGTCACATTTACGTGAGGTAGTCAATGCAGACTTCTCTCATAGAATTATTGTATTCTAAATATCTATCTCTTGGACTTAGTTCCCAATAACAAACAGACTGACCCAAACCACGGTCGACCATCAAACCAAAGCACGAGGACCAGGTCTTTCGAGGAGAACAATTAGACCAAGATATCTCGATTCAGTTCAGCAGTTTTATTTAGTTCCAGTGCAATTTTTTTGAAGCAAAGTGGGGGGCTTTGGCAGAAGGTGGAATTTAATTGAAACCGATCACCGTTCCTTCAGACTCTGATTGAAACCGATCACCCTTCCTTCAGACTCTGATTGGAACAACAGCAAAATTAATTTTTATTAATTAACGTTGATTCACATAACTGACTTCGACCTAACACTACTACTGAACCGAGTAGAGATATCGAGGTTTCATTTTATTCCAGAAAAGATTCCCTATCCACCCATAAAGGTATTAAGGGTAGTGGAGGTATTATGGTCGTCTGGTTTTTTTGCGACCCAGTCTTGGCAAATCAAATAATTTGTAACATATAAGTTTTTGAAAGCTTGATGGTGACGGATAATATATTGGCCAAAAATCTATTTGCTCGGATTGCCTAAATGAATTGCGAGTCACTTTGGAAAAAAAGTGACACACTGGCCTCATCGGCAAAGATTCCAACTGCACGTAATGTGCGCTAACCCTTTAGAATAGAAACGATATCTTGGGAGAATATAAAATGGCCAATGCACCTCTCAGCTCAAAACTAGTGACACGCACTCTATTTTATACTTAGGTCAAGAGTAATCGGGCATTGTCGGGGCCATGGCTTTCGATTAAAATGATATTAACCCAACAACCACAGTAACTTGTCTTGAAATTATTCTGTACAAAGACAATTTTTACAGAAAAACAATCATCAAGCAGATTGATGTATAACAAGCTATGATAATATCAATACATACGACAGATACGATATTATGATATATAGGCTACTAGGAACTTCCTTAGCCTTTTTTTGTGGTGAAACTTTTTTCTGCACTTAAGTATGTACACAATCAAATGCCTTTATTTTCCTCGCGGATTTGCATCATTCAATGGTACTCAAGTCTAAGGAGTGAAGAATATTATAATGGGTAACGTTTCTGCAAAGAAGTCGTAATTAGGGACAAATCCAGTTATTAACAGATTATTGTAACCTTAACAAAATTCATGGCCCATGTTTATAAAGGATGCTTTTCAGTCAGACACGAATATCTCGCTAAAACAGTGACTAAACATGTGATAATCAATCACTGGTGGATAATTAGACAGCATTAAATAAAGGGGAATATTTTGTCCCAGGATTATTCAGTTGCTAAACATCAACGCCTGTACAAGATTGACAAAAGAAATTTTAAACGTCCGAAGGGGCTTGTTCAACAGGTGATCAGTTGGTCATTTCTCTCTTGGCAAGCGTCCAGTGTATCAATCTTGATCAGTAGCATTGGCTTTAGTTTTCATGCGTCGCCACAGATCTTTCAAATCGAGGGAGTTTATCCAAACGTGGACAAGCTTGTATTATACGCTGATTAACAGGTTTCATATCGATCGGTTATGCGGCTGAGGGTTAGCAACTGCTCCCTGAATTCCAGAGACTCGGAGGGCTTCATCTTAGTGACCAACAAGAAGGTGAATCGGAGAAGTGTGATCATGGTAGTAGGCCTAAAACAGAATGTGCGCTCAAGGAGCTCCTGAACCGAATAGAGACTTGGCCCATATTCATAGAGGATGTTTACCCGCTGAACAGCTTAGACACGTCTGTCTTCTAATCAGTGGTAAATACAGGCTTGTCGACGACTGCATAAACACCCCTGATTATTGCATTATTGCATTTCATGAAGGGAAAATGATCAGCGGATTATATGTCCGTGTCGAACTCAATGATTAGGCCCTGTTTTTGTCAATCTGGCAAACGAAGAATCACGTAATATGGGTGCGTATTCATGAAGCCTTCGTAGAATTGTCAGTAACGAACGATCTACGAGGCCCTAAGGCAACTGTCACATAGAAATGAACGATTCATTTTTCACGCCTCACGCGTGAGGCCATACGTGTCACACATGAGGCCTCACGCGTCACGATTCATCCGTCATTTTTTAGGGGATGTCACATACGATTGACTTTGAACTCGTTCATTTGTCACTTGGCGTTTCCCGCCTCAGTTGGATCCCACAAAAATGGTCTTTGCTGGACCGGCTCGCATAAAGAGTGCTTGTAGTCATCCATTCTGAAAAAGACAGAAAATATTGGTATTCACAAGGCATTCTTATGGTTCTCCTAATGCCTTACTTATTTCACCTCTCGTAACGCTCACGTTGTTTTGCACGGTTGAGCACTTTGGCCGGGGTGAGTCATTGATGTGTTATGAAATACAATTGAGCGTGTCGTCACTGTAATAGACCAATGTACAGGGACACCACAAGCTCTATACACCATTATTTCCCGGAATTTGCAAGAAGCGTGATAGGACCGAAGAGGAGGAAAACTCTCGTCCCGCGAGATAACGAGGATGACACCATTTCTAATAGCCGTCAGCCGAAGTTTTCCTCCACCAAAGTTCTAAAGTGAGTTAGTCTTGTGGAAAAGAATTGGAGGGTTATTAATGACAAGTTTTCAGACGTGATTACATTAAAGCGAAAGCAGGATTTGTGGAGTGACATAAGGCGAAGAGTGAAAAGCGTTGACACAGTACTTAGAACAAACAAAAGCATTCGGCACAAGTGGGACGATATGAAATCAAAAGTCAAACAAGAGGCCGTCTATGTAAAAAAGATGTTGTCAAAAACTGGCAACGTGCCATTGGAAGATGCCATTCCTCAGCTAACGGAATTGGAGGAAAGGATTGCAGGACTAATCGGGACTGAAATGATTGAGGGAATCCCTGGCGGCATAGATACAGAAGAGCCTGTCTCCGGCGACCATGACAACCACGAGGACCGCGACTTCGATTTCGAAACGCTATAAACTGCTGTGCTTTAGCTTCTAAAGCAGAGGAATTTCTGGTCACAATCATTGATATGGTAGGTTGACTCAAGCCACTAGCCATGTCCCCATTAGCAAGTTGAAAACTGCCGGTAGCAAAAATCTGAGTGCAACACAGACCTGGAGAGTTGCTGGTACTGCACGTGATCGCATGGTGATTGGTGGCTGGGGCAATCTCACCTGCTAACAGGTCGATGATTTCAAGGAGGACTGGTCGAGTCATCCGGTACCGCTGATATAAATCTACGTCATCGTAGACGTCGAGTGGTTGTAATCTGTCTCTATACACACGTTGCCGCCGTAAAGCCCGTCTGGCCTCAACCTCTTCCAATAAAACCAACGCAGCTGCCATGCTTGTAGCGTACAAGTGTTTCAAACTATTTACGAAAACTCAACGAAGCCTAAAACACCTCACGTAATTCTAGTAACGTGTTACGAGGTCGATTGAAGTAACGAGTGCTTTGTGAATATGACGCAAATCGATAAAAGCATACGAGCGGTGTACGAGTTCGTAAACGCTTACTAAGCCCTAAGAAGGCTTCATGAATAAGGCCCATAACAGGTCGAACAATAAAGATTAGAATGGCCTGTGTGAGTTGGAGTGTCACACGAAAGATTCTACACACAGTCACTGCCTTCCAAAAAAACGGAAGAACGTAGTAGAAGACAAGCGCACGGAAACGGCAGCAAATCAAAAGAACCATGCCGCTAGGGGCGCTATCGCTAAGGAGATGATGGCTCTTTTCCCTAAGAGGCGAAAACTCCGTCGAAGGATTTAAAGGATTTGTGGCGACGTATGAAGACTAAAGCTAAGGCTACAGCTCGTGCCGTTAAGGTTGATATCATACAAACGGGAGGAGGTGAAGCCGTCACAGGTGATCTTACCGATGAAACACGGGCTATTCTGAACATAATTGTGGGCGAGTTGAAGCAGATCCACAACGAATGGGATGATGACGGCATTCCTTCAGACCAGAAGAATGAAGAAAACCAGCCCAATGCAGATCATTCGGTGTCATCTCCCATATCCGAAGATGATTTGACTGAAACGTTTACCGAATATCCTTATTCGCCATCAGGGTGTTCATCGAGCGTTAGGCCTACCAATAGAAGCACTGAAACTCGGGACGCAAGGTAAGTCATTATCCTTTTATGCGTGTACGTGTATCATCATTGGCCCTCCACTAAGCAATGTTTTCACCTGATATGACATGAGATGAAGAACATCTAACCATCATGATGACTGTGTCTCAATTTACAGTCAAGGATGAAATTCAGGAACAGTGGAGTAGTAGGTATAATGTCCCTTTCAACGCCCGAAATACGAGGCCCAAAGTCCGACGGTCCCGGGGCGTTGAAAGGTGCATCATTGACGCCCGCGACAAATGCCCCTCCGGACCGTGATATTGTGCTTGAAGTGACGCCCGCGACAAATGCCCTCCCGTGATATTGTGCTTGAAGAATTTTTTCCGCGCTTCTTGTAAGCGCTCAAAAATTCGGCGCTATCCGCCTGCGCTGTCCACGGGAGTGCATTCGTCGCGTAGCAGAGTACAAGCAGCCCGATGCCGCAACGAGCACAGATTAATGTGCACTCTTATTCGCGCTCCTCCTGAGGTTTTACGGGCTGCTGTCAAAAGCCGAGCGGAGCGAAGAATGTGGATCAATTAGGGTCTCCACCATCGGGGAAATCTGTTCGGGGCAAATAGCCTACTGAAGCATTCTGTTGCTATAACTGGGATGTTATCAGTGTCTAGGCAATCTTTGTCATTGACTATGCATAGAGACTGCTCATCCTAGCTAAAATTATGACGCGAATTGCCTCGACTCGTCGCCACATTTTAGGGGTCCCGTCTCCTCAATGTCCGTTTAGCTCCCAAGCAACGAGGTATGTACATGTCCTCTTCGTCTCGCATGGTGGCCGGGTTCGTATAGCGCAGGAAGAGCAGGACAGGACAACTCTCCGGTCCACCATCGGGAAAGTCTGTTCGGGGCAAATAGCCTACTGAAGCATTCTGTTGCTATAACTCGGATGTTATCAGTGTCTAGGCAATCCTTGTCATTGACTCTGCATAGAGACTGCTCATCCTAGCTAAAATTATGACGCGAATTGCCTCGACTCGTCGCCACATTTTAGGGGTCCCGTCTCCTCAATGTCCGTTTAGCTCCCAAAGCAACGAGGTCTGTCCTCTTCGTCTCGCATGGTGGCCGGGTTCGTATAGCGCGGGAAGAGGAGGACAGGACAACTCTCTTGCGCCACCCTTTTCCTGATGGAAGGGTGGATATTTTGACATGCATATGAAGAAAGAATAACTCATATACGACGTATTTGTGATATGAAAAAACACTTTTATTTCTGTTGTCTTTTCACATCGTTTTGTTAGATTTTTCTTCATGCATAACATTTTTATATGCTTAAAGACCGACCTCGTGACAAAAATGCAGTTTTAGACATGCTTATGCATTTTTATTCTGTTTCCCTGATTGGGTTTTTGATGACGACAACACATGTACATTGTATGTGTGCCCGGGCTGAGAGTTTGCTTAACTCACTATATAGAGGAATACATCTTATTCTTAATGCTCTTGGTCTACGTGCATGTTCACCGCTCGAGTATACGCGTTTTATTTTTATAAACGCCCTATAGAATGTTTAATATATTCCGATTCTAAAATCAACACTCAATGGAAGATGCCTGCCGTACATGGCGCATTTTGCTATGTTTTTCGGGAGAAGCTCACCCGTCATGAAAATAGTTGTCTCAAGTTGGCTATGCTTATAATATAAAGTTGGTCGGCATTTTCCATTGATCTTTGTTGTACAAGAGTATACCTTTCTTATGAAGGTCTATAAGAGTATACAATGGTCTAAATATATTTGCATTCAATATTTTTGTGTTAAATAAGCACCATCATAATGAAATTGATGATGAAGCTACTGTTATTCTGAGTCTAGAATGCAGCAATGAAGGATGTCTGATGCGGCGTTGCTTTTTCCCAATACGCTCCGATGTTTTGCGGGAACAATCGCCCGATCTTTAGCGTGACAATTTTAGAGTTTGATCGACTGCATCCTTCACAACAGCAAAGGTAGGAAACATTTCATTTTCTTCATTGGTCTTACTCTTTTGACATTTACATAAGTTGCATAGTAAGCAATGAAACCTATATCGGGGTTTCAGATGAGCTCTAAATGAACCGTTAACAACCACACGCGTGCAACTATCTAATTCGTTAATAATTTATTTTTTTAGGAAATTGCTAATCAGTTCGTCAAAAAAAAAAATTACTCAATTTAAAAATCTATACTTGCTCGCGTATGGTCTTTACATGCATTCAGCCAACAAGTTCTACAAATGATATTCATTTTACAAGAAGAGATACACATTATTAATGGATACATGATGCGCTTGTTATATATGCTGTCAGTCTGCCCCATACAATATCTCTTTTAAGCTTTTTGCGATGTGGAAATGGAGGAAAATGGAATCGAACACTGCTTTATGATCAGCGGCAATGTTTTTGTCACAAAATTGTTCACCATTTCATCGTTTTCGTTCAAACGATTCTTATCAAAACTGTTCACTATATCCCGCATGGTGTGGCTTCTACATTTTTGGAAAATATAGTAAATAACGTGTTGTCCACAAACTGTACTGAGTGGGTTTTGGATCATGCGTGTATTTCGCCTGTAATGTTTTCTTGTGCCTAGAAAATCGTAGAATGTTGATACAGCTGGCAAAAAGCCGTACGGATCAATATTCGGGTATTTGATTTGGAGAAAAGTAAAAACCAATCCAATGTTTGCCTCAACCGGAAGCGATGTCCGTATTCACAACGTATGCACATGGTTTTCTGTCTCTTGGCTCTAACGGCAGTGTATCAGCCGCGCAAACTTCAACGAAGGTTGTTCGTGTTTCCAAATGTCGTTTGAGAAGACGATCGATTTCCTTATTATTCATTGAAGGTGACTGTGCGATTGTTGTCAATTTCCACAATAGCGTCGAATTCCATATAAACTACAATAGTTATACTCTTATCGGCTGGTTCTTTCAAACGAATGTCAAGACTTATGTTTCCTTCACGTACCAAGTTGAAATTGGAACCGTTTGAATCATCTGCTAACAGGTTGAAGACGTAGAGAGCGTATCCTTTCGGATAATCCTCGTTCGCGTTTATACCTATTCCCTGGTCAGTTCCCCAAACGTTAGTTCCGTGTAATACCGTGAAGTAACCGGGTAGGAACTGATCGTTGCCGTAATCGAGTTTGATCGTTTCAAACGGTACTGGCGTTCGGTTTTGTCGCAACGTAATACTCGACACATTGAAGTGTTGAAAGTTGAACGGGTTCTTGTCCTGCGTTCCGTTGAAAGCGTTGGACTCCACCAATCCTACGACGATTCTTCCCGGTAAACGACCCTGTAACAAGTTATTTTCTGACAAATCCGAACGGTTGGCGCCACGTGTATAAAACTTCATTTGAACCGATGTTACGGGATATTTGGCGGGTCCTTGCAAAAGACATTCCTCATGGCTAAGGCGAACATGTTCGGCAATAGTTTTGATATTGATTTTCAAAATCGCTTCCTCCAAACTAATCGTGTACTCCTAGTTGTTATCCTTGGCAATTAAGACAAAACTGGGGTCTTGTCTCACCAATCTTACCGTCAGTTTTACTTGACTCAGAATTAATTTTTCTCCGCAAAGAGTTCGTTGTGAATCTGCCCCAGGCATTCTACCGTTTTACTGCCTTTAGTCCACTTTAAGCGAGCATTGGCGCCTTTGTTTGCACTTGTTCCTGTTTTCACGGTATTACCCTGTAGATCGGAGTTCGCTGTGTTCTTGTAATATCCACCAATTTGGAGCTGGTCACTTCTTGCTGCCTTCGAGAACGAGAGGGTGGACTCGAGATACGATCGATAGCCGTACATCTGATCGTGCCCCCCTACCTGTCTTCCATTGGCGTAAACCTCAACTTGTTTGAAATAGCTTCCGATAAAATAATTGATGGGAAACACCAGCGATTTATCGGGAAAAGGGTCCGCTGTCGTGAGTACGGCACCATCTTTGTCCAGTATCCTGAATTTCAGATATAAAAAGCTGTCTCCCAAATTCAAATATTCGTCTTCGGCGGCGTTGACCCTAAATTCAATTGGACCACCCTTGTCCAGGGAAGTGATAGGATGGAACTCTTTGAATGAACTGTCCTCTATACTCGTCTGTGTGGGCTTAACTTCAAAGAGTTCCAATTCGCTACGTCCGCAATCGCAAGAGTCCGTATCCAATAGCGACATGATAACTCTTATATTTTAGCTGAAGAAAATGTTGCCTCCCTGTTGTTGTCGTTGTTTTTACGCGATTTTCTCTTCCTTTTTCCTCCTTGGGACTCACATGGGTTTTTCCTTGTTTTTTGTGTCTTTTGGCCGTTAAACTCTGCCCAATTTCTTCATCTGTATTATCCGGCGCTAAGATGTGACGCTTGATCCCGCCAACAACTTGTTTTTTAACGTTATGTCCGATTTCGTGTAAGCTTTCTTTTCCCCTTTCCTTCAGGGCGGTTTTAATATCTTTTTCATCGGACACCACGTCCGAAAGCGCTTGAGCGCCCGATTTTAAGAGGCTCTTTCTAGCGCTTACGGCTACCTTTTTTATGGAAGGAACCACGACTTTTTTCAGCATCGGAGCCACTGTTTTGAATATTGAGCTGAATATGCCTCCGAGTCCATGACCATGCTGGTATAAGCTATCTCCTCGAAAAACGGGAAGCCCAGAACCCGTCTGATAGTGTCTTCGATATGCGTTTAAGTCCGGACGGTAAGGAACCAGCACCATGATGAATTTGTCCTCGAACGATTTTACAGGCTGAATGTTTGTTTCCTGTTTTTAAAAACACGATATTTTCCCCTCACAAACCCTTTAAGAGCTAGGTGCGTTTTTCCCACTTGGTTATGCGGTCCGATTGTTCTTCTTCTTCGTTTTCTTTATGACTTTTGTCCGGACTAGCTGTTGATTCCAATAGAGGACTCCATGATTTGTTTAGGGACCAATTGGGCACAGTTTGTACAGGCGTTGCTTTTTACTCCCGAGTATAAGTGCTTTTTCCCTGGTTTTACTCAGACGTGACGAGCGTCGTTGCTTCGGTATTTCTGAATCCTTAAACAATTTTGGTGCACTTGTAGCTTTTTCTTGTGGACTCATGGCAAAAGATAGTGGTATTGGCAAGCCCATAACCGATGTTTCCTTCCCTTGGGCTGCTTTTTTCGCCTTCATCAACGGCGAAAAGACACCCTCTTCTGTGCTGATGCTCTCCTCCAATGTGCGCCCCGCGAGTGGAGATAACAATTTTGACTTCGTAATAGCGCTCTGAATTGTTGTCAATTTGGAACCGTCCTCATCAGCGACAAGTTTCGGTTTTTTTCCCTCTGATAGTAGTGGGGGTGTGTTGGTAGACGGTCTCTTCATTTCCGGTGTATAGGCTATCCATCCCGGCGGCACTCCGATCTTCAAGAAGGCATCTCTTAATTCGGTGGCCCCTGGCGGGACAAAGTTCATGCTCTCCGGCTTCATTAGGAATTCAATGTTTCGTACGATATTTGTATTGGGTAACTTTGTTCCCTCGATTATTAATTCGTAGCTGAACGGATCCCAGTCTATCGTTGAACGGAGACGTCTTACGTAATTTTTCATAATGTCCTTAATAAAGGGGTGGTGTAATTTCAAAGTTGGCGCGATCAGATCGAGTACATTCTTTTCCCCGTAATCCGCTACGCGATCGTATAAAGCTTTTGTCTCTCTTCTTCGAGCCTGACTGAAAAGTTTCATTTTTAAATCGACCGGTAGATTGGCATATTTTTTCGCCACTAACAGTCGATCCGATGAAGGCTCCTCCTCCTCCTGCTCCTTGTCATATGCTGCCTCGTTGCTGATAGAGTTAAAGGCTTTCGCCGTTGATGAATCGTAACTGTTAGTCGGTATGTCTGCACCGACCATCGCACAACGACGCTTGTAGACTTCCAACGGAATTAAGATACATTCCTCGAATCCCCCTTTGTCCTGTTGTCCTGAATATCTGGCCATTTTGCTGGCTAAAGTTCTACTTCGAAAACGGAGGAAAGACTTATTTGCCGATTCCACCGATCAAACTGCCAATCGCCGAAACGGCCAGTGGAATCAAGGCGCTCAAGAATCCTCCTTTGATGCCTTCGGTCGCCAGTATGTCTTTGCGTCGCTGCAGGCTTGTTCGTGGGCGAAAGAGCTTCTGTACCATAGAGCTGTGTTTCTGCAATTTCCTGATCTTATCCGCTGAAATGCCGCTCACATTTCTTTTACCCACGTTGTGGATGCATTCGAGCAAAGCGTCCATTTGCCCCGCGTTGGCGATTTCCAAGAGTTTTGCTTGATTCTTTTTGCTAGTTTTGCTCAAGAGCGATAAAAAATCGATATGATCGGCGGCAGTGGAATCGCGAGGGAGATTCCTCTGCCTATTATAAGACTGTCTCCTCCCCGTTCCTTTGCGTCTCCCCTTCTGTTTACTCCGAATTAATTGCTCCATGAGGTGTCTATTATTTGGTAGCATCTTAAACTATACTGGCACTGGTAATATATAATTGCACGAAACGATCTCTTTTGACTCAATGTTTATTGTTGTCTTCTCACACACCGCATCCAAACGAAGCCTATCACATTGTTCTTAGCTGTTTTTTTGCCAAATTCGCTTACTATTGTTGTACAATTTTCGCGGTACAAATATTCTTTGATAGTCTCCGAAAAGGTCTGTCCTGAAGCGAATCTCCTCCGGACTATTTTGAGTGCCGTCGACGAAAAGATATCCGTTCGGTTTTGAAGTTGCCTTTTCATAGATTTCCATGAAAAGCTGCTGGTTGGCCGGCATAATCCTGGAGCCGAGATGACGGGCTGTAGATTTATCTAATGGACTATGGAATAGCACGTAAATATGGGCGCAGCGTTGTAGAGTAATGCGTTCCGAGCCTTGGTAGAACATATTTTGCATCAGAATTATCCAGGAAAGTGAATTATGATGACATTTTCTTGTCGCCATATCGGAAATAGCTTTGCTCTTCGAGACGTCCTCCATTAAATCGTCGTAGATATGCAATCCGAACTTCTGCTCTCCGTTGTGCTGTTGCGGGTGAATGTAATCGTCCATATTTTCGGGTAGTCCTTGAACTAGCATTATTCGCTTTCTCGTCGTGTCACTTTCAATTTCAGCCACGGTTTTACCTCGCTGCCCATAGAAGAGATATATAGTCGAATGGTCTATCGAAGATACGACTGGCATTTTCGATCAAGCGCATAGTAAATTCTGTTTTCCCGCTCAAGGGCGCCCCTTGAATTATGGCCCCAAAGGGCAAAGCAATTCTGCCGTCGAAACTTAGCCTTTCTTCCATCATGATAAAGAGGGCATCTTGTGTAACTGGTTTTTTTAACAGTATACGATGAGATGATGTGGACATCCGTCTTAATAAGTTTCTTTCACAGTCAAATTAATATGAAACGCGAGCAAGCTCTGATGATGATCGAAGATGGCTTGGCAATCTCTCACCGCCTTCAGGCCTCCTTCCTTCGTGTCGATGAGTGACCCCTCCTCTGTTATGTAAGGGGAGTCACTTGTCCTTTGTCCACCCATTCGTCAAAACTCGACGGCCAGCCTCTGTAGTGTACGAAGAATTGGAGCTTTCCCTTGCGTTTCCGGCGTTTTAAAATATCGACGTGATAGGTTTGCTCATCCGTTGGCATCTCAATTTTCTGCATCTGATGTTCATAAAACGAGCCTTTGATCAGTTCTTGCTGTAAGTCATGCAGCTTATAGGTGGGTGGCTCTGTCGCTCTGCGATGTGCGACTACAAAATACTCTTCTGTCCATTTGGCAGTCGATCCTTTCTCAAACAGGCTGGTGGGAATTCGAGCGATACGAACTACGTCCCCGATTTGGAAACGAAAAATGGCTTCTTTCGGAAATTCCTTTCCGTACAGTTTGTCCCATAAATACTCTTCGTGTTCAATCTTCACATCCTTGGGTTTCATACCGATTACTCTGTGAACGCTTGCATTGTAAGCAGCCTGCAAATCGGGCAGTGCCTCCAACCATCGGTGTGTATTGCGTTGTGTGAACAAACGAAACATTCTGTCTTTCAACGTTCGATTGAATCTCTCCACTAGGGCCGCTTTGACTGTAGACGGAAAATAGTTTAATCCCACGCTTTTTTAAAAGGCTTTGTACAACACCATTGTAAAACTCACCGCCTTGATCCACTTGAATAAGTCGCGATTGGCGTTTTAGTCTTCTGAAAATATCCTCCAGGGTCGAAGCTACCTCGCGGCCAGTTTTTGTTTTCAAGGGTGCCGCAAAAGCAAACCGTGAAAATACATCGATTCCGGTCAACATATATTTATAATTCGAATTGCGAGCGGCTATTTTATCGAGCGAAACTAAGTCTAATTGCCACTGATCATCGATTCCCCTTGCAATGGAAACGCCATCTCACCTTTCGATGTAAGGTATAAGTGTCTTGTCCCCTCGACCAATCTTTAACATGATTTCTTGTAAATCAGGGTCGACGTTTTTTCGCTTCCCTATAAAGTCTCTCTAGCGAGGAAAAGGCCGCCGGCGAATTTACGGGCTCCGTGTAAATTTCCGTCAAGAAAAGATTAATACGATCTTTTTCGTCTTTGTTCGTTTCACCCATTATCACTCTTTTAAATAGTGTAAAAAACTTATCGATGGATCTCTAGTCCTTGCTTACGATAATGACCGCCTCATCTTCATTGTTCTCGTTTTCACTACCGCTGGAAGCACTTGTGTCTGCCACGCTGTCCGAATCAGGTTCCGACTTAAAAGGATATGTTTTTTGCGCTCTTTTTTTTGCTCCTAGCTTCTTCCTCGGTGTTTCCTCGATCGGGAATACGGGAAAGGCCAAGTAACGCCGCAGCATTTTCGGTTTTGTTAACGTATCCTCGCCAGCTTCGTACATCATGTAGAGTTGCATTAATAGTTTATCGCCGCCTTGGTTCAATTTGACCATGGACATCTTCCGTTTTCTTGTTGGTGTGTTTCTGGCTTGTACTTGCTTTCCCTTAGTTTGATTCTTAGTTCCTTTGGAAGTAGAGGGAATCACTTCGGGGCTGTCTTCGGTCCCATTGGTCTTAATCGTTGGTTTTTTGTTGATTTTTGTCATCTTGTTATCTTTTGTCTCCCAGGTCATCAGTTTTTTTCCGCAGGGAAAGGCGTTATGCAGGAGCTCTTTGAAGCGCATGAGCCCGCCTGATCTTGTTGTTTCTTAACGCGGCGTGTTTCTCGTTCGTTTTCCAATTTCTTATGACAAGAATTGCAACGTTCGGCGTCCAACTCGAAGTAACTTTCTTGCGGGTATGGCCGGTGACAGCATTTGCATTCGCGAAACGATCTCTGCTGACATTTATAACAAAACGGTTTGCCCTCTATTAGAAAGGAGTAAGAAGAGCACCAATTACACCTCTTTTTTACGTGTTCATAATCGGTGTCGGAATTGAAATGTTCCTCATCAGTCTCCGTGTGTTTTACTTTCGCTTTACGCTTCCCAACCTGTGGCGTTGCTTTTGCGCTGCTCGGCAGTTCTTTGGACATCTTGTCTTGTAATAGTATTTAAAACTAAGGTGGTCCTGAGGGAGGTTATATCCTGTACAGTTATAGACATCATTTCTCTTCTCACATGCTACTTTTCACTGTTTTTAATAGTGTCCTGTATGAAATCTAGCAGCTCTCTCGGACTTGCCTTGGCACTCTCCTTTAGGGCAATGTTGCACTCACCCCATGCTCCTGTGCAAATTTCGTGGTTTTTCCATTTGGCCAGGTGCCTTTGGTAAGCGGCTTTCAGGGCTTCTTGATACGAATACGTTACCGGATTTGGTCCGCTGCACTCGAAATCTTGACCACGTATTGCGAGACATACCATACAGATGTCTGTTGGCGTGTTCACCAAGTAGATACCGTGCATCTGAAGTGCTAGCATTTGCATTGTCTTCTCCGCCTCTGTCATCGCAAAATCGATGAGGAAATCTCTTGAGAAACAGCTTATTCTCCCAAGCTCGAATAAGGTTTCGACGAAGGGGAGGGACGAAAAAAGGCCTCGATCCGTTACGATTATTGTAGTGTTCTTTTCCCTCTTCTCCATCGCTAACTTGTTCAAAAGCTGAGGAACTGTCTCTCGGACGACTCTGTTGAGCGACTGCACAAAATGGATGTGGGCTAGGGGAGCCTCCATCAAGGGATTCTCGTAACACATTTTGAGCGGGTTGTGTCCCTGAAACGAGGTGAACTCGTCCAGGCATTCCCGTATGCTAACAATATTGAAGGGTAGATCGTCGCCGTGGAAGGTAGCCATTTCTTGTATTTGATCTATGATGGTTGTTTTGCCGGCTGCGATTATACCTTCGACCGTGAACATAAAGACATTTTCGGCAGGACGACTCATCCTTATATGAATAATATGCTTAATATATGTTTTTATGAATTATATGTTACAATGCGTGTGCTGGACTATAGAGACAGTCTTTGCTGTACAATGTAAAGTTTTTCTAGTAAATTCTCTTGTCACATGCTACTTATCACAATCTTCAATAGGCTCACAAGGGGATGGTGTAGCTTCAAACTCCTTTACAAAATCCTGTGGCTCCGTAGACACACTGTCTTCCCCGTCGAAAAAGTCTTGCTCGTGTTTTCTTTCCACACGAGCGCAACAAATAAGAGTGCAGTGAACGTCTTCCATGTCACTTTTCACAGACGGGCTAATCGTTTGCGTTGTGTCGCGCCGACTAGTACCAACTCGAAACGAGAGTCCCCTCGCTATGGGGAGATTCCTGCTCTTCGCTCTGTTCGCTTTCACTGCTTTCCTCGTATTTTCTTTTTCTTCCTCTCGTTTGGGGAGTCTTTTTAGCATCGCCGGCCTGAAAAAACTCATCCTCAGCATTTTGTTCTTCGTTTTGTCTACAACGAAGCTCTGCTCTTTGCCCCTTTCCTCTTCCATCGCCTTCTCCGTTTTGCTGTTCTGCTTTGAAAACCTTGTAACTGGCCTTCTTCAATTTCTCCACGTTCATCAAAAAATCTGCGATGTCTTCCCCAAGTAAACTGATGCACTTTTGACGATTATTCTTCAAATAGAGGTGAAACCAGGTGTCACCTTTAAATCTCCTCACATCAACGTTGCACCGTTTGCCGACTGCTATGGTGCAGCGTATGTTTTTTGTACTTCTAGTATTCTTTGTCGAACTCATGTTGCGGCGAGAAGCTTCTAATACACTTATGGATATTTGTCCTTGTCACAATGTGATTCCCTGACTTCTTTACTCGTTTTTGATGCGGTAGTGTCCAAAGGCGAATGTGTGAATGTTATCTTCGCACAGCCAGCGTTTCGTGTCCAATGGTGACAAAGCTTTTTTCTCTTGCGTTAATGTATAAAGCTTTAGTTTTTTCGACCTAATCGATTTAAAATTACACGTACTGGGTGCCGCTTGTGAAGATGTGTTCATGTATAGCGCATCTTCGTACTGCTCAAAGCCAATGCTTTGCATAATGCATCTGGGCAAACCCTTGGCCTTGCTGGTGACTGCCTCCGACCGATGTCTTGTGCTGTACATTTTGGCACGCAAACCAACAAAGTCCAAAATGGGATCGCACGCATCCTCTCGCTTGAAAGTACCTCGAACTTTTTTGTTCGTTTCGCAGAAGTAGGGCGAGTCTTTCGGATAATTAGACAGATCGAAATAGCGTCGGTTCGCGAAGAAGTCCTCGTCCACGTTCCCCTCATATTCTTCCAAGAAATACAGCAGGCTATCCGTGTCCGTCATCAACAGGTGGCACCGGTCCCCGTACAATGGCTTAATGAAGTCATAGTGCATTTTGTACAATTTGATTTTGCTTGTTTCGAGACATACCATTCCCGCTGTGATGGGACGATCCAGAAGTATGCTGCGGGGTTTCATTTGTATGCCTACCAGTTTCCTATTGTAAATGGTAACTGACTTAAAATTCGGTTTGCTCGTTTTTGTTAGGAATTTTCTCTTGTCCGACACTAGACTCATATTGATGTGCTTTGTTTTGTCTTGGAGGAATTTCCCGTAGCAAGAATTAATCGCTTTTTTCCAAAAGTCAGATTCGAAGGGATTGTTTGCCGCGGCCTTCCTCTGCTCCGTGCAGAAGCTGACGAAATCTTTCATCCAAGGCGACTGATCGAAAGCCAGAATCCTATGCACTTTGCTCAGCGTCATGCCCAGCTGAAGATAATATAGGTTTTTCAGATAGACAATGTAATTTGTTCTCGGTCCAAGATGAGGAATCAGTTTTTCTCCGGTGGCGGCACTTCGTATTTGTGAGGGATCCATTAGTTTTCCCGCCAAAACATGCATTAGTGGACTCCACTGCGAAGGGCATATGCACAGTTTCTCTGGCGCTAAAGGAAAGTCATTGTGCGAATCGTGTAGACAAGTAGATTCGAGGTCCACCTCCAGTATGTATCCTGTAGTGCTATCGTCTGACAAAGACAAAACATCAAATTCGTTCGGGTCGTCAACCTCGATCTAGCGATAGTTTCCGTGCGGTAAATCTTGACTGAGGGAGTAGCCGTAGAGATTCGTCGCGTCGAGGGCAAATATCTGCGCGCCACTCTTCTTGTCTGCTTCTCCTGAAAATACCCCCTTCTCTTCAACATCATCATCATCGTCAACAGATATGTGGGCCCGTCGTTGGAAAATGGAAGCGACACCTCCACGAATGCCTTTTTTGACAAACAGATATTGCTCCAGGTCTTCTATCAAGTCTATATGAACTCTTGTCATTTTGAGCAGGGCATCGAATGTCATGTGAGGGGCCGATATATATTTTACTGGATCTAATTGAAAATGTTTCATGGACATGGCACGAAATTTCTCAAAACAATCGGCTAGTAGTAAAACGTCTGTTTGGAGATAGACTACAAGATAATCACCAAGGGTCTTGCAGTTCATTGTTCGCCATACCTTTGTTGCATGCTCGTAATCCTCCGATGAAATGGGTTGTTTTTTCAGCGAATCGAAAAATGCCTCGACCGGCGGAAGCTGCCTCTCTTGAAGTTTTGATGGTCTGTCCAGATATTCGTAGCAAAAGACACCCTTGCGCAACAAAATATCGTACATTTCACTCGATCCTTTCACGTATTCGGAGAGGAGAGGAAATGCGCTCTGGTTCTGCTTCATCCCACTTTCCGGGTCTACAATAGTGCTAGTTTTGTTTTTCATCAATTCCACTAGATTTGCTAAAGACGAGGGCAAGAATTGAAAACTATCCAGGAAGACTAACGTTTGACAATATATGGCCAAGTAGTGCTCTGTGTTTTTTGGCAATATTCGAAACTTATTCGATTCTACATCTTGTTTTGCCAATTCCTCTACAAAAAGGTGATTGTCATATCTCGTGGCATTATGCGCCAAACAACTGATCTGTAATTCCCTTTCCGAAGCATAAGTCAAGTTGCAACGATTACAGAGCACGTATCGCATCCGATCCGCTTGCAAGTGACAATGGTCGATGCACTTTTTTACGCCTATAGTGAATTCAATGCCACACATCTCGCAATGCTGCTGCGAGACAAACTTCTTCCAATCACGCGAAGACATATGTTCAAGACCGTCTTTTGAACAATGTAAATCGATAATGTGCGCTTCCTCGATCTGTTCATTGAGCCATTCGAGAAATTTCTTTACACAATCGGAGCCCACGTAGGTGAAGAGGGAAGAATTGTAATCGGGATTGACGCAGCGACGTTTTCCCGCTACCGCGATGGGCATATGGCGGCTTGAACCATCACTCAGAGTTGATTCGCATGGCGTAAGACAAGTTTCAAAATCATATATTATCAGGTGCCGTCTCGCGCACATGGCTTTGAAATTGTCGAATTTCATTTGGCCTTTCCTCGGAAAGGTGTACACTTGGCCCGTATCTAGACAACACCTTTCATGAGCACGTTTTTTACTCTTTGAGGAATAGCAGGTCAAACACGATCTGCAAACGAATTTTTTCCCGTGGCGACCACTAGCCCCGTTGGCGATTAACCTACTCAGATTTGTGACCAGAAAAAATCTTGCCAGTACAACAAGTCAATATGCTTCTTTTCCGGAATTGATCTCCTGTTTGCTGAAAGATGCAGTACTTGCAACGGTACAGCATGACGTCCTGCTGTGCCAGCAACTTCATGACTCTCGTTCGAAAGCCAACGAAAAACGTTAATGGAGAGGTTGTTCCGTCGTTCGAAAGTGGAAATCTGACCAATGCTAGTTGGATAGGAAATATTACTCAAATCGAGCTTCGTACGTCTTTCCCATGAATTCATGTCAAATTGCCTGTCCGATATGATGCGACCTCCTGCCAGGCGTTCTGAGTGGGCCGCAATACAGAACAAAAAACATTTATCGTCATTTCCGTAATCAATGTTCGTCTGAATACAAGCGCGTTTATTTCTCACCGCCGAGGGTAAGAAAGGGTGTGGATGCGAAGTGCCACCCCTCAGGGGCTCAAACTGTGCCACCGTTAATCTCAACGCGTTCACATGTTCAAAAACCCAGCCCGAGCCTTCGTGTAGATAGGACTCGCATTTCGAGATGATTTCTTGAAAATCTGTCTGTAACAAGTCTTTTAATTGGCTCTTATAGAAAACTTGTTTTGTATTGGTGCAAAACCAGGGTTCCGATGTGCGTTTCTCATATTGTCCCTCGACAATGGATCCATCATCTGCCACGACATCGACTTCTTTGCTGAATAGAACTTGAACTTCAAAGTTCTTCGCGTCAGTTAGACTATCAAATTCCTGAGAAATGTGTTTATGAATAAGTCCGTTTGCCTCCCTGTGCAAAAACTTCAACAAATCATTTGCAACGTGTATATTTGTGTGTTCCCATTGCGTTCCCAGATTGCCTCGGAATGATTTTTTTAAACGAAATTCTGCTTCGAGCGCCATTATCAGAGAGAGAAAGAGGTCCTAAAATAGACCTCGAAAATCACTAATTTTCAAGCCGTCCTGCCGCAAACGGGTATGGTCTCCATCAACCTATATCACTTTAATTCCTTTTTGTGTTTGCAGATGGCCTGGTGATCACTTCGGGCAACTATTTCTGACTTTGTATGCAACAGACCTGCAAATAGGGCATTCGTTTTCGTGCAATGCTTTCAATAGATCTCCGTGGCAGCGCTCTGGTTTGCACCAACAGCCCAGAACTGCATGCGACAATTTGTGAATGTAACGGAGAAGATTTCTCCGCCGTATGCACTCGTTATAAAACCTCAAAGAGCGTTCTCGGCTGGTATTTTCGCCAATTATGTACGGATTCTGCCAGCGAATAGAATCCCTGATGGCTTGAAATAAGCGTTTCTGACGTTTGCGTTGTTCTTCTGCAGTCATATTCGTATTATTCGCAATATTAGCGCAATATCTCCGAATCTCCCAGATAATGCGTCAAGTTTCGTCCGATGTACACGTGTCGACGAGATGCTAACAGCCACTCTTCGAGATTTCGAAAGCCCATATTACTTAAATTGAGCGAAGAGATATTAATAACACGCCGCATGATGTTTGAATATAAAGCTTTGATGAAATCCGACGGATTTAGGCGTCTGGGCCTGGTTGTTCAAAAGCACAAAAGTCACGTTATCCTTAACGGTTACGTTAAGTATCCTTATAGACGTTATCTCTTTCAGTTAATCCCATTAGAATTTTCATGTTAAGACTTAACGGCGCCGTTAAAGCTAACGTGATTTTGAACAACCCAGCCCTGGTGTGCAAAAAGGACATTCGATTGCTTCTTGTTGGTTCAAATGATCACCTACGAAATGCAATTTTCTCTGAACTTCACCGTAGGCTCTTAAAAAGTTTCGAAATTCACGCAATTTGAATGAAATTCGGCGGCACTTGTCCAATCTTTGTATTTCTAGCCTATTCCTTCTGGTGAAATTAACAAGCAGTCCTACTGCACGAAGCGAATAGTAATATTCTTCGTTTGAATGGTGTTGGCGCGAAAAAGCATCTGTTAACTGTTCACTCATGCACAGCATATCTTGGGCTTGTTCTGAAGTCAGATCGATGCGGTTTTCCGCGTCGAAGTTAATAAGCGATATTTTTTGCAACCGTGCGTTGATGGGTGCTGATATGCGGAGGGTGAGGCGAACACTCAACCGATACGTGTAAACGTTAATTTCTTCTCCCTCTGTAATAGAGCCCTCACGTTCCATCTGTCGCTTAAAAATGATTCTGTCCTGGTTTTTTTATGATTTGTGCTATTTAAAAGGCCAACGGGTAATCTAGCTCTCGTCTGCCTTTCATCTAGTGGCGCCGCTGGCGTCGAATGTGTAATGTCACAATGACTTTACCGAATTTAAAATCGATTATATTTCCCATATCGTTGCAAATGTTAATTTCTATGAATTGAAAAAAACTTTGCCCTCAGGGGTCTGTAGCGTATTCTTTCAAACGATTTGGAGAGATATTTGCCGTGTTCTTCCGGGCGTGTGGGTATCGTTCGTAGCAAGGGGACAAAAACGTTTCCCACTTGTGTTGGCTTTAGTAAATTCGAGTAAAAGAATAGTGCATACTTCGAGGACATCAAATCACATTTTCGTTCCGCTACAACGCGATAAAAACGCCTCGACAGAGGGGGTAAATTCACGGCTGCCTGATCTCCTTGTAAACTAGACGTATCATTATCATCATCATCATCCATAATTTCGTCTGACCTGCCAAAATCATCGCTTGTAAAAGTGCGATCGGTGTCCCCTCCTTCGGAACTTTTTTTGCCCACAAGAGGGCCCGCCGTCACTGGGTTTCCTTGGCCGAATGTTCCCCCAATACTGTCTTTGCCAACAGTGTGTACTGGTGTTGTTTTCTTAGTCTCAGAATTACTCTTGGGTATAATAATTTTTCCATCGACGTGAAAATATTTCGCCTTCGCAAAACCGAGCACTTCTGCTAAGTAAGTGTCCATCAAAATGGCTTCGCCGTGTCTCAGTTTTATGGCTACGTGTTGGCCCCGCGTGAGAAGAAAATCACCGCTCCACTGAAATGGTTTCTATCTATTTAGCGCCGTTATCAAATCTTCAATTGACGAGACCCGTTTTTCGCTCTGCGCGCAGGCATCAAGCAATACGGGCGCTTTGTCGGGTTCGTTTAAATCTGCCAGCGCTATCTGGTAAGTACACCTCTTAACGTTGATCTCGCTCGACCAAGAATGTGCGTAGTAGACCTCCGCGATGCCACATTCGTATGCGAAAGGCGACATCGTGAAATCGAGCGGCTTCGCCAAAGGAATCATAAAATTCGAACTAGTGTTGGGCCGACTTCCCCTTTGTACGGGCGTATTTGAGGGGCACACGATATACGTATCTTGTTCCTGCTCCTCCATTTGGTCACGATTAAAGTAAGCTATCCTTGAAATATTCTTAGTAAATGGTAGGCGTCTAGCTATTGTCTCAGTTAGATTTTGACGTAGTTAGACCCTTCCTCTGGCACGAAACAGAATATATCTTGCATGGCGCGATAGGCGACAAGATCTATTTGTAAACCCGAACGAAGGATAGAGTAACTCTTCTCTTGTGTTTTCTTTCTTTCATCAGGAGATGTGTTCTTTCTTATCAATTGTTTGCTTACTAATGATTGCAACGAAAACAATAAAAGATCAGGTAGTGCAAAAGCTCTTTGCATCGTCTTCCAACAGGGACAGTCGACTCTACATAGGGGGCAGATATTCCCAAAATGACAGACACGCTCTTATACATCTTTGATCGAAGTCAAGGCAAAATCTGGACATCGGCAACTCTTATTTCGCCTACTAATATAATGCATGTCTGATGCCGCAGTAGACTTTAGTGAACGGCTCCACCCCAAATCATGGGGCTTCTTTTTCAAAACATCAAAAGAGAATTGTGCTCTCATTGTGACAACAACACAACTGTACTTTGAGCGTTACATTTGGATGGTCCGTTTTTATCACAAGCTCATTTCACGGCTTGTTAATTTCTCGTAGAATAGCCGCCAGTTGATCCAAAACCGCCTTGGCCGCGCGGGATTGAGGGCAATTCATCTTTGGATTCTCGAATACGTGGCATAAGGGCTCTTTCGCAAATAAGTTGGGCCACACGATCGCCGTGTCGAATACGAAATTCGTTTTGCGGATGATGATTGAATAGCAAAATACCCAAATTGCCTCTAAAATCGGAATCGATTACACCTGCGCCTACGGCTATCATATAGTTTAAGGCTAGACCTGGGCGAGGTGCGATTCGACCATAACACGCTCTCGGAAGAACGAGTTGTAAATCTGTGCGGACAAGTTGCGAGCAACCGGCCAAAATCGTGTAGTCATTGGCGCTAGCCAGGTCAAAACCCACTGAATGTGCCGTCGCCCTTTCCGGAGCAGAAGCTAAGTCACTCAATTTGTGAAAAATGAGTGTTTCAACTTCATCATCATCATTTTTTTCATCCACAATCTTTGGTCTATAGAATAAAAGTTGGTCGTCTGACGAAATGCGCACTAACAAAATCAGTCGTATTGAAAGCAACAATCGGCGATGCCAACGCGTTGGTTAAATTCTATCGTGTCACATCATGGTTAAGAGAAAAACCACCACAGCAAACATCATTTTGCTCCTAATAGCCTTGTGACGAGAATATGCTGGGCCTGCTCAAATGATTTTCTCCACAAAGTAGAACAAGTTTGCTATTGAAAAACAAATTACTCTTCGTGCCAAGTTGACACAATATCTTCCCATTGTTATTTCGTGGACGAGATGTAAGACCAACTCATTATCTGATTGCAGAACTAAATGTTCTATAAACTACTTTGCACAGTTTACTTAGTTGATGAGTTCAAGATCACTTTGATAAAACACAGCGCGCTAGTTAGTATGTCATTGAGCCAAATCAAGCTCTTGTTTAAATGATTTTTTGGCGTCATTTCAAAAAGGTAGAATGTACTAGTGAGAGGCTGATTAACCGGCATGTTAAATTAGGCCTTTTTCCAGCCGTCCTTGGAGCGATAACAATTGTTTTTGTTCTAGCAACAAAGAAAAAACTCTTATGAACTTATTCTCTTGGCATCATTTCTAATACGCACAATCTAATGAGAGCTATTGTACATATGTAAATGTCAAAAGAGTAAGACCAATGAAGAAAATGAAATATTTCTTACCTTTGCTGTTGTGAAGGATGCAATCGATCAGACGCTAAAATTGTCACGCTAAAGATCGGGAGATTGTTCCCGCAAAACATCGGAGCGTATTAGGAAAAAGCAACGCCGCATCAGACATCCTTCATTGCTGCATTCTAGACTCAGAATAACAGTAGCTTCATCATCAGTTTCATTATGATGGTGCTTATTTAACACAAAAATATTGAATGCAAATAATAGGCCATTGTATACTCTTATAGACCTTCATAAGAAAGGTATACTCTTGTATAACAAAGATCAATGGAAAATGCCGACCAACTTTATATTATAAGCATAGCCAACTTGAGACAACTATTTTCATGACGGGTGAGCTTCTCCCGAAAAACATAGCAAAATGCGCCATGTACGGCAGGCATCTTCCATTGAGTGTTGATTTTAGAATCGGAATATATTAAACATTCTATAGGGCGTTTATAAAAATAAAACGCGTATACTCGAGCGGTGAACTTGCACGTAGACCAAGAGCATTAAGAATAAGATGTATTCCTCTATATAGTGAGTTAAGCAAACTCTCAGCCCGGGCACATATACAATGTACATGTGTTGTCGTCATCAAAAACCCAATCAGGGAAACAGAATAAAAATGCATAAGCATGTCTAAAACTGCATTTTTGTCACGAGGTCGGTCTTTAAGCATATAAAAATGTTATGCATGAAGAAAAATCTAACAAAACGATGTGAAAAGACAACAGAAATAAAAGTGTTTTTTCATATCACAAATACGTCGTATATGAGTTATTCTTTCTTCATATGCATGTCAAAATATCCACCCTTCCATCAGGAAAAGGGTGGCGCAAGAGAGTTGTCCTGTCCTCCTCTTCCCGCGCTATACGAACCCGGCCACCATGCGAGACGAAGAGGACAGACCTCGTTGCTTGGGAGCTAAACGGACATTGAGGAGACGGGACCCCTAAAATGTGGCGACGAGTCGAGGCAATTCGCGTCATAATTTTAGCTAGGATGAGCAGTCTCTATGCAGAGTCAATGACAAGGATTGCCCAGACACTGATAACATCCCAGTTATAGCAACAGAATGCTTCAGTAGGCTATTTGCCCCGAACAGACTTTCCCGATGGTGGATCGGAGAGTTGTCCTGTCCTGCTCTTCCCGCGCTATACGAACCCGGCCACCATGCGAGACGAAGAGGACATGTACAGACCTCGTTGCTTGGGAGCTAAACGGACATTGAGGAGACGGGACCCCTAAAATGTGGCGACGAGTCGAGGCAATTCGCGTCATAATTTTAGCTAGGATGAGCAGTCTCTATGCATAGTCAATGACAAAGATTGCCTAGACACTGATAACATCCCAGTTGTAGCAACAGAATGCTTCAGTAGGCTATTTACCCCGAACAGATTTCCCCGATGGTGGAGACCATAATTGATCCACATTCTTCGCTCCGCTCGGCTTTTGACAGCAGCCCGTAAAACCTCAGGAGGAGCGCGAATAAGAGTGCACATTAATCTGTGCTCGTTGCGGCATCGGGCTGCTTGTACTCTGCTACGCGACGAATGCACTCCCGTGGACAGCGCAGACGGATAGCGCCGAATTTTTGAGCGCTTACACGAAGCGCGGAAAAAATTCTTCAAGCACAATATCACGGGAGGGCATTTGTCGCGGGCGTCAATGATGCACCTTTCAACGCCCCGGGACCCTCGGACTTTGGGCCTCGTATTTCGGGCGTTGAAAGGGACATTATACCTACTACTCAGTGGTAATTACTTTGCCGATAAATGTACGCGTAACAGAGCAACTATGATTAGAACATTGTCACAAGTCAACGAACATGCAAAAGGCCTCTAAAGAATGAAAAGGATGATGGGATGAAGAAGTTTTCATTTATTGAAAATCTGTTCCGTTGCTTACCATTTATCCGCTCTTATTTTCAGGAAGCCACTGGTTTGGTCATTATCTACCCAAACGAAGAAAACTGAACGTTAACATGCCAGTACTGCCAGAAAGATGGCAAATGGCAAATGTACATCAAAGGGCGACAAAGCTGAGACGTATACGTACACATGATTGCCTCTACATTTTCGCTGCACTTGGCTACCTGAAAGAGGAACACGAGGCAAAAATGAAATTGATTCAATACGATCAAGAAACTTCTATGGTACAGGGGGAAGTTGCTGTCAGTGGAACAAAAAGCCGCTATATTGCAGCAGGTCATCGCGAAATCGAAGAAGGCCGCATATGAAGCTAGGGCTGAATTTTACTTGGAAAAACGTAAGAGGTTTCGTATTGACCTGTAATCAGTGTGAATCAGTTTTAATAAATAAGTATGAATACCTTCTGGAAGTGGTCTCTTATGAATCTGTCTCTGAAGAGGTTGCCGCGCCTATTTGCCTCAACTTGATGAGCCTCAATTCCGGCTGCTCGTACAGTACTGGGCGGGGTTCATCATCTTGCGGCGGAAGGGCATCATTTCGTTGAATGGCAAGGTTGTGTAGACAGGCCGTGGCTACAATAATAGCCATGCTTCCCTGCAACTAAATAAAACATAGGTGACCAACTTGCTCCCCAAAAATGCAGATACAGGTGCAGCCATCAGGAAAGTGGCAATTTGGGTGTGATACTTAACTGACATCAAAGGCTATTGCGTTCGCCAACAGAGTGGAATCGTTTCTTCCATATGCCATACGCCCTCTCTATCAGACCTCTTGTCCTCCTTTGCGCTCTGTTATATCTCCTTTCCACAGGTGTTCTTGGATTACGAATCGATGTCAGCATGAAGGATCGACAAGTAAAGGCTGGATCCCCAAGTAGGATTCCACAATTTTCCCCATTATCAAATTGCCTGAACAGACAAAACTCTTCAAAACTCTTGAATCGTGAGCTGATCCATACCATCGTGTAACCACATGTGTGAAATTCATCTGGTCATTGCAAACAAACTGGCAATTTAAGCTGTAGTATCGCTTCCTATTGATGAATCGTGTAGCATCCTCACCTCCAGGGCTCACGATTGCTACGTGGGTTCCGTCGATTGCACAAATCACCCCAGCTAACTCGGCAATTTCGTGGAATCCTTGCATTACCACCCGTCTCTCCTCCGCTCCGGTCGGAAACCGAATTAAGACTTCCTTCCTGGCACTGATTGTTTCAGAAACCCGACGCACCACACGACTACACGTAGCCTGTGAAACACCACTGGAATCCCCGAATTCGATTTGGAAAGAACCAAACGCGTAAAACCGCAGTGCAACAGCAAGTTGCTCTAAAGGAAGAAGGGCTCGATTCCTTCTTGTTGGATGCTCTATCTGGGGTCCGATGAGGGCGAGAACATTCTGGAACGATTCCTTCGATATTCGAAACCGCCTATTGAAGGCCCGATCCGTATACTCCTTGAAAACACGTAAATCCGCACGTGCTGCGTCCTCCTCAACCTTTTTGGCCTCCTCGGCAGCAAATTCCATCACAACTAGGGCATCCATTCCACTGTCGACGCTTTCCAGGAGAGAAATGACCAACTCATCACCAGTCAAACAAGTCCCTTTGGGCCTTTAACATTTCTTTTGTCATCGTTAAACAGACGATCATGTTTAGCAACTGATTAATTATGGGACGGGCTAATCTTTCGGTTGGATTCGAAGACGACCGGTGAGTCTCTCGGGAACTACATTGTAGAAAGGGGCATTGAACTCAAATCTAACGTAAATGCCAATTTCAAGTCGTATAGACTAAGCGTGCTGAAGTCCCAGTTAGTGAAGTTATTAGATGGGGACATATGGATGGTGTGGGTGTGAGAAAGTTTTTTGTACCGTCTAAACAACAGTGATGTGGACGTCCGGACATTTACTATTTTTGAACATGAGTATCATGAACTTTACTTCATATAATAGCTGCACGGACTTGGGTCGGGGCAAAAGGACTACATACGGGAGTTGTTGCCTTATTGTCCTTTTTTATTGCTTCAGGAACATCGGATGTTTGATCAGCAGCTTGCTAAGTTGAGGGCTGACCTGGACAATGATATCTTATTGCACGGGGTATCCGGTATCGCAAACACATCTTTGTTATGTGGGCGTCCGTATGGTGGCGTAGCAATAGCTTGGCATGAAAATTTCAAAGGTTTTGTCACTCTGGTGGATTTTGATTCTCGAAGAGTTTGTGGGATCACCATAAAAGTGGATGGGCCAGATGATTATATTTCATTTGTGAATATTTACATGCCTACTGATAGTGGGGGTCAACAGAACCTATAAGAGTTTCAGAACACTCAGATGGAAGTATCTGCGTTATTGCACGGTCATCAAAGTTGGGGGAGATTTAATTTGAATACCGACTTAGGTCAATTGCAGTCTCAACATAGACTGGCACTTTCGGATTTTATGAGATATGATATGTTCTGCGGTTAATCATAATGTATCGCAGGTGGACTTCACTTATGAAAGCAAATCAAATGGTAGTAGATCGTTGATTGATCATTTTTTGATTTCTGAAAGCATGTTTGAGCGTATTGATTTATATAAGGCGTTTCACAAAGGTCACAATTTGTCTGATCATTCTAGTCTGCATCTCGGTTTGAATATTTCTTGTAGTTCTCGGGAGGGCCACAGGCCTGAAACACGTGGGAATGAACCATGCTAGGAGAAAGCGCAAACCAGGGGCGTTGAACATTATTGAAATTCTTTGGATGAATGCTTGAGTGCTATTGATACTCCTGTGGATGCAATCAATTGTAGAAATTATTTCTGTAGGTACATCAAGCTGACATAGAAAGGTTTCACGACGGTATAACTGATGCATGTATTAGTGCTGCTGATGTCTCTATTCCGAAAACGAGTGCTAAGCAATTTAAGGGTATTGCTGACTGGAATGATGAGGTCAAGGTTCTTAGGGAGAAAGCTATTCTCTGGCACACCATCTGGGTTGAAAATGGGCGGCCTCATAACGGCATAGTGGCCGACATTCGTCGTCGGACTAAGGCATCATATCATTATGCTGTGAGAAAGGTAAAAAAATAACAAGGAGAAAGTAGCAGCTGATAATTAATTTAGCCATAAAAATGAAAGGCAAGAGTAATAAAGAATTTTGGAAAGAGTAAAATCAACAAAGGAAATAACATTCTCTCTAAATAGAATGGACAAGGTTGATGGACCAGAGGCCATTTGTAAGGTTTTTGCTGATAAATTTAAACAAGTGTATAATTCGGTTTGGTATGATGATGGTGAGATGGAGGCGCTTATGCAAGATATGAATAAGGGTAAGCGTGAGAAGTGTTGCGGGGGGGGGGGGGGCACTCAATTTCATATGAAGATGTAGTTCGGGGCATGAAAAAGCTAAAGAACGGCAAGAGTGATAGCATTGAAGGTCTCAAATCTGACAATTTTATTAATGAGGGGAACAGACTGAAGGTGATGATATCCCTTTTGTTATCATCAATGGTGAATCATGGGTGTTGTTCTAGGGACTTTTCTAAAACTACTGTTATACCTATACCTAAGAATGCAAAGAAATCATTGACTTCATCGGACGACTACAGGGGCATTTCACTAAGTAGTATTATGGGCAAGATTTTGGATTGGGTTTCCTTCATAAATACAGCAATGTTTTTTCTGCGTCAGATATGCAATTTGGTTTCAAACATGGGTTATCTACTGCCACTTGCAGAACGGTGGTAAATGATGTGATTGAATATTTTAATAGTCAAAATACTGGTATATGTTGTGTTATGCTAGATGCCTCTAACGCCTCTGATAAGGTGCATTTCATTAAATTGTTTCGACTTCTTTGGCGGAAGGGGCTATGCCCACTGGCTGCTAGGTTTACAAATCAGGGAATACGAGTGTGTGTGTGGGGGGGGGGGGGGGCGGGGGTCACACGTCAGGCGAGTTTACCGCAAGAAATGGAGTCAAACAGGGAGGAGTGTTGTCTCCTGTTTTATTCAGAGTCTACTCAGATGAACTTTTGTTTGGTCTCGAAAAGTCTGGCGTTGGGTGTCACATCGGTTTGCACTTTGTTGGCGATTTCGCTTATGCCGATGACGTTTTTTTGTTGGCCCCGACGGTTTTTGCATTGAATAAGGTGTTATGGGTTGCTGCGTCGTTTTCAATGTATTTTATGATAAGTTTCAATGCTTCAAAAAGTAAGCTGATTATTTTTGGTGAAACTGGGGATCTAATTTGTTTCAGGGGGTGGTAATTCGACCATCTCGCTATGAGGTGCGTTTGGGCATGATCTTTCGGCCCATCACGATGAATACAAAAGCTCAGGCTGCGATAAATGACTTGCATAGAAACACGAATATTCTGTTATCTCAATTTCGGTTTGTCACTCACGAAGTGAAATACAGGCTTTTCAAATCGCATTGTATGTCTCTCTATGGGTATCAGGGGTGGGATCTATCATTTCAAGGAAATGAGAATATATATATTGTGGCATGGAGAGTATGTATTAGAAAACTTCTCAAGTTACCGTATCGTACGCATTATACTTTGATTCCATTAATTATACAGGATTTTCCAATTCAAGCTCAGATAGAAAAGCGCTTTGTCATTTTTGAGACACTATGGATGTCAAACAATGTATACCTTCGACTTTGTAAGTGTATTATTGAGGGTGGGAGCCGGACGTCTCTGGGAAAAAGTTTTAATTTCTTGGTTGCTAAGTATGGATGGGATAGGAGCAATTTGCCCATGTTATATTGTATGACGCGGGATGTTAGGATGATGGATGGATGAGGAGCAGGTAGGAGTGGCTGGGTAAATTAGGGAGTTAATGAGTGGTAGGGATAGGGGGATGAATATTCTGACAAGGAGGGAAATTAAGGACGTGCTTTTCGAATTATATGTTAATTAATTGATTAGTTATCTCTGTGTAATAATATAATACAACATGTAGGACTGTAAATTACTTAGCATTTGTAGTTTGTATGCCACGCTTATTTCTTTATAGCAGGCAACCAGTACTGTTAATTTATTTATCATGCACGACCAACAGTAATGCACAACTACACTTTAATTGTACGAATGTGTGCGAAAAAACATATATATAATTAACTAATCGACAAATATATCATTTGGCGGACATGCCCGACATGATCAGAAAAAGAGAGGGTATCCCCCAACAAATGTACAAGAAAGCACGAATGCAAGGACATGACACGTTTTCATGACGTCGTATACGCTCAGTGCCAAACATCGCGTACGTGTATGGTAGCCCGTGGTGGACAAAAAATCCGATTTATGTTCTAGAACATAATTATTTATGTTCTAGAACATAAATTGACCAAGAGGAGAACAGAAATATTGTTCTAGACCATAAATCAACCAATAACTGACCAGGAATAATGGTCTAGAACATAAATCAGCCAATCACAGTACAGGAATTATGTTCTAGATTGTAAATCCACCAATCACTGACCAGGAATAATGGTCCAGAACATAAATCAGCCAATCACAGTACAGGAATTCTGTTCTAGACCATTAATCAACAAATCGCTGAACAGGAACACATGTACATGTATACATGTACTAGATTATATTGTCACGAAGCACTGATATCTGTCATGATCCGAATAAGAATCCGTCGATTCGGATCATCCACAGACGCCAACCTTTGGTGATGAGGGGACCTTACCACGAGGCCGTAGATCTTTGCCCGCAGTGGGCCGTTGGAAGGTCACACAGGGCCACGTCCAGGTAGAAATTGAAATCAGAGTCGAGAAATTGAGAAGTCAGTATTTGGTAGATTATACGAGTATTTTTGTAAGAAATTTCACGTCGGTAGGCCTACAACTCAAAATAAATTAGCCTTGTACGTTTTCAAAATGTTGACTGACTTTAAATGAATTTTTGTGAGGATTAGATTTAAGTAATTTGGGAGAAGATCTATGCGAAATACAGGGAGCGTAAATTTAACGTAGTTAAGACCGAAGTCAGCATGCGTCGCTGAACAGGATGACCCTGACTCGTCATAAATGACCAATCAGGAACTGCCAAGGAATCCTCACGACCAAGTCGCGAAGAACATTTTGGCCCTTACACAAACGAGCATCTGTGACCCAGGCCTATTGTCCTGGGATCCCTAAATGGCGACAACGATCCTGGATGAGCGCAACAGCTGCGAACTTGTGAAAAAAACAAGTTTAAAAAATTTGACCGAACTCAGCTTAAATCACACCAACTGGTTACTTATTTCTAATTAAGACTAGGAGTTTTCTTTTTAATAAATAAATTACCTTCTTCATTATTTAACCCCGTGAAAGGACAGCTTGGGTTATCAGCGGAGTCAGATTCAATGAAACTAATTGACCGAATAAAATATAGTCTGAACTCAACTCTCACAAAAGAGAGAGGATCTCACTCATCAATTTAAATGTCTGACCTCGATGCCTAGTTCTCAAATCGTACTTTCACGTATTTCACGAAGGGTGGAAATAAAGCTTCTGATTAAATAAATGATTTGCAAAATTACTATTCGTTAAACCATCAAGGTAGTTATCCTTTAAGGTTTTCATCACATAACATCATTTTAGTCAAAATGTAAACCAGGAATTGTAGATTCCTATATAAATGCTGTAAGTATATAAGTATAAGTATACGAAATCTTATTATAAAGATAATTAAGGATGTGTCGTTTGAATAAACCATTAAAATCTAAATTCAATTTATGAACCCGAGATGAGAATTTTGAGACATCAGGTTTTAAAAAGCTATCTCCCTGTGTATTTTGTCAGAATGTACAGACATTTTGACTACAGCTGACGGCTGATTACGCGGATAATTCCAATGCTTCCTTAGTTCAGTACACGACCCTTACATAAATATAAAACAGCAAATACTACCGAAACCAATGTGTTACCTCAGAGCAAGTGTGTGAAGGCTTGAGAAAATCATGCCCATCCTTTCAAAAGGAAAATTACTAACTATATTGTAAAATTTACCAATAAAATATTCCAATTCAAGTTTTTGACAAATAAATGAATAAAACCAATGCTAACTATTCTCAATAGTTAAAATAAAATCTCTAAGTATAAATAGAATTTCAAGCCGTCTGTTACAATATTTCGAGTATTTACTGCCCGTGTTTGTGACAAAAACATGACATGGTGGAAAAGATCCTTTAAATCTAACTTTTATAGATACAGAAGATATATGCATGATATTGTCTGTTATTTTGGTATGAAAGTCAGCCTTTTTTTATAATAAATGAAGAAATATTATCGCAAAATTAAGAAGGAGAAGCACGGGCAGAAATATAAAAATAGAAGACAGAATAAAAACAGAAAATACGCAAATGTGGGATTCGAACCGGGGACGCCGGATCCGAGCCTAAGACCAATGCCGTATCAACTAGGCCACAGCGCTCTTTCTGACGAATATGGTCCTCAATGGGATCCTAGGTGTGGATCTTTCGCTTGATGTCTCTTCACCTGAAATATTCTAGAAAGCATTTTCACATTTGCCCAATGTATTAAAAAAAGCTATTGATTGTTTGAATCAAAGACCCGTGCATCCGCCACTGTCATGTCATTAACTCTCAGCTGTGATTCGGCGCAGTTGAGGGAAAAAACGTTTTGGGCATGCGCCAAAGAACTTCCTTATAGAAATACCTTAAGTATTCTGACGAGGGGATACGGCTCCCGTTCATCAAGACAGTGCGTATTAAGTTTCACGACATCACTACTCATTTTCAGACAATATTTCGCCTTCCTCAAGTTTTTTTCCCGATAGTTAATTGATGAAGAAACTTGACCGAAAATCTCTTTTTTCAGTAACTCATCACTGACACCCTTTAGAATGTTTTAGATTATATCATTTAATATGATGTTTGCATTTAAAATGTCTTTCGGTAGAATATTGATAGGTAAATCTGACCCTGTTTTGAAAGAGGTAGTTGATCCTCATGCATGCGTTCACTTTCGTGCTTTTTGCGGAGATCAGCGTACACCGATATGTGTCGACCTGCGTACACTTTCGTTACTTCAGATTATTAATGCGATATCTCCGAAACTAGGTGCTTGATCGCCAATTTATGATACAGTGCAGCGTGTGCACATACTTAAGATGCACAGTGTAAATTACGGAGACCGTAGGTCAATGAAAACATATCATGTTCAAACGTTTGTGAGAAGTCTACAAATCAACGAATATTCGATGTTAAAGCGGTGTATTCTGTTCAATCGTGAAAATGGTCTCACGGAGTGTGTTCACTGATATGCACTCTCTAATATAGGCAGGGGGAAAAAACCTAAAAGATGTAGAACGAACGAGAAATTTAGAAAAAACTTGCGCGATATCGCGATCCTTACGTACACATGATTCATTCGGAAGGTCATAAATCATTGCTATGCACTGTGTCAATCGTGTATGTTGACCACCTTGAAAAATATCTCGACTAAAAAGCCGGACATCAACTGAATGACGTCATTAAAAAATAATGGTTTCCCAGACGAAGCCCTTCGTCACGTGACCGGAATTTGGCACTGCAAAAATCATTAACGCGTGACCTGTAACAACCAAAAACGTGACTATGAAACCTAAAGTCACAGAGAAAACCTGCCGAACAACGTGAACAGAATGCCAATCTATATGACTATATGACTGCACGTGACTGAATGCAATTAGCATACTAAAAAATATGTGCGAGACATCCAGCTGATCGCATAAACATATTTATGCATCCATTATGTTATCATAAAGGGCATCTATGCATATGGGCCATTATGTTGTGCTCATTTGCGTATATTGTTGTACTACTAGATACGCTCAATAGACTGCGTAACGCTTAGTAGACTGCGTTACGCTAATTGGCTTCGTATTCAATGGATATAGCAACGGATAGATGTTCCAAAATCAATACAGGATCAAATGTATCGTTCTATGGGGACCAGGCTTGCATGTTTGCAATCATATTCAAAATGTTCCTGTCAGTGACATAGCAAAGTAGATGTGACGGATGCGACCATGCAACAACTCTGAAATCAGTTGGAGGAGAACATTGAGAAAGGAGACTATTCATCATATTCAACATCGGAATTGCAGCCAAATATTTTGCCAAATGACATTACAGGTTTTCCTGTGGGATGACAACATCCAATTCAATTCAAACCTCATAAACAGTGTCAGCCGATGATCTCAGTGCGTGTTGTAAAAATCCTAAACAACCCTTTCATTTTTCCACATCGAATTCGTCTAGTTCAGGATTTTCCCTCATTCATATCACATGGAATTACTTGCAGCTTTTGTCTTATAAGGGTACGATATATGTTCTGACATCATGCGAGGGCGGTAAAAAATCTCCGTGTCATCAAAACAGCTTCGACCAAAAATTTAGTTCTCAAAATTCATTTTGTGATTCAGACCAGCGACGACATTAACATCTGAGCTTCGATACTGTGAATCATATTGTAACTGTTCACGTTTTATTTCGACTAAATCCGACCTGACATTGAACAATCGGATAGAGATATTTTAATATATTCTTCAGAGGAAACAATACTTATCTTTACGACGGATTTTCATTACGGCAGTCGACATGGATCCGAAAAAGCCTCGTGCAGAATCCATTCCAGATTGCGTTCGTAAATTCGCCATGCTCACATCGGTGAGAGGCATTGGACGAATATTGAAAGCACAGAACATGTTTTGGAGAGTGGTCTGGGTAATCAGTGTGACTGCCTTTCTCTCCTTTACTATCTACCAAGTGGTGATAAACGTACAAATGTATTTGAAGTTCTCAACAAAGCAGGTTCAATCTATTAACATACACGCAAATATTCCCTTCCCTAGTTTAACACTGTGTAGCAATCTGCCTGTGCGCATGCGACACACAACATATGCAGACATGGCAGCCGCTTCCAACGGTAATACGAACAGTGAAGTAGCTTCTGAGCAGCACAATGTTACTCATCCGAATCAGTATTTCGAAATTCTGGAGAACGTCTCGTCCTCAACTGATATCGAGGACAAATTTGGTATGGCTAGGTCGATTTGGGAGGAACACACAAAAACATTCGCCGGGCTGTTTCAAAATATGGACATTTCCAAGCTGGATAAGTTAGGAGTATTGCAAGATGTGTTCCTTCCCGAATGCAATTACAAATATTTTCTGAAAAACGACGTTAAATTGGAGAAATGTGGTAAGATAAGAAAAATACATCATCCTATGTATCTAAATTGTTTCACCTTGGATTTTGATGAAGTAAGAGGCATAATATCAAAAGTCACATTGGTATTGAATTTTGATATTGACGCTGCATCATCTAACTTGGCAGAGACGTTGGAGACTATTGAATCGCCTTCCCCGACAGTTGTGGCGCTGATCCATCCAATTCACACTTTTCCTTTTCTGAGTGAGGTCATTCAGATTGAAACAGGCATTATGGCAGACATAACTACAGGGAGTACCCATTGGTTTTCGGCGCAGGAGCCACATGGCAACTGCATCGATAACGCAACGTTCGTGACGGATCAAAAGGGGGGAAAGTTTGTGATATCTTACTCTCTCTGCATGTCCATTTGCTACCAGAAAGCGACAATAACAACTTGTGGCTGTATGGACCCGTTGCTACCGGTAATAGAAAACGCAGCCACACCATTTTGCGGTTCGATTAAAAACCTCACCGTCATGGCTGAAAGAATCAAATGCATGGACAGAAAGCGAGCGGGAAATGAGAGGGTTGGTACACGCAGATGTGCATGCCCACACCAGTGCTCTTATTATGAATACCACGCGACGGTACGAAATACAAAATGGCCGCACCAAGGTTCATATGAGCGAGCCTACATTACCTACGCAGAACCTTTCTTTAAAAAATATTCCGAGTCCTACCAACATTTTCTGCACAGCAATAAAACGGCAAACTCTGATACTTCTAAAGCTGATTCGGGAATTCCTGAGAATCGTGAATTATATTCATGGATGCATTCAAACCTGCTGAAGATAACATTAAGCAAAAAAAGTGGCCGTGCCCTTGAAATTATCGAGGTACCAGTCATGACGCTGACTCAACTACTGAGTGCAGTGGGAGGGGCGTTAAGCTTTTGTCTCGGTATTACCGTTGTGTCGGTGGTAGAGCTGTTTGAATTAGTCTGTGATCTTGTAAGAGTTTTCTTTTGGAGGTCTATTGGCCGGAAGAACCGAGAAAATACCGCTAGGGTACAAGACGTAAGTATGAAGCCGAGTCACACTTAGAGTAGAGTGCGGAGCATATAATTGACAAATGACTGTACGGAGCATAATTTTGTTAGGAAAACTCCGTTTGAAGGATGCAATTAGTGGCCAAACGTCGTTGTTAGTAATATGACAATTTAGCACAACTATGGTGATTACCAAACGAACTGTCGGGAAAATAATGGTGCCATTTCGACCATGGACTGATGTAACATCATAATTTTGTTATCACTATGGTAGCTTCGATAATGCCACCTCAGAAGACAATGTTAGATTTAATAATTGCAGTGATATCTGCCCCCTGGGTAAGCGAATTTGATTACACAATGGTAACATCAATGCCTGTCACTATATAGATTTGATAACTTGATGGTATGATTGTCACCAAGCGTTGGTGTCTTTATACTGACATCTGGCTTGAATGATTGATGCAGGATCGTCAGAGGTTCTCGATCTTGACCTGCAGTGCGGTCGATAGAATCATGCAAAGGGTTATTCCTCACTAGATCGCCCGCTTCTGCCGATATCAACCAATCTGGAGGCCTGTAACAAGAGTGCACTTTGATCATGATCCAAACAACCTCGCCTCTAACGCACGAGATAAAGAATTATGGTATGCTTTCCTTCAGAGGTACGAGGGGAGGTAACGGACCGATTAACACGGATGGTTCAGAATGCAACAAGCCTGAAACCAGCGCAACAGCTGTATAGTTGTGGAGAAAAAAAATCATCTGACCCGACTAAACTCTCTCTCGAGCGACAACCAAAACATCTCCAAATTAATACTAGGGCCTAAATACTCTCTTTGAGCCAAAAAGTAAAACATATCAGATTATTACTTGATCTAAGTGATATCGTCGCGGGATTTTTCCAACAGATTAATCTACACATTAAAAAGTATGTTAAATCATTATGTTGCAACAAGCAACCTTGGGAAGATACACCTCAGCTTCTCGACCTAACAGTTAAAGTGTACAAAGCCGACTAGCAGAGTTACGCCTCAAAAAACCCTCCTAAAAAGTGATGGCCACACTTATCGTGTGATCTGAATGGAGTAAAACAATTGCCATGTTCTATAGTCGAACATAAAACAAAGGGAAACCACATGTGGTGAATACAGTAGTCGGATGGAAAAAAACACATGCTGAAGTGGCCTCCAGTAGGCATGGTAGTGGCCACCAATTTTATGTACACATCGCAGACACTGAAATAGACACTGCATTTCTAGTGTGTCGAGTCACTGAATCATTCGGAATTGCTTATTTTGTTGTGAACTGTATGAAATTGTCCTCAGAAATGCACCGAACTGTTGACATTTGCTTCTGTTGTTGTGAAATATAAACAGCTTGGGACAAGTTCCAATGGTACCGTACCGGGGGTTTCATCTTCATCTTGGAGATGGCGGCACCGTCCTACAGAGGGTAAACCGCCAAAAAATTATATCTTGCGCTGAAAATATCGATTCGACACATAGCTGAAAGCTTTTCGCATGGCCAGTCTACTTCAGACTTTAAAAAAAAGCGAATTCCACCCTGTGGCTAATTAGGAGATAGAGCAAATAACGCCAAATACGGATCTAGTAATAATATATAAATTAATGAGGAGATAGAGCAAACTACGCCAAATACGGATCTAGTAATAATATATAGATGCTTGTGATGATTCATCCATGGAGTATTTCGAACTATGTGCTTCGATGTAACCTCAAAATTAATTGGATAAATCAAAATGGTACGGATATTCTCAGTCAGTAGAATAAAGCTGTCTGAATTATTTATAATTTAATTTAAAGCCGTCTCTTGCATGATTGATGCATATCACCTCGGAGGCCAGCTTGGGGCCTGCTAGCTCCGATATTCATATTTGATTGCTAAATGGTGACAGTGAGGTTTGCCACTCATGAGAGCTAGGCTTTATTACATAACATTTGCATAATGTTAACTCTGGCGTTGGCACGGTACACGCGCTTTATAACGTCATTCTTCTTCCAGTTCAAATGCAGTTCCTCGGTGGAGTATTGTCACACGTGAAGGTACTCCGACCTGAAGGATTTCACACCAAGACCCAGGAGTGGGAATTGACATTACATACGATTCAAAAAGCCGGGGTCAAGGAATTTTTCTTACTCGAAGGGCTGCATTAAATCTTCGAACTATGGAATTTTTGCAGCTGCTCCAAACATTGGAGAACACTGTAGATTCATTTTACTTTATAGAAGAGCTTAACAATCTTCAGTATTAGTGGCAGTCTACCAGAATAACATATCTTTTCCAAATCGACCCTATTCATGCAGTAAATAAAGAAGTTGATAAAAGAATGTACACGTGATCATATGCAGGAGTACTCTGTCTCGTAGATCATGTAAAAATAGCGTGCTCAAGGTCAAATATACGCCAATGTCTTATTCACCGGCTTACTGGACTTTGCGCAATATTTCGCCAAAAAAATATTCTACGCAACGGTCCCTAGGTGACTTTTCCTATTCATAATACACAGCCTTTCCATCCTAGATCGTGGTTACATGGGGGGTAATCGTTGTAAAATCAGGCCAAACGCAAAGACAGTTTACCCGGGTACCACTATGTTTACGATGCGAACAAGCCGTGTAAGTCATTATCCAGCATTTTTTTCATTGAACATTTGCGGGTACAGCGTCACAGGGAGCAGCATTGAACGGTAAACAGGTTCACATCATATTCAGACAACGGCTTGTAACGGCCATACAGGAAACGATTCGTATCAAAAATCGACGATCACAACTATTCGCTTGCTGAGAGTATACATTACGCGCATACATTACATTCAGACATTTGAGCTTCCAAGCTTTGAGAAATAACAGGTCATGTGCGAATTTGGCATGTAATTTTGGTAATTTACGTGAGTACATTTTCAACCCCGAAAAGTGTGATGAAGTTATGCTTTTATTTAGTAAAAATCGGTAGGCATGTCCAACAAGACATGTGTCTCAGCTGCCTGGGTGGGTGTGGGTCATCACTCAAAAGTCGTTCTCTGCAATGCATGCAAGCACTGCGTGTGTGTTTGATTTGTGTATACAATGTACGTTACCCTCTCTACTTCAAATCAATGAACCTCATAAGGGTTTGATTAATAAATTGTTTGTCGTACCTTCTTCGATCGAGGTCCGAACAAATTTTCAGGCTAGAGTACCGGGGTAAAACATAATGGTCGCTCCCCCATTTCGCTCGTTTCGTTTCGTTGCGCAAAGTCCAGTAAGCCTTATTCACCGCGCATCAATATCTGTAAATGTTTAAGCAGTGACGGTCAGAAAACTCAAACAGATACGAGATGTGACCAGCCCTACTGCTGAAGGGAGGGAATGATAACCAAGAAGGAGAGAAAAGATACAACCGTTGCGATCAGGTACATGATGAAAAAAAATCTATCGATTATCTCTGCTGCATATCTCCAACATGGACCGTTATCCCTCAGTGATGACGGTTCAGCGTCTTCCCTCCATTTGCTGGCGATGTTGGTTCCGAGCACATTTCGCGAATGATGGGTCGCTACATGATTAGCTTGTTCAACTTCAGGTAGTGATAGGTCTAGCGTCGATAGGCGGAGAGTGGATTTGCTTTCCCCCTCATTGTGTGCCGATCCGCAAAAGATGTTATTTTGTCCGTCGAGGATGAACTGTAACTCGTTTGGTGTTCCATCCGTTCGCTCTGACATGTTTGCTCTTGCACGTAACCTTGGCTAGGCCTCCAAAAACTAAGATCCGAAACCAGTTTGGCAGCGGTCTGTCTGGATTCTGGTGGTGGATGGTGAGCACAAATATCGCCAGCATAACTGCGGATGCGGATAGGCCGATCATCAGGGTCAGGAAGACGACTGAAATATTTATGTATTGTTGGCTTTTGATACTAATTCATGAAGTATTTTTTTTCTTTTAGAATGCGAAAGGCAAAAACGTCATTTGTTGACCTACACACGCAAATTACAAGGATGGCCTGTGATTGGCTATGTCATTTAGCTTCTGTCAAGACAGGACACCAAAATAGCCTGTACTCACTCAGCAATGGGGTAGACTGCGATGACTTTGGCAGGTCTTCAGCTATCATCAACTGATAGACCGTGAACGACAGCAGCACCGTAACACTGAAGGAGATCTTCTCGCCTGCTTCTGCCGGCATAAGGAAGGTCATGTCCACGAGGATCGGGATGAAGAGGCAAGGAGCGATCAGCTGCACCCAGTAATACTTGGTCAGACGCTTTATGGTGATTGTGATGGTTAACTGGGAGTAGGTGTCTGTGACCGTTTTGTCTCCATCGCCGATATTGACCGAATAGCTCTTGAGACCTGAATTAAGAAGACGAGTTTAGATGAGAGATTTTGTCGGAAATTTTATTAAGCAGGGCAAGGTTCTTTGCAGAAATAAAGTTGCACAACAGTGGTTTCTGTTATGTTTAACTGCGATGGTCGTCAAGCGGCCCTGTATTTAGATGCGCGCTTCTTTCACATGTGTAGGTGTTGCTATAGTCACTACAATCAATCTGGTTCATGAACGCCGTAAATTGTTGCATGTTCCTGCGAGGTTCTACTCTTGGGTGCACCCGGAATGTTTCTGAAGGTGCAGCTAGGCTTTGGAGACAACTCGTATCCCATTTTTATTGTATGTGCGACGTACATCTTTACAAAGGCCGTGAGAGCAGGAGAGTATTACTTATCCATGCTTCTATTTTTGTCATTCTTGGTGGAGTTAGTCTGTTACTGTCGTTTACTGCCGTTTTGGTCTGAGCGCACGAATGACCAACTTTGCTGGTCAAACCAGAACCTTTGGACTTTATCAAATCAAGCCGATGAACCTACAGTACAGCCTCTTACGGAAACCCATGGCACTGAGAGTTGGTGGATTCATGTGTATGTTGCATATGGGGGGTCGTATATCTCACATATTCTTTATAGCAGGGAGCGCTTTGACAAAAAATAGAGTCTAAATTCAAATTTAAATTCATTTCAAACAACTTAAACGAATAGGCGGCTTTTTGTTGCAACATGTTTGTTCTTCCTCTGGTTCATCAGACGTTTTCATCGACTGTTTTCTTTAAATTTGATGCTTTTCCAATTTTGTTTCAGCTCTTAGATAGTAAGAAACACGCGTTATTCGTTATTTCTAGTACGCACAAATCAGGCGCGAAAGACCTTTCCCGCCACGTGAGTGCACGCCGATATCCAAGTTCACGTCACCCGACTAGTAAGACGCAACGTCATTTCCATTTATCGTCGCAGTTGCGGGGTAATCAAGCGCCACCAGCGTGACGTCGGAAAATCGATATCAGCATCAAGGTATCACAGGGTAGATCCATGGCTCCAGGAAACGCCTTACTAGTGCATCGTTCCACGTGGAATGGGTCGACGCATGGAAACCTAACTCGGGTCAAATCAGAGTCAACATCAGAAAAGCGTAATAGTTCAGTCAGATTTTGGTTTTTCCTTTTTTGTGCAATTTAATTTGTTGATGGAAACTACTTATGTAGAATAGGATGTGACTGGGCAACCGACAGCTGGGTAATATTGCCCTTTATAATGCCAATGTTCCTTTAATAATATTTACATGTACATTAGAAATAACTTCATCGAACTTAATGACATTTCAATCTGCTAGAGTAAACCTGAATTTGCAAACAGTTCTTTCAGATGTATTGAATTATAAAATTATTGACGACACGACGGATTACGTATAGTACTCGACATTACAATGTGTGAGGACCTACCAGTTTCCTGCTCTACTCCACCGAGTTCCCATTCGGTGTTCTCAACATATTCCACCAACGAATGATTTTTCGAATTAAGCTGTAAGACGTCAAACCGTTGGGTCGACGATTGCACATAGATCGGGCAGCGCTGGGTGTCAAATGGTAACATACTCATGTCCAGCTGACATCTTGTGGAAATTACTTGGGTCTCGGTCCAGAGGACAAATCCACTGGCATGCACGTCCAGGCGGGTTTTCGAGTTTGCCGATATGTCGAAGGCATTATGGTCAATACTGAAGAAGAGGAGCTGCACTTAGACCAGAGTTTTCGCAGAAGAAGAAAGTTAGGCAACCTAGTATAGAATTTATCTGATGGATGACCCACATCATTCTGTATGATGAACCACTTTTGATGAACCAAGTACGAAGTTCGAAGCACGAAGCACGAAGTACAAAGCTCTGTTGTGTAATCATTAGGCCTGTGCTAATTTATTTACGCGACACTCGTAAATCATCCTTTGATACTTCATAGTAGGACTAGTCGGAAACATTTTTAAAAGCAATCGTAAAAAAGAGGGTTATACATACTTCGTAATTCGAAACCTGACTGCTTACAAACGCTAGGCCAACCCGGTGTTGGAGTGAGGCGAACAAGGACACAGACACTGTGCCAACATGGATTGTGTGACGGAATGGTACTACATGTAATTAACATAAGCTATACCTTCTTGTGCACTGACCTGTTTGCCACTCCAATGTCCGGTCTCCATATTAGGTTGCCTGGTATTGAGAGTTTCCCAAGCTGGCCATAAGACTGTCTCCTCCACACGAGCTGGGTATCATTCCAGACCTGCATTGAAAATGTAAATGGAAAGTAATATACCAGTGCCCAACACCGTGTTCCAGTTTGCATAACGAATAATAGGATTGCAAATCTAACTTACATTGACAGTTACTTGCAAATTGTGTAAATCCCAACTTGCATTTACTATTTTAACTCTCAGACAGTAGAAAAGGGCATTATTCGGTGGTTTTTCAGCACGTACGCGGCTTTTTGGCGAAGGAACGTCTTACATCTGCCTGCGTTCACAGGTCCGGACCCATGCACAGCTACAACGCCATTATGATCGCATCCAACGCCCAAAGATGGAACAGCTGTAAAAAATGATCCCGCACCCCTGTTAACAAGTCAGATCCATGAATTGTGTGAATTGATATTTCCCCAAAAACATGCATTCATGTTGGACGATCCGATTTATTGTAAACTTACAAATTTGAAATTCGCAATGAATTTAAATATTTGCTTGCGGTCATCCTGAAAATGATAAAAAAATTATTGTATTTCACGTGAATTGTATATTCATAGTGCTCTTCCTTGTCACGTACTACGTCGTCGTTATCTAGGCATTGAGAATGCACGGTCCACTTCTACATCATAACAGACACTTAATTCCTACTGCCCTTTGCCCAAGGTTGGTTGTGCAATGTGCAAAATGCCATAATAGCATTTATTCCTTAACATATCACGGTGAACATATTGCAGAGTTTCACAAAACAAGTGGGTAGTTCTCATCTAACTTACATTGCTCTGTCAAATACTTTTCATTGGATGCGTTGTGCCCAAAAAGCTCAAGTCAGTGAGTGTTTTTTGCGAGAGTAGTAACGAGCCTACATGGCAAATACAATAAACAGTACCCACAATGCATATTACAGCACAGTGGATTTCCCCTCACACAATATGCAGGAAACCTCACAAACAACAAACACCTTCATAATTGCTCTTTTTCAAGCAACCACGCGAAAATTTACGATTTGTCATGTTTGTGAAGAATATAATCTATAAATCATTGTGACTTAGTCCATTCGTAAATATTATGTTCGCGTCGTTTGGGGCTCTGGAGGGTGAACTGTTGGATTTCTTTGAAGTTTGGTTTTGATTAGTCTTCACCAAAAAGAGCCTTTTTCATTTTAGTAAACATGGATGAGAAATAATATTTCAGAAGCATTTGTGTACATTGACGTAGTGCATTGAATTCAGGCATTTTCCTCTTTGCATGAACAAGGATAATGCGAAAAATGATGCATTCATCTCAAAGATGGGCTCAGTCTACCAGGCAAAGATTTTAGGGCTGGTAGGAGAACTGCAGAAGGCCAACCTGAATGCAATTGTGAAAAGATATGAAAATGGCGACCGTAAGTATGACACACTTTCATGCACAGATTTTTCCAAGAGATAAATCACACAGAAAGAATTTAAAATGCATCTCACAACTGGGGTCCTGTTATGTATGTGTGAACAGATTCGTAAGACACTCTAAGTTCTTCTATTTGCCGAAACGAATTAGGGACTTCAAATCAATTTATACTCCTGGATCATTCGATTAATATTTTATAACAGTTTAATACTGCAAATAAATATCCGGTTTGTTTTTCTTCAGAAAACATCTGTGCACTCCTATGCCTTCTGCAACTACTGCCACCAAATAATAGTACATGCAGAAAGAAAGCCGACAGCTGCAGTCGAGAGGATGCGGAGACATTCATAATTCAGTTTTACCCCGTAAGTATTATTTGCATTGATTAATTTTTATCAATGAAGTGTACTCACGATGTAATAGACAATCAATATGAAATGGTGATCATTCAAAGTGAACATTGTGAATCAACCTCTCATATGCTTGACAATATACCAGAGCCATTTTCGGATTTGCACTTTTAAAAACATTGATTATATATACCAATATGATATTCTGATTCTGCACTGTTCACCCACAAATCCAGTGGCATATCTTGAGAGAAGTTATCTTAGATTTCAAGATGGTTGATGCCTGTTTTACATACTTCGTTTCATTTTCAGGTCGGGAGTGACATTACATCCATTGTGAACCAATTAGACCAAAAACGATTCACCCAGCCAATGCTCATCGCCATAGGTCAAAGGAGCCAGCCGTCACAATATTTCATTGCCTTTGAATATAAGGCATTTGCCGCTGGAAAAAACTTTGTCGAAGCATTTGATAGACTATTCAAGGCTCATTACGTTTTCGATGTGGAATTTGCAAGGCCACTGGACAGTTTCTTCGCATTTTTCCAACACTATACTTATGGTGTTGGAAATTTCAAGACCCTAAGGTCACATGTACGAGCGCTTGCAAGTTCTCTGGACATTCCTACAGAGAATGAATAGTCATGCTCCGCTGGAAAGTCCAGAAGACTGGCTGTTGGGCTCTATATAGAAAACAATAGTTTTCTTAGTTTAGGACAAAGCTAATGAATATAGAATAGCTGTTATAAACTCTGTCGAGAAAAATGAGATTTCTTCTGCATGCAGTATAATCTATATGTATTTCGTTAAAAATAGTGTACCTGGAGTAAAACTCAAGACCTGACAAGGGTCACAGGTGGCACCCCTGAATACGCTGCAAGTCCTCCGAATTGGTACCCTCCGTTACCGACAGGGCAAAAGGTAATATAGGTAGCGACAGCCATTTTTACCATGGCAATAGCATCAACATTATGTCACAAAGCCATGATGTCATATATTATTATTATATACCCAATTAGAACTCTTGACATAGGGGCTTTCTGTCTATAAATAACCTGGCGCTGCAGGGGGCACCTAGAAAACTAGGTGTAAAGGTGGTCGCTACCTATGTTACCTATTGCCCTGTCGGTGATGCAGGGTGCCAATTCGCAAGTTTCCTAGTAATAATACGACTACATACGAGGTAACATTGTATTCTTCACTGGGAGATTACTGGCAGTGTTTTGCGGGTCACCACGTATGACATTGTCATTGAACCTTCTATTTTTCAGAAGGGGATTTGGATTAATTCCCTTAATGCTTGCTGTGTTGCCATTAATTGTTTGGGTTCGACTCCCGGTCTAGACATCCGGATCTTCACAAAATTATAGTCCATCAGTAAAAATGCACTCATATCGACACAGCACATTTGGTTAGCTAGTAAAACTGTCATAATATACTTGCTATAATAAACATACATGCAACACTATACATTGAGTCCCTTATTATCATTGCTCTTTCCAGGACAACCAAGTTTCACTCTTTCACTCATTCAATGAGCCAATCTGGCTCCTTAAAAGAGCGGGCATTCGCTATTTTAAAGATGCGAACATGACCCACATACGCCCTTTCAAAGAGCCAATCTGGCTCCTTAAAGGAGTAGAAATTCACTCTTCATGTCCCACATATATCACTCGAATTTCACTCTGTCAAAGAGCCAATCTGGCTCCTTAAAAGAGTGGACATTCGCTCTTCCAAAGATGCAAACATGACCTACATATCTCACTCGAATTTCACTCTTTCAAAGAGTTAATTTCACTCATTTATGGAGCCAAACCTGACCCACCTATTCCACTCGTATATCACTCTTTCAAAGAGCGGAAAGACATCACTCTTTGAAAGGAGTGAATCCCACTCCTCAAGGAGCGCTCCCTAACTCCACTCCGTCAAAGAGTAAGAATTAGCTCTTAAAGAGTGAGAAATAACCCGTTTGTTTTTAAAGAGTACGGTTTATTTCTCGACCAATCTGGATGAAATGTTCAGGTTATTACTTTTTGCGAGAAATATCCAGAAACCAAATATGGCCTATCCAGGAGACCCTCAAACTGAGTAATGGTAACATCAGACTTCGCTGAAGAATTTTATTTTATTTCTGAATTGAGAATGCTTTACCCTTAAACTTCTGTTAGGTTTTCATGCAAGGATCAATAAAATCCAAATTTCAAAGAAATCCGACCAGTAGTTCCCTTCCAGAGCCCCAACCAATGTGGACATATATTCATGACGATACATTTTTGGTGACACAATCAAGACCAGACGGTAGGTGATAAAGCTTGGAATCAGTGAAACCTTGGAACCAGTGATAAACCTTGGAATCAGTCCTAAAAATGCATAAAAACATGAAATAATGCCATTTGAACCTAAGGTGGTTACGAATCAATATTTGGAGCTTATTTTTACATGATCAGATCGGAATTTGACGGTAGTTTAGAAATCAGTCGCATATCCCATTCAATAATCCATATTTTAAAACAACCCAGTCATACCTCGCCTCCAGTGTACATTACTGATCTCCCAAATATGAGCATGCACGTCACGACACGCCCACCACACACCCATAGTATGGACCAATCAGCGCTCCGCTTACTACGCCACCACACGGGGCCTATTTGAACTACGGAGCGGTGTGATCATACAGGATGATACAGAGACGATTGACTGCATCATGCAGTACCGGCTGGCACTTATCCGTAGAAAAGTAGCTGAAAGTTTATTACCGAAGGTTTTAGCCGGGTTTGGAGATGAAAAATGTGAATAAATTCCTTCGCCGTGAGCGATTTCTTACATCTTCTAGTACGCATCGAGGGATGCAGAGATCTTTGTGACGTCACCAGTTCTAAGCGGTTTTTTTTATTCACGTGTGTGTTTGTCCTATGATCTCGTGCATCTAGTACCGAGCATAATACTTTATCGTCTATGGAATACAAAACAATCATAAAAACTAATTTTTGCTTCCACTGAAGAGAAATGAAATATTTTAACGACCACAGCGCATTGTCAATTGATGACGTCATCCTCCACATTAAAAATGTTGGCTTCTGAACTAACTGGGAAATTGCTATCAATAAAGTCAGCTGGGACGAGACTGTCAGTTGGGAGGGTATAAATCGTGGAAGGAACGCACCCGATTTCCCGCGCTATTTGCACAGTGATTCCATGGTTTACATTGAATATTACAAGGTTTATCAGCGTTTCCAAGGTTTCACTAATTCCATACTTTATCAACTACCAGACCAGACAGTACATTTGGTGACGCAGCATACCTTCTGATTAGGAGTTTCTTCGGCATTGTCAACTCATGTGATTTAAGATCGGGTCCAACCCGACGTCACGCCCGAACTTGCCCAAAGGTCACGCACCTTTATTGAATCAGAATTAGGTGTGTTTAAAATGAAGAAAATGATGAAGTTTCAATCCAATTGGCTTGCTTATGTGGTTTTGGGGCTCAAATTAAATCGTCGTGGTCAAAGAGCTGATTCGCGGTTAAAAGCCGTCAAAAATCCCCCCCCCCCCCACCACTTCAGACGCACCCCTCACCCTGAAATTATCACAAATAACGTACAACGAATATTTCATGGTTTGTCAGGTGTGGATGAATCTATTTGGCTGTGAAAGCATTCCTCGCTGATTATAAATCTGGGTAAAAGTTATGAGCGTGTGTATTGCGTTGAATGCCTTGAATGACCACAGAATTGTTACAGCATTGCAAATGAGGGAAGGGTATAACCTGGGAGTGCAACAACATCGTGGATGAGAGAGAAAACTCTTACCACATGTTCTAATGACCTCAGCGAGAAGAGAACCAATATGTCTAGAGGCTCCTGTGGGGTTTTCGTTGGTCTCGCATTAGGGTTATACCCTTCCATCAAGTCCTCATGTAACTTCATTTCGGGCGTTTCACCAACTGCAATAATAAAAAGAGCATTTTCCTCAAACATGTGATCAAGGGCGCAGTTACTCCTCTCAATTCTCACAATCAGTTGAATGTTTCTATCAAAAATGAACTATCCGTAAAATTCTTCGTATTACTGTTATAGATGATAAAATGTCAATAGCAAAATCAAGAACAAATTGCAATGATAAGTTTTTCGATAGTGTCATAGGTTTCGGGAAGTGGAAAACAACAGAGATTAAAAAATGGGGGGGGGGGGGGCAGGAAAGTTGTCAGAAACGTTGTTATATAGCAGCCATACCAACGTTCTATGGAGAAATGTGTGTTTCCATTGTATTTTTATAACGTGGTTCGTTGCTACAAACAGAAAGTAACTCTACAGGGTTGCCAAGAAATTCTTTCCCTCACACAATTGATACACAATAGAATTCTGTTGTGCAAGGGAACATTTTTCTGGGCCACCCTGTAGATGTTCTCAGTGCACCATACAGGGAACAATATACTAACCCCACCAATCCTATTGAATGTCTTTAGGATCTGTAGTCCATTCTCTTTGAAATTGGTTCATGTCTATCACAGTTATTGTAGTTGGATATAAGATTTTAGCAGACATTGCACCAGAGATTTTACTCAGTGTCGCAATTTACTATTTAAATCGGGTAAGGGCGTTATTAAGGGAGCAAGTTTATAGCCTTTGGCGATATTCATCAAATTTGTTCACCTTTGAATAACGTTCCTGATGATTTTGATCATATATATGATGTTATGGTATTAAACATTTGACATTTTGATAACTGTGGCTGGAGAAGGAATGTGCTTTTCTCGAGTCGTGTTAACAATTAGTTTTGCAAAAAATTAGGATGACAATAATCTACAACACTAGTAATTTGGTATGTATAGTGCCAAAAAACAAAATGCTATCGACAGTTACTTTTACACGGCAGGTTATAACACTTCGATTTTGGAACATTTTTGCTCACCTGATTGACATTTCAATTTTGGAACTTTTTTGTTGCTTACCTGATTAACATCTCAATTTTGGAACATTTTTGCTTACCTTTGACATCTCTATGGAATATTTTTGCTTACCTGATTGACATCTCAATTTTGGATTGACATCTTAATTTTGGAACGTTATTGCTTACCTGATTCGCTGGTAAAACCGTGGCCACTATGACTTAAAATGCCCAGGTACGTGGCCAAGCAAAGCGCAAACAATTTGAGAGACATATTTATTTTACTGTGGTATACTATGAAATGTCGCGATCGAAAAATATCAAACGTAAGTCCTAGCTCTCAAACATGTCGATGACTTGATCTCTTGACTTAACAACAGACATATGAAATATTCATTGAACAGCGCCTAAAGTTTGCATAAGACAAACGATGGTCGTTCTCGAAAAACCCGAGTGAACATATTTGCAACATTTTAGCGTTAAATATACAAAAAATAGATTCGATATCGCAAAGTGTTGTTTTAGCGCTTATTGACACCATGTATAGAAATTGTGAAATGCCATGCAGAAACACAATGGGTAGGTTTTCACTGAGAGCTATTTGGCACAATTTGGCATGGACTTCACAATAACGCGATGTTTGGAATTGCACCGCGAGGTGGCGTAGATAAGGCGTGGCCGTGAGAAAGGATAAGCGGTATAGTCTGTAGCTGCACCATTCTGCAGCAGCCTCGGCAGCCAACTTGAACTTGACAACGAAATAGATTTTGGATAGAGCACCGCTGTCATCTTTTAAACCAGGGTTTTCCCCACAAAAATGACCATGTACTGTAATTGCGAGATATGACAACGTGCAGTTTTTTGGCGGCCGTTTCGCATGTCATCTTGAATTTGAAGAAAATGAATTCAATTCCTTAGACATAATGTTAGCAATGGATGGATTGACTCCTTACCCATGATTCCTTCTGCCAATGATCTACGACGTATACACATTGCAAGTTTTTTGTGCTCTTGAAGGGATCCCCGACAAAAATCAAGTGTCGACTCGATGGGGGGGGGGGGGGGATATGTTTCTCCCCATTTCACTTTATAGTCATACTTGCTTGCATTAGTCATTATCACAACAGCCAAACTGACTTCGGTGAATCGAGAACAAATCAGCACCAGCGAAGGTCAAGGTTATGGGAAACGAGAACTAGAATAAAACTTGAAACGCATGCTCGTCTTGGTGAGACAAGACCACTAATGAATATTCATAGGTTGGAGGGTCGAGGCCTATCAATTAGACGAGTGCATGTTTTTTACTTTCAAGTACATATTTGGAGAGGTATTGAAAAAATATTTGCTGTGGCAAGTCTACAGATATAAATAAATTGTTTGGTAAAAAAATTATTTTGAATTTCGACAACCTGGTGGTTCAAATTTGGAGTGAAAATGGCCGAAATGGGTAAAAATGTCCACGTGTGTCAAACTTGTCAATTTTAAAAAAAATGTCCGTGGTCAATCACCAATTTAAATCGCACCAGTTACTCGCAAGACTAACCCGTATATCATATCCGAATTTCAGTTTCACAACTCCACGCATTCTTTGATGCGTCGCGGTCAAACATTGACAATTTAACTGCTAAAAGGCTTAAAAAATCAATTGTGGTCTTGTCTCTGGTCTGTTTTGCATACATGGTGACGCCATTGCCGCTTCGATCATTTCACATATGGATTGTCATGCCAGAGAAACGTCATCCAAGACGATCCCTATTGGAAACTGCGTTAATGGAAACTAGCTGTCAGTGACTGTGTTAAATGATGCTGTGGAAGGTTGTAGAGGGCTGCATTGTCTGGTCTTGTATTATCGCCTGAGAAATAAATGCTCCTCACTGATGCAACAGGCCACTTTTCTATAGCCGAATTCATCCTCTGACGCATATGGTAGGCGGTAGGGGACATACGACGAAATTTATCAATCAATTCGATGCCGTCGGTATTGTATCGGCCGATTAATTCGAGGCAGTCAGTATTATATCGGCCGATTCATTCGACTCGACGCTTCGGAGTGTCTTTCGTAAAATTAATAACACCAGCAGCGGGAAAGCATAATTGGTATATGCCGATCGGAATGCAAACACAATTCAAACATGCTTTCTACTCCGTCGATCGGCAATCGGGATAAGAACCCATTCAAAGGCATCATTGGTTAACGATGCTGCAACGTTTGATTGTGGCGCTCTGATTGAGCTAAAAGTTCGGATTCTGATAACATCATCCTGCGTAGGACTTTAATCTTAATGCAGTGCGACCTGCTTTGTTCATTTTCAGAGATGTCAAGGAGCGGCTAGCCTCAGCTCTTTCGACCCGGTCCTTGCATTATGACCACACCTATAAGGTGTCAAGGGGGTTTTCACGGGTAAATACAGTACCTACTTGTATAATTTGCCACGACCTAAGCAGCCGTAAATTTTTCAAGTCCGGGGATTTCAAGTGGAGTTTAATTGGAAGAGCACCGCCATAAAGCCATTCATACTAGGGTGTCAAAGGACCACTCATACATGACATAACTTGTTGCGTATTGAAGTATTCAGGCTGGAGAATGTGGCTTGGGCGAAGTGACATTTCTGTTATTAAAAGCGATAGTTACATCGTGAAATGTCATCAAAAGAATAACCAATAATTCCATAACCTAGTAAAAACCGCAGACATTCATAGCTTCAAGATTAATTACGACTTTCAGTCCCAGTTTTGGCTATTATTACGCACTACACATGTTACATGATCACCCCGAGATTCGTGTTATCATAACCGGCTGTTCTTCTAGACACACTCACTCCGACTGTATGAACCATTATGTGGACTTAGAACATTTACCAGGCAGGTACTGTATATGGCAACATTATTGGACCTGTTTTCTAAAAATAATCCAAAACGGCTTACATTGCGTAATACGTACACGTATTTTGGTTTTCGGGAAGACCAGTTTGGCATAAATATGATGACACATATTTTTCACCAAATCGAGAAAACTTGCGAAATTATTCCCACTTTTCGAGTTACGAATTTTTTAAACGACATCGCAAAACATGCGATTTCTAAACCCAAGAAAGCCAATAATTCAATTCGCCTCGAGTACCTAATGTTCTCACAATATATGCATGTTCTCCGAATTCCGACAGCGGTCTTACCGTTGGATTGAGCGCTATTCCAAGAATTTGCATAACCCTCAGCGAAAGATCAGTGCACGCCTTAAAAAATCTCGCACTGACGGAGACGAAAGTTGGGACATCCTCGTCATCTGCTGCTGGCCACGTCTGAAAGACAGGTTAACCTTATCACAACGAATTGTATAACGACAAAAGGAAATTGTTTATTTCAATTTGGCACAGCATAAAGTGTGTTCAAATGGATTCAATCATGAGTTGAAGGTCTATTCGAACGAGTTGAATGTAGTGAATATATATCGTAGGTTAAGAGTTAGCTTCACTTATGACTGGGTGATACAGCAAAAGATGTTGTGTATAATGTTGCCAAATGTCGAAGTAAGAATATTCCGTTTAAGGTACGCGATGAAACAATATAACAATTCAAATAGACTTAGGGCCTTTGGAAATGTCCAATATTTTTGACTCTGTTAATATTTCTCTTTTTTCAAAAGAAATAAAGCGACGACAATGGTGGCTTATCCTGACGCTAAAATTGCCAGTCCATGGGTGCCTGCAATAGAAGAACCTACACGGATATCAAAGTACGTTGTACAATGAAATAAACGAAAATAAACGCCAACTTTCTAGAATAGTGACACGATTTGCAGAGTATTACCTACCGCTTTGCTATTCAACGTGTAGTGGTATACCTCCTTAAGGTCTCCCGGTAAGCTTGGATTGAAGCTACAATGCAAGAACGTGGTACGTGTAAAGGAATATTATGAATTAGGATCTACACTACTAAATCTATAGACTTCCAAGGAAATCACGGCAACCGTGCGCACTGTCTCTTTGAAACTTCACCTAACCTTTCACTACCTTTCCGTTCACAAAATGATCGATTCTCAGTCTAAACATTTGCCGGGAATGTGGACTTTTTAGCGATTTTATTCAGGAATTTTGTCTGATCTAAAACTCACGGAAATTGCCGGACATTGCCGAAGTTGACCGTTTCGTGTTGATGACGTCATCAGTAGCGAACAAAGTGACAGACCAGTGAAGAGCAGTCAATTTGCAACTTTCGCCCTGCCATCTGTTGGAGACTTCGGGAACCAAAATGTGTTGATGACGTCATCAGCCAACAAAGTGACAGACCAGTGAAGAACAGTCAATTTGCAAATTGTCAATGGCGAGTTGTCCATGTTGTCCGGCGAGTTTTACACCTGTTTTTGGTCAACTCAACAACTTTTCTTATTCAAGTAATTTGATACTTTCCACCAGTGTTGTTGTCTGAGCTGCCTGTTCTGTTTTCAAGCAACATGTTGTCACTCCAGGTGCAGCACCATCCACTTTCTGACCAGTGTTTTCAACAGCATTGAGGGGAAAACAAGCATTTCTACATTCTGGGTGGGTTGTAATGTAAAAACTTGACCTAGGTCTATATTGTAAATTAATTTGGGGCGTATTTTTGTACAAGTTGGAAATTTTTATGGCGTTTGCATTTTAGGTTTGGTGTATAAAACAGGCACTCGAATTGTGAAATATGTCCTGACCCAACCTTTAGCGCCCTCCTTGCTAAAGAGAGGCCAGTAAACGAGTAATTTTGATCTGGACTCTCTTTCCCACTGAATCTTTAGGAAGTGTTGTGGAGAATTCATGTTTAGTCTGGACGACACAGCAAGTTTAGTTCTCCAAGTAGCTCCACCCGACATCTGGTGTTATCATATCTTGCTGAAGAAAAATTGTTAATGTGGTTGTGGCTTAAGCCATACCACGGGTAACTTTACTATTATCATCAAATGATCATCAAATGATCGTATGATATAATTGTGTATTTTTAAATGCCCAACTGACATAATTATATGTATATATTTTCAAATGTATGCACTATTCTTTATCTCAGTAACGTTTTTGTCCCAAATTTGCACATATAGCATGCATTCATCAAGTTCATGAATAACACATCCAGGATGATATGACAGAGACATTTTAGTGGAAATATATGGGCGGTTATTTCCGCATAAATAGAGGTTGTCTCAAATAGACATTTTATGTTGTGTTATGACTCGAATAGACGTTTGGTGGCGCTCGTTTTAACAGAGACGTACCTGAAACATACTGTGTCGTATCTCAAATAGACGTACACTCAAATAGACGTTTGGTGGCGCTCGTATCTCAAATAAACATATATTGTCGTGTTTTCAGCTTTTTGTTAATAACTCGAATAGACGTTTGGTGGCGCTTTTCCGCAAAAATTGAAATTCCCCAAATTGACGTTGTGTGGCGCTGGAATCAATTTTAACGACGGCAACAGCGTTATTGACATTATCATTGCGGTAAGCGGCGGCGTTATTGCATGTATTGCATGTACATTTGATGTACTTATGTATTGTCAGGAAATGCAGACAGCTAAATACACTGACAATCCAATTACAATTAAAATGAAATGATATTAAGTCTCGATTTTCCTTAGATACGCGCTCAAATAGCCATGTGCACTGCTTAGAGCAATTACAATAATATCGTCGTGGCAGATAAACCAATTCCAAACTTGCTCCAGAATTGCCGCGCGCCAGCGCCACACAACGTCTATATGGGGAACTTCAATTTTTGCGGAAAAGCGACACCAAACGTCTATTTGAGTTATTAACAAAAAGCTGAAAACACGACAATATATGTTTATTTGAGATACGAGCGCCACCAAACGTCTATTTGAGATACGACACAATATGTTTATTTCAGGTACGTCTCCGTTAAAACGAGCGCGGTTGTCGCAAGATCTCGTAATTTTCTCGTATTTCTGGTTTCTTCAAACACTCACTGTTCTCCAGCGACTGGCACCCAACCATCGTTAGCTTCTTTAATTCGCTGTCTGTAAAGCTCCTTCTCAAATTTTGAGACAACCTCTATTTATGCGGAAATAACCGCCCATAGAAATACTTGTCGAAAGAAACTTGGAAATGACCGTAAATGAGTGAACAACAATATTAGATTCTGGTTAGCCTTTTAGACTCGATCACCGGCCTTTACACATGCACATTGAGCCCCGCAAGATCTCGTATTTTTCTCGTATTTCTGGTTTCTTCAAACACTCACTGTTCTCCAGCGACTGGCACCCAACCATCGTTAGCTTCTTTAATTCGCTGTCTGTAAAGCTCCTTCTTTTCAACTGGCAGCTTGAAGAAATCATATGACAGACTCCGTATTTCGTTCACCTGGATGATAATAGGTCAATCATGACACTAACGTGTTTACTGATTTACATAAGAGTAACAATAATTAAATTATAGGGATACAAGAGCGAGGTTGGCCGGATTAGCAAGAAGTTGCTGATAGCTGTATATCTACAACCATAAACTACCAGTAATCAGCATCACCCTCATTCGCAATTATGAACATTAATTAACTGGAAATCACCAATCAAGGGAAATCAATCACATTTTATGGTTTGAGCGCATCAAAGCTCATTAACTGTAGGTCGTGGGTTCCACTCACCGCGGTTTCGTCTATGTGTCCTTGAGCTAGACACTTCACCCAAAATTGCTTCGTCCCTCGAATGAACACAACCACAATGTCTTATACCGGGTTGCCTATAACCGCGATGCTTTGTACCGGGTGTCTATATATGCGTGATCAAGCAATAAACAATGCCATCGACAAAGAAACATGCATAGCTTACGATGGACTCCACCTCTGGCCGAAGACAATGCCACTAGGCCAATAAACCTAATTGGCGTCTAAGCGCTATGGCACACAAAAATTATTGTCCCGTATTGGTGGGCGATGGAGGACGTACTGTTCCCCGAAGAATAACGCATTCAAGTGCAAACTAAAGCAAAATTGATATCGGCTGTTGATTTCCAACACATCACTATATTATACAGTCTCCCCTGCCCTTCGACCGAAACCTTATTCTCTCCGGCACTTTTAAGGCATTACATAGCCACCTTTAACCCCTCCCAAGGTCCCACATACGGTCGAAAACGCACCAAAACCGGTGATATAGGAGCGTGCCAATATAGCGATACCGTGTAAAGGAGATTGTTATGACACACGAGTTGACGCCTTTAAGGCTTACTTGACTTTGCGCAACGCACGCAACGCAACGCAACGAACGAAATGGGGTGCGACCATTATTATTGACCCTGCCAGTTTTTGTTCCTACAAATTAACTTGGGGCTAACACAGCCACTGATTACCTCTATATATTTTGGATGATGTAATGCTTTAGTCATGGGTTCTCTTGAGCTTTACTTCTCAATTATTATTATTATTTTTTTATTAAAAACATTTTTACAGCGCTTAACGTTGTTAAAACTTCTAAGCGCTTTACAATTTATAATAAAACAATAAAACATTAATACATTAATACATGATAGAATAAAAGTCATTACTAAAGGAAACGTGCAAGTGGGATTTTTAAAAAAAAGGATTCAAAAGAATTTCTTAAAAATATGAGGTTTTAGTGCAGTTTTAAAACGACCCAGGGTACTCTGGCTAGAACACTATTTGGCAGCTCATTCCATAGCTTTGGTCCCTCACTGCGAATGCAGAGGAGCCTATCACCCGGTTTGTGCGGACTTCCTTACACAGACCCATTGTACTTGATCGCAGGGAGCGTGAGGGTTTGTAAACTTCTAAGCAGTCTGCGAGATCTTTTGGTGCGTTATCATGTAGACATTTGTAGACCATTAGATTAACCTTGTACTCAAGCCTTGCTTTCAAAGGAAGCCAGTGGAGTGCGCACAGAACCGGAGTGATATGATCCCCTCTGGACACCCTAGTGACGAGACCAGCTGCCGAGTTTTGAACCAGTTGAAGCTTACGCACATTTGCCTCAGAGATGTTATATAGCAGACTATTTGCGTAGTCCAACCGCGAGACAACTAAGGTCCGCACTGCACTTGTTGCTGCTGATTTACTGAGCAAAGATCTTATCTTGCTTAAACGATAGAGATGGAAATTTGCCGCACGGCATACATTGTTAACATGCGTTTTCATGGACATTTCTCTGTCAAATGTTACACCAAGAATCTTGATGGTATCACTCAGCTCAATTTCAGCATCACCAATTTTCAACTTCAGATCAGACACATACTTCTGTAGGTTCTTTACACATGCAAGGAAAAAATTCGGTCTTACTGTCATTCAATTTCAGTTTGTTTCTCACCATCCATTCCTTAATTGACTCAACACATAGTGTAAGGCTCAAAATAACATTTTGCACCACGGTTGGGTTAGTTGGATTAAGGATAATGTAGAGACCACTGTCATCAGCAAACAGTATATATGGCAGGATGAATGATCAGATAATGTCGCAAAGATGACTGTTGTATGCAGTGAACAAGAGAGGGCCCAGTACAGAACCCTGTGAAACTCCAAAAAGCAAGGGAACCTAATATCTGATACAGCGTCTTTCACCGTCACCTCTTGTGACCTCCCCGTGAGATAAGATTTGAACCACTGCAATGCTGATCCGGTTACCCCGAATCTATTCTCTAGACGTTTGAGGAGAATTGGGTGGTCCAGTGTGTCAAAAGCAGCAGACAGATCCAGTGCCACAAACAGAACAGCTTTGTTAGAATCCATGGCATGGACAATATCGTTGTGAACTTTAAGCAAGGCAGTTTCTGTGCTATGCTTAGCTCGATATGCTGACTGCATTGGATCAAACAACTTGTTTGTGTCAAAGTGATCTGACAGCCTCTTTGACACAACCTTTTCAACAATTTTTGACATGAAAGGAAGGTTTGATACTGGACGGTAATTTGACGATACCTTAGGGTCTAGAGAGGGTTTCTTCAGAAGCGGGCGCACACGAGCCTTTTTGTAACATTCTGGGAAAGTCCCACTTGACATTGATTCATTGACTACAAGTGTTAAAATCCGAAGAAGGTCCCCAATGGTCTTTTTAGGAGCCATGTGGGGATAGGATCTATTTCGCATGACTTAGTAGCCATGGACGAAACGATTTTTTTCATTTCGTCTTCTGTAGCTGGAGTGAAACAGTCAAGTGGAATTCCCGAGAATGCTTGTTCAGAAATCTCTGAAGGTGCATGTGTTGGCACCTCATTGTCGAGGTTCGTACGGATCTTGATGATCTTTTCAATAAAGAAGGTTGCAAAATCGTTTGCCACAACAGATGGGTCACCCAATGGCAGGTGACAGTCACTATCATTAGTGAGCTCTTTAATCACATTGAATGTCTCCTTGAGGTTTCCTGTGCTAAGTCGTTCCTCGTAATAGCCCTTCTTAACATTTCGAATAAGATTGACGACACACTCCCGTTGTGCCACAAACATTTGTCTGTGAATCTCGAGTTTGGATGAAAACCATTTTCTTTCTAGCTGCCTCCGAAGATTCCGTGCTATGGCGATGTTCTCACTGACCCAAGGATTATTGGGTCTTGCTGTTATACGTTGTGTTTTAAGGGGTGCCTTTCGATCAAGAGTTGGGGTGGTGCAGCATGTTAGTCATGGGTTTGCGCCTTGATATTTACTCCTGAATCGGGTTGTGTAGTGCTTGGTCATGGTTTACTCTTTGGTGTGGTGCTGGTCTCAGCCCCCAGCTTACCTTAATATGTATCATACCTCCATCTGCTGCGCTGGCACGACCTATCCATCACCATGTCACAAGATGATAGTCCCAATGATTTGCACTTCCGAACAAAGCGGCAAATATTTTATACTCCGTTAGATGCTGGTGCCACCTATCTTTCCCCATGAACAAAGCCAAATTCATATTGTAAACTACCCTAGCTATTATCACAAGATCATAGTCCCTTTAACTGCCAGTGAATCACCTGTAACTAAACTCGTAATGCCATCATTTGCATGCATTGTTTCGGCTGCCAGTGAATATTTAATAAAATCCTCTGTGTGCTTGAGTTCTGTGAGATAGCTTGTTTGCACTAGAGTCATGTGTGCCAGCTTGACTCCAACTTGCGTTTGGCCTACTTTTGCAATGATCACTCCTTATGCAACCACGATCCTAGGATCACCAGACTGCACATTGTAAATAGGAAAGTACACCTCGGGACCGGTGCGGTGGTTGCGTTGTTTGGGCAGTCCAGTAAGCCCCTCCATAAGATAGTCAGTATGTACTACATGTATATGTGTGTACCCTCTTGGTCAAATGTCACAATGAACACCTGTAAATCATTCGCTGCTTTTAAAATGTACGTTGATAGGGTTTGATGTGTTACCCACCAGCATCTTACTGAACAGTTCAGATTTTTTAAAAAATTCAAGCGTATCAATATTTCATGAAATCTTCACAGTTTCTTTTTTTTCCTTTTTGAGTGGTTTTGATATTAAAACCATGCCAGTTACAGTTCACCGAGAGAAGCGAATATGGGTTCTGCCGGAATCGAACCTGGTCCCCAATGGGTGACAGCCAGCAGCGTCAACCATTTGGCTATGAAGCTCTACAAGCCTTGTAATTCGTTTATTTGGCCAAGAAGTTAGCCCAAGAATGCAATCCATACTCGCAGCCTTCCGACTACCTCACTCTGCAGATTGAACGTATGTTGTTCAATAGGGTGAAACTGAGGGTGACCCAGTCCCAAGGTTACGTAAAATAATCTCAGGAAATCCCCAAAGAAAGCATTCCCTGCACAGTCATTGGGTGATTTCAAAGTCAGTTTTTAGATTTAGTTTTAAAACTAAATGGAACACCAAATCCCTTGATTAAACCAGCATTGAAATGAAGTGGGTTTTAGTTTCATCCTATTTCAAAGTCGGTGTTTGTTGGTTTTAGCATTATGTCCGGTTTTAGCTTAAAACTCAGGGACGGTTTTAGTGTCAAAAACTAACACTAGGGCTAAAACTAAAACTCTCCACAACACCAGAAATGAAATCAGTTCTGGTGTTAGTTTTGACACTCAGATTTAGCATTATCTTATTTCAAATTAGGTTTTAGTTTCACACTGAAACCAATTGGAACACCAAGGTATGATCTTAATTCCAGCTCGGTGTTACATTTGGAAGATTTTTGTGCATTTTGTATTACCAATAACACCTTGGGCATTAACACCGAGTGAATTTCAAAGTTGGTATTTCATGAGCACAGGTCACAAGGCAAGCGTCGAGCTTGGAGACCTGCATCAGAGAGAAGCATTGAGATTTTTCTGGCATATCTTGCTTCAGGTATATAGATGTAAATCCAATTTATCGATAGGGCAGGGGCGTAGCAGCGGGGGGGGGGGGGGGGGGGGGTTCTAGCCCCCTCACTTTTGGCCATGAATGTTTAAAAAAATAAGTAAAGAGAAGTTAAGTTCTGAACCTTGGGTATTTTCATAATTTCGCATTCGACCTTCAGTCTGGAGGGAAACAAAGGCAAATCCTTCTCAAAAGCATGGAACTGAGAAGCAGTGCACTCCGCAGGTCTATGCATGGTACTAGAATTACATTTGTACAGTTGTCACAGTATTATGGGATTTTTCTCTTTGTTTCAGGAGGTTACTACCGTCCAGTTGCCTACACGTATGGGGTTGCAACATCAACCGCATCCGATTATTTACATGAACTAAGCGACTTCATGATAGATAGAGCTCCAAATTACATTACACCTCCACATTACATTACATTATAAAATTTGTGTGGGGCGCCTTTCCACCGAACAAATCGTGCTCAAGGCGCTGCCCCCTCAAAGTGCCTCGCGTACAGCCAGGTCTTTAACTGACATTTGAATTTAAGGACATCTGAAGCATCCTGAATATGAGATGGGAGTTGATTCCAAAGAGATGGAGCGCAGGCAGAGAAAGCCCTGTCGCCAAACGAGGTCCCAGTTCGTTTTGGCAGCAACTTGACAGAGGATACTGACGACCTCGTGTGGTGAGTGGCCTCTGCAAGTGGGAGATTTAAGTAGCCAGGGGCTAGTCCAAGAAGCACCTTGAAACAATGGAGCAGCACCTTGAACACGATCCGGGACTTAATTGGCAGTCAGTGAGGTTCCTTGAGTACAGGCGCGATATGGTCACGCCTGCACGTCCTCTTAATAAGCCTCGCAGCCCTGTTTTGCACCAGCTGAAGAGGCGCAAGTGTCAAGGCCGGCAGCCCAAAAAGCAAGGCATTGTTGGAATCAAGTCTGGAGGTCACAAAGGCATGGACAAGCCTCCCAGTGCACGACTGGTTTAGGTACCGTCTGACCCGGCCAATCTTATACAAGCCATAGTTGGCTGCCGTACAGACTTCCTGCACCTGGGTTTGCATGTCCATACCCTCATCCAACCAGACACCAAGATCCCGCACACTGCCCGACTTACGAATCCATACTCCATCCACAGTTACTCCCTGCACCGATCCGACCCTCCTCCGACTCACAATGTTCATCATATCTGTCTTTGGGGCATTAAGTGCTAATTTGTTAGCAAAAAGCCAATCTCTAACATGCGCTATGCAATACTCCATCCTGGACACAGCCTCGTCACGCTCAACACCCTCGCCACACTTCATAAAGCCAAGAAGCTGGTTATCATCAGCATATAGTTGGAACGGGACTTCCCATTGACGCATGATGTTTCCCAGTGGCAGGGTGTAGACCGTGAAGAGAATGGGCCCAAGAACGGAGCCCTAGGGTACGCCATAGCTAAGAGGAACAGGAACTGAACCTCTGCCTTCAACAGTCACAGACAACCTCCGTCCATGGAGATATAATGAAAACCACTCCAAGACAGTCCCATCTAGATGAAGTCTTTCCTGGAGCCTACGAATGAGTATCTGCTGGTCAACCGTATCAAAAGCGGCTGATAGGTCCAATAGAACAAGCCCCCTCCTTACCAGTATCAAGACCAGTGAGAATGTCATCTGTAACCTTGAGCATCACAGTTTCAGTACTGTGACACTGCCGATATGCTGACTGATTAGTGTCAAACAACTCGTTGGTGGACATGTGCTCTTTCAGTTGCGATGCCACAACACGCTCAATCAATTTAGAGATAAACGAAAGGTTTTAAACCGGTCGGTAGTTGGCAAGAATGTTTTTGTCGAGTGATTGCTTCTTCAAGAGTGGCTTCACTTGGGCAAATTTAAGTGATGATGGAACATGGCCACTCTCGATCTACTTGTTAACGATCAGGGTAATGGCTGGGAGGAGAGATTCCAAACAGCTCTTCAGCAACCATGTTGGAATGGGGTCAAGGCTAAACCCCTTTGCTGGGAGCGACGTGATAAGTTTACGAATGTGATCTACAGTCACAGGTGTGAATATTTCGAATGCGGGTATATTACCTGCATCATCATTCGAATTGTCCATGATGGCTTCCTCTGTAGAAGCATCCATGTTCTCACGGATCTTGCTAACCTTCCCCATGAAGAAGCTGCTGAACTGCTCAGCAAGATCTTCTGAATCCTGATGCTCTGGATGAGTAACAGTGGGCGACTTTCTTATCAACCGATCTACAACCTTGAATAGGTCCCTGTCACCAGAGTCTGCGATCTTTGATCTATGATAGGAAATCTTAGCTTTATCAACTAAACACGTCACCCCATGAGTACCTTCTCTCAAAAGTTGGCGGTTGATCTCGGTCTTATCCTTCCTCCATCTTCTCTCTAAGCGACGGCGTTTTTAACGGGCCTCGGCAATGGTATCGTCGTACCATGGAGCATTCGCCCCACAGACAAATGAGCTGGTCCTTTCAGGTGCATGTTCCACAGCCAGAGGAATACAAAGATCTATCATCACCATTAACTGACGTAGGAGGGAGAGTTACCCATGTGATCCTGTACATCGATGGACTTATCGTAAGGATTCAGCGCCCAGCGCATGCGGGGGATGCCTATTATTGTTGACGAGCTGGCAAGGCCTGTGACTCTATTAATGTCAAGTACGTTGTAGATAAACCAGGAATTGTCCGACATGTTGTATCGGGTCTGTCTGGTGCCACTCATGATAAGACCACCATTGAATGGTCTCGGGAATTCATGGATTATCTTGATGGGTTACCAGATGATGTGGTTGTCCTTGGTGATCCAGCGTATCGCAATCTCCATCCACGAGTCACAACTACGTTCACCGGAAGGAATCTTACTCGCGAGCAGCAAGCATTCAATGGCCATTGCATCAGGCTGAGGCAGATTGTCGAAAGAAGCATTGGAGCCACAGAGCTGAAATGGCGAATGGACCAACACAAGGAAAATAGATATGCAGCAAAAGGAGTTCCCCTATTTGATGCTAAGTGTACCATTAATAGTATTTGTGCACTCCACAACCATTAATTTTACACATTTCCTGTGATGACTGATGTGATGTGAAAAGACAAAAACTTTTTCTCAACAGAAACAGTGCTTTATTAAAGCATAGACCTGAATACCTAAGCTCCATGATTAAACATGTTAAATGATGTTATCAACTTTGAATATTTGTACAAATTGACAGATGAAATAAATCAACAATAACGTGATCAACAATGATGTACAAATGGAGTACAAAAGTAACAATGTCAACTAGAATTCCTAAATTTGCTGGTAGCAAATTTGATAGTCCCCAGGTAGTCGTCATGTCAACCGAGTAGAAACCGAGTAACAAACTCGACTGTAGTCAAACTACGAAGAAGAACGTGTGCAAATACTCGAGTCGAACGCGTTCGAATTAACAGCCTGAGTGTAGTATTTGGCCTTGACCCGATACTCTCGTCAAAATCGCAGCACAAAATCGCATCTAAAGCATCGAAATATTCTGAGTTTTGAAAAATCGTTTTGCGATAGTCCATGAATCAAATTGGGTTTCTTTATAATACCTCCATCGTCCCATCGCTCGACCAACTCCTGAGAATAATGACGTCATTATGACGGGGCGGAGCTTATGCTAATGTATCAGCGTCTCGCCTCTGCGCATGTCACAGCGCATGTCAGATTGAATCGCGGCTTCGGCATGTTGGGAGAAGACGGTATCATATCTCAGCAATAAATGCTTCAAAAGTATCAAAATACTCAGGATTCTAAAATACTTTTGCGATAGTCCATAGATGGAATTGGGTTTGGTGGTGTAAGGGTGATTGATTTCTGGTTTATTTAGCCGTTTTGCTGGACTACCGCAATAAATGTGTTGGTGGAAGAAAATAACAGTTTCGAGAATTCCAGTGATATCAATATAGTCCCCAGACGGGATCTGGGGCCTATAATGAGAAGATAATGAATTCAAGTCCTAGGGATTTGAAGAAATTAATGGGCTAATTTAATTTTTTTAAGTCTCTTTATATACCACTCTAAAGAAATCATTATAGGGATATATTTCAAATGAATTAAATAAGCCCATAATTTTTTTCAAAATCTCTATATAATTATCTCTCTAAAGAGATAGGGATATTTTTTAATGAATTAAATAGCCCATTAATTGCCTCAAATCCCTGTGATTCAGGTAATTGTAGGGTTGTGACACATAACATTGTGAAATGCCTTCATGTAAACTCAACTAATAAAAACGTTTAATATTACTATGACGCCGCCTAGTTCTATCTTTTCATCCTTTATGAGTCTATGTAGTTTATGCCAATGGAGGCTGCTGATCATTACTAGTAGGCTTATCCTCGGCGTATTCCTCGGTAACCGGAAAAACGCCGACCGACCGACCGACCGACCGACCGACCTACCGTCATATACAGAATCCCTTTCGCTTTTCTATAGCACATGTATCTGTGTAGTGCCCAGCGCAATGGACGTGATGGATTCCTACATGTCTGACAGCAGCATCTCCAGTCAATTATACCGGGAAAACGAGCCCACGCGGTAAGGAACTGATAACGATACTCTAAAGATATGCTTTGTCTACATGGTCGGTGGATAACATGATTTGGGCCTAATCTATGCACTGTAGTTTTTCTACTCGAGTGTCTCGACTGATGCAATGCACGAACTGCAACGCGAAACATGCCTCTGTTGTCATTTGAACAGCGCACGTGCGCTTGTTTACAATTTCATTTCACATGACCTGCTATCGTGGATTGGATATATCACATTGACTTATGAGACCTGACACTCATCTACGAAACTCCTTGGGTTGGTAGATCGGAAGGTCGGCCGGTCAGCGTTTTTCCGGTTACCGAGCGAATGGGATGCCGTAAGTGAGGTTGTCAGAGTCGGCGAGTAGGTCGGTCGGTAGGTAGGTAGGTCGGTGTTTTTCCGCTGACCGTATTCCTCCCCAACTACGCGGGCGACTACTCTCTGCAACATAGTATCCCTTGCGGAATAGTGAGAGCTCCTCTACAATACCCGTCAGGATAGCGTTATGCTGTTCCACAAGCTTAAGATACTTCGACTGGAACGTAGATGAGGTGTTGAGGAACTCCTGGTCAACTTTCTGCTGCTTCATCTTGCCTGGTGCCGCCTGCTGTGCGCTTGCTTTACGTTTTGAGCTACATGTTGTTGAAATTGAAGGCCAAGTAGAGTTAGCGCGTTGAACACCTGCATCATCACTGTGATCGGGACTATGTTTGAAATCAACCTGTTCATAATCAAAGTCTCCTGCTGCCCCCCAATTACCATTGTCATCATCTTCAAACATAAGCCTGCCAAGGGCTGCAGGCCCATCAGACGTTTTGGACTTCAAACGAATCATGTTTGATGGCGTAACAATGCATTTTGGTTTTATTGCCCCTCCGGCAGGAAAATACAACTCATTGAATTCTTCATATAGCTTATAAAAGGATGTTGAGCCTTTCAGTTCTGGTTTGCTGTCGGTTGCGATGCCAGAAATGGCATTCTTCCCCGTTATTGTACGAAAGTGTGTCCCATTTTTCTTGAGGAAGTTTGAGATCGAGGAGCCTTCTGTTCCCAGGACACGACCAATTATGTCATAAAATTCGACCGTCTTCCCCTGTTTCTTCATTGCTAAATATGTTATGTGTTTTTCAATCAGCAGATTCAATGCACGCTCCCTTGATTCTTGGGTCCACGTGAACCTCTTCGGTTTCAATCCTGACATTCTGAAGTGAAATGGAAAACATATATTTAGGCCCAAAACAAAAATACCTTTCAGGTGCCAAAATGCATGGTAATTTATTGGTATCAATTGATAGGCAAACCCCCTCAACTTCAGGCCCTTAGGCAAATAACAAATTGGTCCCTCTCTTCATCCTTGCCATCCACATGCGGGCTAATCCAAACAAAAACATAAAAAATCTATAGTAATTAATTGTTATTATTCCTACGTGAACCTATTGTCTCCTTCATCATGGCAGGATTAGGCCTAGGCCTTACCAACCTTCCAGTACAAAGGGGACTCCATAATTGGACATTGCCCCCACCCGGAAAATAATCAGGCCAAACGTTTGAATTGCCATCTCCCCCCCCCCCCATGGGCTACAAGTCAGGCCGTAGGAACAGGGGGGGGCAGTTGCCACCCCCCCCCCCCCGTTCCCCCTGTTCCTACCCCCCATAATTGGCTTCGCTTATCAAAAATAAAATATTGACTGAGTGTTGTGAAAATGAGAGGCATAATCGACCACAGAGATGCCTTCAAATGAGCAGTCTCGGCACTCGGCACTTGACGGCTTTAAAGTCCCCAAAAATTGGCCCTTAAATGTCAGAAACCTCTCCCCCCCCCCCAAACCTCCATCCAGGATGTTCCTAAACCTACGGCCCTGTGAGTTTCCTCGTCCAATCCTATTCCTGGCCTCTTGGCCTACTAGATCCATGGCTAGGCATGCCCCCACCGGCCACCTGGTCCTCTATACTCATGAATGACATGATACTCCGTGATGACATTGCCATAGGCCTAGTAGTAGTAATCATGCCATTAGTTTGAAATGTTGCTAGCACAAAGTGGCCCATTTTGTCAAATCACCCGATGTAATCAGGCCACAATACAATCATATTATGGCTATAGGAATGTATGACAACAATAAATGAAAACTCACCTTAAAAATCTCCTTGAAATCGATATAATTTGTAGGTAATGGTGTTAAACTGAAACCTCGAATTGGTTTTATCCAGGCATAGGTTTTTAGGGGGAGAAATTAAGAATAAAACTGACACTAACACCCAACACTAAAACCAAAACCAACTTTGAAATCACCCATTGTAACTAAGATGATGACGTCAAGGTAAATAACCGTAGAAATTGCCTGATTCCTTGTGCAACTAAATGTAGGTAGGAAAGCTGATTTACCAATGTCGTGCAAAGGAATTATGGCATGATTTGATGTCAGCGCAGACCGTAGTCATACTCCGTACTTCGTCAAACCTGCCCTTCGTCTGTCCTTTGTGTGTACGGACTTACCAAAGACTGGTCCATTCCAGAATTTCTTAGGTAAACTGCTCCGTACTCTCTTAAGGCATCTGCAAACTTCCTCGCGACATCAATAACTTGGTCTCCTGAATGTACTCCATTGATGGCTGGGTTCCCGAGTCCACAACAGCCGAAATCAACGACAGGGATGTTGAAAAATGATATTCCGTCAGAGACAAAGGCACAACGTCTGCCTGAATGGTGTTGTTGCAGTTGAGCTTATTTTTTCTCAACAGCTGTTCCTCGACTTGTTCCCATATATGGTACATAAATTAACATCTCATACAATTGGTGCGTAATTATACCATGAATTTCAAGAACATACCCACCTATCACAGATGCATAGCCTGCATGACATAGATTAGATTTGTTTAACATGTGGTCTCAGCATTGTGATAAAGTAGAAAAATCTTACCAGTAATGTGGCTTGCACAAGCTCCGTTTAGTGAATTTGCTAAAGCTCGTGAGAGTGTCGCCCACTCAAGAGCAGCCAGCAATTTGTTCCTAAAAGCGCAACACGGTTTTTATTCAGGTACAACAAGCCCAATGACTTGAAATCAAACCCGCAGACACTCCATACCATTTAACATTGTTATTCGGTACAACAGTGCAAAGATTAATCGATAAGAAAAAAAATGAGGTTGGATGAATAATGGCGGATACAGTTTACTTTAATTTACGTAAATACGATATTACAATATGTCCTGATCAGAATACGGAACATAAACTTTCATCTTTATTGTAAGTCATAATCGACGTTGAATAAACTCCAAGCAACAGTGCGCAAAAATAAACATTTCTGACATAACAACGATGGGCGGTGACTGGCCAGACACAGGGTGTGGTCAAGACAGCTCTGACGCTTCGTATTCGCGAGCCCGCAGTGTCTTGCAACACAGTATTGAAGATCACACCGTATTGCTGACAACGGCACTTATAGTGATAAGCTGTAAGAAGGAAACATGATGAAGACAACAATTCTCATGAACTGACATCAAATAATCCATCACGGATTTTTAAAAATAAAATATACCAGTCCATAAACTAGACCCGACACTGAAGATTTTGCACCAAAACTTGCTGTATAATTCAAGGCACAGAACAAGTCAACACCGTGAAAAGTAGGGGTAGATGTAGACAAACCGAGCCAATATGCAAACATGTTGATTTTACATGGTTGTCATGCGGCATACCTCAGAATCACTTGCTATGGGGGATAGTGCATGAGACTGTCTAACAACTACAGAGAGAAGTATCCCCTTGGCTTACATGGTTTAGGGCAGGTCCCAAAAACTGTGTGGGGGCTTGTCCGGTTCGCTTTATATGATCTTTTTAGAAAAGTGAACCAGTGAGTTAGATAAAGTGAACCAAGGTGGTTCGCTTTATCTGAAGGACATTTAAGTGAGAGAAATTATATTGTATGGTGTCATATGGGCCATATAATTAAGTGTTTTATACAGAGAGAAAGACGAATATTTGTGCCAATATTAATTGTACTCTTGTTCTGGATCAGTGCGACAAAGAACATTGATAATTCAGGAACAATTAGCAGAAGTTTTTTTAGCAAAATGCTTTATTAACATTAACATTACAGAACAAACATGCTAACTCGGCCAATACAACTATGGGGGCCTGATAATCAATATACCGCCGAAATCTACGGATTATTTTCAATAATAACTAACGAAGTCATTCATTTGACATGTAGATGTATACGGCTAGGCCTAACTCACAGGAACAAAGAACTTTTGTGTGGTCGATAAGCTACTTGAATCTCTTTGCGTAGCACCCATCGCACGCCCATTGCTTTCTAACCTGGCGACTGCAAGCCGTGCCACAAGTGTCGTGCCACCACAAGTGACAAAAGGAATTGAACGGAATAGCCATCCATCCTCAAAAGCGGGTCCGACTCATCTCCGTATTCATATTTGCAGTGGTTGCACACTGAGTCTTTATCATCCCCACTGTCCTTGAGGGTTTTTTTTGGCTTTTTTGCCGTGCTCTTTTTTCCCTTTTTCCTCCCCTTTCTTTCTTTTGTCTGCCTTTCTCGCCACAATTTCCATTGTTTCAGGACTTGTAAGTTCGTAAGATGGGGGCTTCTCTCGTGGACGTTTAGCCGTTGGTCTATCCCGATGGGTCAAAGGCAATAGCATTGAAGCGCATGTGTCCATTGGATGGACCAGCAGTTGCAGGAGGAACCTGCTGCCCCTCTGGTTCATTTGTCGCCTCAGACGTCCCATCATTTCCACGGCCGGTGGTCGCAGTTCCTGGAGCGACATCAGAACCCTCAGTCATAACAGCGCCTTGATTGGTATCTGGCCTGCTGTTCAGCAGTTTTAGGCCTCTCCGTAATCACACTTGGCCTGTATTTTATCGGAAACAGTCCGGACCTCGAAATCCCCCCTGAGCATTCTCTACCGTTATAGAGCGATCCCACGACGGGTTGAATACCACAGAGAAATCTTTCTTCTCAAGCTTTCGTCCAGCAGTACTTCGGGTGAATAGTTTTATTTCGTCTCTCCATGCATTTTTGAAACTTCTGAATACACCTCTATCCAGTGGTTGCAGCCAGTGGGTATGACTGGGGAGTGTGAAGACATGGACGTTACTTTTCTTCATAAGCTGCAAGAATTCTAGATTGTAGAGGTGTGAGTAGCGCTGGTCTAACACGATCAAGTGGGGGTTTCCATCGTCAAGATTTTTGTCTTTGATATATTTGACAAAGGCATTCATGTGCTTAGTAAATAAGTCACGATTTATCCATCCATTGTCGCTGCATTCCATATCTGTGACCCGTCTTGCGCCATTGCGCCACTGTTTCCCTATCCTCTTTCCTTTATGAATGATCATAGGAGGGGATGCCTGACCCACAGCGTTAATGGTGACTACGAAAGTAGATGTCTCCCCTTCTCAAGAGCCGTGATGTTATACGTTGGCACACCTGCCTCACCGTTAACTTGATCAGCCGTATGGATATTCTGGCAGCCCGTCTCGTCCGTGTTCCAGATATGGGAAGGCATGTCCTTAATTCCCAATTTCAGCAGCATTTTCTCGTACTCTGCAAACCAAGCTATCACATGTAGTCTGTTCATGGCCATGGCTCGTGGCATCGAAAGATTCTCAGCCTTTTTTATCCTGAGTTCTGGATTACGGCACAGGAATCCCTCAAGCCAATACCGCCCAGCTTTTTGCCTTGTTTGCGGAAATCCTTCGATTCCGTTAGCTTTGGCATATTCGAACGCCAATTGACGAACGTCTAGTCGCGTAAGGGGAAACCCCGCAGATGCCAATGACTTCACGTGATTCGCCAGTTCCTGCTCATCTTTTTCAGATAGGACAGGTGGTCTCCCGGATAGGTGTTCTACAGAGGTTCTTCTACCACCAGGCGTTTCAGTTGATAGGATTCGCCTTCGTAATGTTGCGTACGGTATGTCCCACGCCCGTGACAACGTACGGAGTTCAACTCTCTCTTTGTCAGGCTTACCACGCTGTTCTCGCCATTCTTTCAGCGCCAGACTCATGCGTTCAGGATCCCAGTTATTTATTGTTTTATCTTTATGACTCGCGCCATGCTTCCTCTGAGCCACTGGAGTAGCTATGTCTGAAAAATAAGAAACTTAGGTCAGGAAAACTAGCCGAGGAAAACGTTTTGCCCCCCCCCCCCGCCCCCCACAAGGGAAATATCTCAGCTATGGGAGTGCACACCTTACCGGTAGGCCCTGTAGATCTAGAAAATAGAAATCCATAAAGATTAGGCCTGATAGGCTCGACTACAACAGGACAATTTCACGAAAGTTTATGGTTGTCGGACAACTTGATCGTGAAGAGTTTCCACCTATCATGACGTCTCATTATTAGACCTAACAAAACATCATACCTCACTGTTCTTTCATAGAATTCATGCATTAGGTAGCTTCATGGTAGTTATGGTTACAAGCAGGCATAGATATTGATATATGTATATTAAAGACATCACTGACCCAATCTCTGAGATTTATGATACATCATTGGTAGGCCATGTTATTAACCCAATAATGTCTCAAAGAGCCTTCAGGTAAACCAAACCACCTGGTACGCTTTACCTGATGACCACTGGTTCGCTCTTTGTTCATGGGGGCAGGTTAAGCGAACCAGTAGGTTTTTGATGACCTCAATGTCAAATTAGCGAACCAAATAAATTCAAAACAGCTTGAAATGATGTTTAAACTGAAACTTAATCTTAAGAATATATTCATTCACATTGTTCTCTAGTGATTCACATATCTGGTGGTTCACAGATTTCGTGTCTGTAGAAAAAATCAAAATTAGTGGGTTGCTCACCTTTCAGCAGCCTATTCTGCGCGCATAGAGCAGTGCCATCTACCGGAATATCATAAAACAATCATTTGTAGTTCGACGATCTACCAAGAGATGGCATGGCGGTACTGTTCCATAGAAAATGAACCAGGGGCTTGATAAGTTGATTGGTTCGCTTTGCCCATTGGTTCGGTTTGTCTGCATCTACATTGAACAAAAACGTCTTGTATGATTAAGGTCGTTCGATAGTCAAGGAGTTTTCCCCAGGGCAAGCACATTCTAAGCTACCGATTGGAGTGTAACATAATGAATCATAATTGCCGAGACTCTTTCCTCGGATTTTAGGCAGAGTGCAACCCTGAAATGTGACAGCAATCATGATCATAGGCCTGGGTTTTCAGTGGTCCGTTGATTTGTGCATAATATTTCGAAACGGACTCTAGTGGGCTCTTGCTGTAAATAGTAAACAAACTGACGTGAATGATAAAGTTTCAAAATGACAAGCAGTTTTTCTCCACTTTTATGAAACATTTTTCAAATTTTAAAAATCGAAATGTGCTGTTAACCAACTGGAGTTTGTCCGCATAACCGCGGATTTTGGGTTTTTCAAGTAGATTTCCGCGAAATTTCCGAAATAGAGAAATTATGCGGAGTAAAAGTTATACTTTAATGATTATACGCAAAATTAGAATTTGTTTTAAATAATCGGCGGATATACGGACATGCGCTAGGAATGGCTGCGTCTGCGAGTATGCTTCGATGCGACATAGAATGTTGACATAAATTGATCAAGTTGATTTTTTTACTTTTCCAAAAAAGTCATTTTTCTGGGTAATCCAGATATAGAATCCAGTTTATTAAGGGGAAAGTTCACTTAGATGCATCATACGTAACGTACCGTTACATAATTTTTAAAAATCAAATTATCAATGACTTATCACGAGTTGAAGTTGGGCAGTTTTGCGCCCGGCATGGATATAGATCGACCATTAGGCTCAGAACAAATCCCGACCCCAAAAAGCAATGCACCGAAACTTGTGGTATGGTGAATCAAGGGCTCAGAACTAGCCCCGACCCGGAAAGGTTTTGAACCGAAAACTTGTTGTATGATTAAGGTTCGGAACAAATCCTGACCCCAAAAAGATTTTGCTCCAAACTATTTGCATAATTAAGGCTCTTAATGAGGCCCAAAACAGAAGGTTTTTCACGAGAACTTGTTGTCTAATCAAGGCTCGGACGAGACTCGACCCAGAACGTTTTTTCATCAATTTGTTGCGTGTTCTTTATGTTGTTTGAGAGGGACAAAAGAGCTGAATTTTAATTACTCCAATACAAATTACCTTCCTTCCTGCAAAATAGCTTTAGATTCCTTTCATAACGTGCGTGTTCAACCTCTTCACTTTTACATGGTAATTTGAACCAGCATTCGCCCTGTGGTCTCTGCATCCAAGATATTACCGTGCAAGATATTGTGGACAGGCACAGCATCTTACATTCACTCAGGGTCTTTCGCCGCACTCTACCTTCAATGTTTTCCTCAGAACAGCAAAGTCCGCGTTTCTCCTCCATTTGTGGCTTTCCATTAGAAAAGGGGGCCTGACCTACATGTATTGAAGAAATGCAAAAACTAAAATAAGTGTGACTTTCATAGGCGCACCAGAAAAGCGCATGATATCATGGTTACACTTTGTCAAGACCGCTGAACTTAGAGATGCTACTATTGAGAGAGGTTAAAGGCCATAACTCCAGGTATTTTGCCATTTTCTGCTGTAAGACGATTTCAAAAGTGTACCTAACACTTTATACAATACAGAAAACCCAATGCAATTAGCTCCATCCATTTTGAAGATATAGCCATTTATGTGTTTGACAACTTGATCACCTAATCAGGCTAGCAACTGGCTTGTTAGAGCCAGGCGGCGGGTTCAGCAAAAGTTGTGATGTAGATCAGGCTATCTGTACATGTCATGCAATCATAAAAGCAGGAGTCGTGGCCTTAATTAATTATGCACACCTGGAAGTAATGTGTTTCATTCACTATGGTGTATTGTGTGGCTCCGAATTGTGTCAAGGATAGCACAAAGAACAATCGAATGACGGATGGGACCCATTTTCATGAATTTCCAAAGCCAGTTGAACGAGAGAGGAGGAAGCTGTGGATTCGGAAGTGCAAACGTTTGGAGTGTTGGAAGCCTGGGCCTTCGGCCAAACTTTGCAGTGATCACTTTCTCGATACAGATTATCACATGAAGCCGGATATCTGCATCCAACTGAATATTAAATGCCACTTGTTAAAAACAGCTGTTCCATCTGTATTCGATTTGACCAACCCCACTCACATGCGACAGCCTCCAAAGGAACGTTCGTTAGCCAAAAAAACGTAAACATCAAGAATTGAGTTGAACACTATTTCATGATTTATACACTGCTGATGCACACAACACTCATACTACCCAAATGGCACATGTCATCCACTGTACAGTGGCTACACAACCGTGTCAATTGCATTTAATGCCCGAGGCTGCTGAGGTCGGTTGTTATACATAATGTGTAGGCCCTATTGGGGCCTGTGATACCGCATAGTGTCTTCTTGTGTTCCAGCCATAGCAAGGTGACAGCGACACAGGTCAGTGTCAGTGACAGCCATGTCAGTGACAGCTCTCACTCTCTGAACTGTATGCGGAAGCCATCTTGCTTTGTTCTGAATAGCCTGATCTACGTCATCAACAAATCCCTAGCGGCCACATGTGGAACTAATCTAAAGTTGTGTGTGGTGGGAAATTCAAATAGTTTAAAATTGAAAATTGAAATAACTAAATAATGACTTTACTATTAGAATTTTTTTAATGTCTGGGATCTTGTTTTTTTAACCCTCAACATATTTCATGAGTATCAAGCATGTTTCAAACCTAGATATATGGCCTTTAAATGTAGATTTGTTTGCGTGTCGGAGCAGATCAATGCACACGGATGGGTGCTCCCGATCGGGGACTACAATCTTAGAAACACAGGTTTCTGAGCTGCTTTTGAAAACAAAAAAAATAGTTTTGCGGCCAACAAAAACAAATCATGCCCGAAAGGTTCGCCAGCGACCTGAAAAACGCTTAGATACTTTTGAGAATTCTAAAAATCATGAGGTATTTTAATATTGCCGGAAAAACCTCCACGAGGTGCAACATTTATATTGATGAGTGTACTAGTAAGGGGCAATCGGGCCATTAAGAACGTTTTGAGAGCTACGATGTACTATGAGATGTACTAGGAAAGTGCGAATGAATCCCCCTATAGGAACGTCGAGAATATTTAGCCTAACTTCAATATAAAGATGAATGCTCACCCATCACAATCTTCTTTCTGAAAAGTCTCATGTCGGTATTTGGACATTCCGCCGTCTTGAAATTACATGATCTCATCGTGTAGCAGTAGCCAGAATTACCAGGAGACGTAGGCTCGAATGTAAAAGTCCCACATTTTACGTTTCGAATGCAGACTTTGAGACATTGCTCCACCGAACTTCCACGGCTCAATTGACCAATGTTGCTACCGTAAATGCAATCGCTACGATCATGATAAGTAAAACCGTTCTCCAGGGCAAAACTGTCGTATACATCTATCATAGCCTTCGTTGAAAGCAGATACACTCTAGACTCACCTTTCTAAGACCGGTTCATTAAAAATACTTTGAGGTATGTCCGCCCCCAGTCTGATATGCATTGAACAGCCTCGGCCCCTTCTTACTGATTGGCTCGCACTTGTTGGTATTCAGGTTGTGGTAAGTTGATGGACAGTGGTTGGCATTGGGAATGAACAGATCACTTGTGACCAAACCACTATAATACGTCTATGGTGTGGTCAATTAGTTTCCCTGTCCATTAGCCTAGGTCTATTGAAAAAGAATCTTCAATACAAAAAAATACATTGATAATAAAGTAAATTCTTTATGGTCGATCTATAGTCAAGGGGTTTTCCCCAGGGCAAGCAGATTCCAAGCTACCCATTGGAGTGTAACATAATGAATCATAATTGCCTGGATTCTGTTCGCTGATTTTAGGCAGAATCAGTGCTCGAGGAACTTTTATTGATGCCTAACTGCAACCCTAAAATGTGACTGCAATTATTGGCCTGGGTTTTCAATGATCCGCTGATTTGCACATAGTACATGTATTTCGAAACACACTTTAGTGGGCTCGTGTTGTAAATAGTAAACAAACCGAAGTGAATGATAAAGTTTCAAAATGACAAGCAGTTTTTCTCCACTTTTATGAAACATTTTCAAATTTTGAAAATGGAAATGTGCTGTTAACCAACTGGAGCTTGTCCGTATAACCGCGGATTTCGAGTTTTTCAAGTAGACTTCCGCGAAATTTCCGAAATAGAGAGATTATGCGGAGTAAAAGCTATACTTTATTAATTATATGCATAATTATAATTTGTTTTAATAATCGGCGGATATACGGACATGCGCTAGGAATGGCTGCGTCCTTTCCAACAGAGTATGCTTCGATGTGACATAGCATGTTGACATAAAATTGATCAAGTTGATTTTTTTACCTTCCCAAAAAAGTCATATTTCTGGGTAATCCAGAAATATGATCCAGTTATTCAGGGGGAAAATTCACTTAGATGCTTCAAACGTAAAGTACCGTACCATAATTTTTTTGAATCATTGTTATCAATGAATTATCACGAGTTGAAGTTGGGCCATTTTGCGCTACGCATGGGTATAGATCGACCTCAAGTGCCTGCCATCCTGAATTCTAACTAGTAAGGTTAATGCAAGGCAATAGCATTCCGCGACGTTACTATTTATAGCTCACAAGGTCATTTGAATAAGATATTGATGACGTTTTAGTCACGTGACAGTCGGACATCGACACTTATTTCTACGAATTTGAGCTTATTTCAAAGTCAATTATCTTTGACCCTGCATTGTTTTTAGCATGAATGATACCATAGAGTCAGAGAGAGAAATATTAAGAACAATTATGTAGTAATTCCAACACTCGGACATGTGCCAGATTGAATCTAACTGCCCTAGTAAGAAAGCCTGAATCCATTACGAAAGCGCATGTTTGTCCGACATTGCCTGTAATTCAGCGATGGGGAAATAGAGGGCAGCAGCTGCAGTGACCTCATTATCGCGGAATGCTATTTAAAGGCCATAACTCCAGGTATTTTGCCATTTTCTGCTGTAAGACGATTTCAAAAGTGCACCTAACACTTTATACAATACAGAAACCCATTGCAATTAGCTCCATCCATTTTGAAGATATAGCCATTCATGTGTTTGACAACTTGATTACCTACTCAGGCTAGCAACTGGCTTGTTAGAGCAAGGCGGCGGGTTCAGCAAAAGTTGTGATGTAGATCAGGCTATTGCCCTACTTGGGAGGACAAATATCAATGAATGCTTTTAAAATTGATATATGAAGTCTGTTTTTCATTGACATTCGATATACCCTATAATAAGGTAAGGTAATACAGACAAATTTATACCATTATAGTAAGAAATCAAACATCAGCCTGATCTATGTCAGTAAACTTGCCGCCTGACTTCACTTAGAAACCTAACCAAGGCTGTTACATAACATGTAAACAAAACAGTTAATCTTGCTTTATCTCTGGACTGGGTGCTTCAATTTTGGTCAAACTTGATTTAATGCGGAGCTTTAAGTCTACTCTTTGAGGATCTGTACATGTCATGCAATCATAAAAGCAGGAGTCGTGGCCTTTAATGGCATAACCATCTAACAACTGGTCCAGGTCCTGTAACTATAGCTTGCCACCTGAGACTAAGTTAGCCTCATATACAGGTAATTAGTCCATAGTGTTTATAGTCTAAAAAGTCTGCCAATTGGCGTGTTGTGCAAGCATACTATATTGCATTAACATGCCATGAATATATCTACCATCCTACTTCATATCGTGTAATCTAATCGCATGCAACTCACTTGTAAATATTGTATCTGCCTACTCAACGCAACTACAATTGTCCAACATCAGTAATACACTGTTCTCAGCGGTCAACGTACCTCTAATCTTCTCAGGTAATTTTCAAACATGTGACCCCATTATTTTATGCTACTGTAAATATTTTGATTGTTTGATTGTTTGATTGTTGTTGATATTTGCTCAAAAGTAATCATCATAAACTCTACCACTTCTATCACAAACTGTTACTTACATAACATTGTATTCATTATATCCACTGAACCTGTCTGTAATCAACGTTAAGACTCCTGAAAGGAATGTATGTAATTCGAAAGGGTCAGCAATAGACACTCTCTACTACTAACAACTGGTGTCGCCCACCCAATGGATGAGTTCACAACTCAGCTTACACACTGTGTTAGGTGTCAGTGTAACAGATATGTTAACATTATGTTAACCTAGACACCTAAAATTGTGGTTCAGGTTAACATCCTGTTCATCTTGGTGTTGAAATCATCTTGCTTCTTTCAATGACATACCACTGATAGTCCTGGCGCTGAGAGGGGTTTTGTGTGACCAAGAGAGGCCCGAAAAAACTCTTCAAATTATTAAAGTAGAGTATCAGGGTATTCAATTTTACGAGGGTAGAACTTCGTTGCCATGGTCACATTTTTGCAAATGGCGCCTGTTGTTGCCATGGTGACGTTTTTGGAGTCTTTCCCAAGATATTTATTTTGGTCTATCTCCCGAACGCCTGGGGCTAAATATGAAACCAAAAAGTCACCAAAAATTCCACTTCTGTGGCATATACTTGGCTTTTGATAGTTGTTTTTATCATAAAAGACATATACTTTTGCCTATTTTACTTCAGGGGGTAATGAGCTATCAAAGTAAAGTAGGCAAAATTATGTTGCCATGGTAACCGTACTGTAACAGACTCGCTTTCAATCAAGCGCATTTTCGCTAACTCAAAAAGAAAGAGAAGTTACGTCATCTACTTCAGTACAGACTTTAAAATCATTGGGTAAGCCCTTTATACGATTATTAGCGCCAAGTAAAAACTCATACATGTAAGTCACAGATTGTTTAACAATCATCGGAGCTTTAAAACTAAATTATGACATATATATCGAGAAAAATGCAAAAAAATATATAGTTTAGTCAGCTTACTTTCGAACTATTTTGATTTTTGTCGAAAACACGGAAAATGCACCAAAAACTTGACTGTGAAACAGCTGATCACCTGGCCGATGCACTCCCAATGCAGTGGACGCCTACGCAGCCATTATGACGAAAATGCGTTTATGAAATACACCAATCTATTGAACGGTGCTAGAGGTTTCAGGAAGTCTTCACGGCATGTCCCAACTCGTGCAGGTGTTCGTTCAGTGATAGATAACGTGAGCAACAGGAATCCACAATTTTTTAGGAACTACGGTTAGGGGTAGTAAGGCGCATGAACACACTTCTAACTCCTGAAAGCTACCTTAAGATGAAATTAATATTATCGGTAGGGCCTCTTTTCAAAAGCAAATGATAAAGTAATACATAAACATTTTGGTGAAATGAAAAATGTGTCAAAAATGACGTAACTTTGATTGAGCGAAAAATGCGCTTGATTGAAAGCGAGCTTGTTACAGTATGGTTACCATGGCAACATAATTTTATTTAATTTACTTTGAGAGCTAATTACCCCCTGAAGTAAAATAGGCCAAAGTATATATCTTTTATGATAATAACAACTATCAAAAGCCAACTATATGCTACAGAAGTGAAATTTTTGGTGACTTTTTGGTTTGACCTTGACCTTTCACAATGACCTTGACCTTTAACGAGACTCTCATTAGCATATTTGAATAGAGGGAACCCAACAACATATATATCGACGTTTTGTTTTCATATTTAGCCCCAGGTGTTCGGGAGATAGACCAAAATAAATATCTTGGGAAAGACTCCAAAAACGTCACCATGGCAACAACAGGCGCCATTTGCAAAAATGTGACCATGGCAACGAAGTTCTACCCTCGTAAAATTGAATACCCAGATACTCTACTTTAATAATTTGAAGAGTTTTTTCGGGCCTCTCTCGGTCACACGAAAACACCCTCAGCGCCTGGTATGAGGTTCGACAGATCTGTTTACATATCTGTTACAATAACTAGGAATGTGAACTCGGCACAAACATTGGTGTTGCATACATGTTATACTGGCATTAGTGTGACAGATCTGTTGAAAACGAATATTTTCTTTTAAACTAAACAGATCTGTAACAGGGTATGTTGACTTAATCCCAGCAAACTGGAATCTGTTAAAGCATTTATATCATTATTTGTATATTCTTAATGGATCTTTACAGTTTTTTGCCAAAAGTTTACTTTTTATCAATACAAAGAGTAACAGTTGCCTCTCTACGATAATTTCATCAATATCATTGATTTTAGAAAACTTCACTAACACTAACCACTAGAGGTTTAGCTGGTGTAACATCGTCATGAGTTCACAGCTCAGATATGTTAGCAGCCATCTTCAAAAGCACATTTAGAGCAAGATGATGATTGAGCGCCAATATTCCTACTTTATTGATTGCATGACATGTACAAAACCTCAGAGTCTGGATTTAAAGCTCCGCATCAAATCAAGTTTTATCAAAATTAAAGCACTCAGCTCAGAGATGCAGCAAATGAACTGCTTTGCTTACATGTTGTGTAACAGCCTTGGTTCGGTTTCTAATTGAAGTCAGGCGGCGAGTTTACTGACATAGTTCCGCCTGATGTTGGATTTCTTACCAAAAAATTGTCTGTATCACCTAATCTTATCATAAGGTTTGTCGTCTGTTTGAATTAGAAATACAATATGACAGTGTTAAAGTATAGTATAAATTGATGCATTTGATACAGTTTTCTGTAAAAATAATTGTATTTGAAAAAAATAATTAAAGTTTTATAAATTTGCCTAAATTGTCTGTAAAACCTAAATTGGACTATGTGTGGGGGTATATGTTGTTTTTGGGATTGATTTAGTTCATTAGCTCAAATAAAACTGTTTAGATGTGAGATTTGTCCATCTCGATTGAACAATGTTGAATGGCATCCAACGAAAATGCGGGACTTGGCCTGCATATCCAGAAACGGTGTTGGATCGGTGAGTCTAGAGTATGTAGCAAAATGACATCACTTGTAGCCATTTCATGAATGGTAAGCATACACAAACAAGGAACATATTCCACTGTATTGGTGTCGTGCGACCATTCGACGATCGCCCCAGCCTCATTCTTGTGTACATCGGATCTCTTAGAAAGGACACCCCCCAATCAACTTTTTTATTAACCAATGTTTTCTGGTTTTCTTTCATTAGAATAGACATATCTTTGGAAAATACACTTTAAAATTCAAAATCCCGGATTATTCTCATTGCATTCCCTCATTTTCTCATATTTGTAGCTGTTCGCACTGAGGTTCAGCACTCCATAAACATAACCGATGACATGGCCCCATCCTACAGGAACATTCATACACCGCAGAAAAGTAATGAGTATTTCGAGTGTTTATGCAGAGTCTTTCAAATAAATAATTTATTATCAATTTGTTTGAAAGACTCTGGTTTATGTAACGAGTGTCCACTATTGACACGTGTGTTTATCCAATTATGAGTCGTGGCCTATCACACAATCGGGGACCATTTCATTAGAGTCGGTCGGCTTGGATTTGGAATGGTGGTGGAAATGGCAAGAGGAAAAATGTAATAAAAACGCATTTCCATTGTTAATTATTGCAGCAGACCATGCTAGAATGTCTTCTAAACAATGGAGACAGATAATAGTGAAGCCAACCGGAGAAAATTGGTTAATAAAAAAGTTTATAATAGGGTATATATTTGAAAGACTTTGTTCAAATCAACTGTCAATGTTTCATTGTGTCGAGTAATTAAGCCTATAAAGCACACAAAGATGGGTGTCATTTAGGCAATGGATACCTGATGGTGCTAGTGGAATTTGGCTCTTGCTCGAATTTGGCTCGTATTATTATGGTAACCGGAAAAACGCCGACCGACCGACCGACCGACCGACTGACCTGCCAACCTACTCATAAGTCGATGTGATATATCCAATCCACGATAGCAGGTCATGTGAAATGAAATTGTAAACAAGCGCACGTGCGCTGGTCAAATGACAACAAATGCATGTTGCGCGTTGCAGTTCATGCATTGCATCGGTCGAGACACTCGAGTAGAAAAACTACAGTGCATATATTAGGCCCAAATCATATTTTTGTATCCACCGACCATGTAGACAAAGCATATCTTTAGCGTATCGTTATCATTTCCTTACCGCGTGGGCTCGTTTTCCAGGTATAATTGACTGGAGATGCTGCTGTCAGACACGTCGGACTCCATCACGTCCATTGCGCTGGGCACTACACAGATACATGTGCTATAGAGAAGCGAAAGGGATACTGCATATGACGGTAGGTTGGCAGGTCAGTCGGTCGGTCGGTCGGCGTTTTTCCGGTTACCTATTATTATCGAATTTTAACAAGATGAGCGGATCTCAGGTGATAAACCTTCAGATAATCTATATGATAAGATCAATTAGAGCATTTTAAACGATACGAGCTGGTTTCATTCCTGTCGTGAAAACATAGAGACAGTGATTGTTCCCGGTCACAACTATAGCAGTGTAGCAGTGTGGACACCGTCCACGTACATTTGCACGCAGGCCATTTACGTGACACTGTTGGTGGAGCATTTTATGGTGTACATCCTGATCGAATGCAAGGAGGCCTACCCACAGTCACGCCCATTCATACGCTAATTAGTTTGGATAGCTGCGACAATTTCAGGTGCGAAGGACCACCAAGCGGGCTGTGTCCGCACGCAGATGATCATCAGGACATTGTTCTCCGCCAAGGGGACTTCAAAACAGGAGACAGTGAGCAAAGTACTTCTGCGGAACTACATGTAGAATCGTGTGTTGAATGCGTAAATACATTGGGAGAGTTGGTGCTTATCAATCCTGCCGACCTCCCACGGGCTTTTGCAGAATCCGTAGACAATATTTTACAGTATGGTCTGGGTGATATCCTAACTACGCTTGAAAAACTTGACATAGAGACTCTGATATTAGTAGAAAAACTTTGTTCCAAAAATTTCAGGGTGTTGCCCCGTCACTAAGGGATCGGCGTTTCGTGAAACGGCATGTAAAAATAGTTAACAAGCGGGTCACCAAGGAGTTGGAAAGAACCTTGCAACCCGTGCAAACTGTCAACAAAACCTCGCAACAGACCCCGGATATTGCCGTGGATCCGGAGGTCGAGAAAGAACAGGGTAAAGTCAAGACTGCAAATGTGCAGGTCGAGAAAGAACTGGCCGAAGTTAAAAATGCAAATGCGCTAGTGTGTAAATGTGTCAGCGCAGGTGATAGGGTACTGGTAACCGAAATACTACGGATAAGCCCCGTGACGCTAGTGATGATGGTAGCAGTGATACAGTAGTACCTCATCTGAGAGCACATCTAGCAATTTGGACGTGGATGCTACTAGTGCTACATGCTTCAATATGCCTCCATCTGCGCTAAGAAAACTAAAACGGAACAACCACCGGCAGGAACCAGCTGCTGATCAAATCTGTAACGGCACTGCTGTACAACCCGTGACGGGCTGCAGTTTGAAGGCGAGTGACAATAAGGTGGGGAACCGCCTAAGATACTGAAATGATCACTTGACGCGGGGCAAGTCGACCCCAAGTCTCTTGGCTTCTTGGATGTGCATCTGTCGAAACTTTCCGATAAACTTATCAGTCGACACCTATAACCGTAAGGGTCTGAAACCCAACCTGGATTATGTTACTAAACGACTGTCAGTGTGTGATATAGTGTATGTCCATCGTTCGCTCAAATTGCTATGCCGCGAAAATGTTCCGTTCTTCAGTATTGTGCACAAATAACGTCGTTTTGATGTCATCAGCCTTCGGTGACGCACATAAATGTATCCCATACATTCACTTACTCATAAAACTTGTCTGATTGATGCAGAATTGATGAGATTTCACGAGGAGGTGATTTCCTCGTCTAATCGTCTCTGGTTCTCGATTTAAACTACCGGTATAAAAATTTTCATATAGACCTGCCCCTTCAAATGATACGTCCGTGGAATTTAGCAGTGAAGGGAAAGGGTTTCCTCGCTTATTTCATGTCTATTCTCTTTGCAACATTCTCTTGTACCTACACGAAGCACATTGCGTTTTATATCAATATCATCTATTGTCAAATTTGATCATATTACAGCCAATATAATACAATAATGCAAAGTGTCGAGCGAATACAATAAACTATTTTTTCTTCTTCTCCATTCACAATGCAGAAGTATTTTTGTAAAGATAACTTACTGCACGTAGTGTATGCATACATGTGCATTATCAATTAAATATCACATTATTATATTAAGACGGAAAAGCAAACATTTTGTGATGCGACACCAGAAACATAGGCAGCCATAAATCGTCAGTGATTTCACAAAGTGACAAGTCTACAATTTTTCTGAAAATAAGATAACAGCGCCATCTGAGTCTATTTACACACCACTATGGTGATATTCAAAGCCATATCAATTCTATAACTCTTTACCCTTTATTCATGCATTTCGTGCCATTATACTCTTTCATATGTAATGCACAGAGTCATTCAAACTATACGGAATCTTTGGGTGGAGGTTTCTCAAAATGAAAAATGTCCTGATTGGTCACTTCGACGTCATCGAAAATTACCCTGATCCGGAGAATCTGGTTCAAGCATATTCCATTCCGGTCTCAGTAGACAATGACAATGCGATGTTCGGGCCTTCCTGCATCAAACATATAGACTCCTAACCTCTTCATCCGGGGTCTACTCGATTAGCATTAAAAATGGCTGCACCACTAGACCCTGGACACTCATGTTTGTCATATCACTCGTCACCCCCAGAATCTGGGGGTGACGTAGTATGTTTGACCCATGACCCGTCTGTGTCAGCACCGTTTCAACATGACCAACATGACCGTTTGTGGCCGACCAAATAATTGTAAAATTGAGCAATTATCTCAGGTTGAGTACCGATAAAGAAGCCTTATACCTAAATATAAAAACTAAATAATCAAAAGGGATTTTGAAATAATATTTTCACAGTGCTCGCCCGATTGGGTATTGTAACACGTGCTTCTTCGGTTCTGTTCTGCTTTGAGTGCCCGCATGGCCCGCCTAAATGACGCAATTTTCTTGTAGAGGCAATTAATTGTTTATACTGGCATAATAGCTCATACTGTATAGTGTGACTTATCCGGCCACCACGACTAACTTGCTCAACGCGTAAAATATTGAATATACACAATCCAGGCCAAGTTGTAAAATACCTTTCACTTATGAGTTTCTTTTCAACGGCAGGTCACAGCTTTAATCCACAGTATAGGCCTGGCTGAAATTGACACCATTTTCAAATCGTGCTCTGGAGTAACAAGGTATTATATAATACCTTGCATCCCTTCGCTTCGTCAGATTAACTGCGAATACGATAATCAAAATCAGATATGCACGTGAGATATAAACATTTTGCCTTTACCCGGACACCGTGGTCAGCTCAGTCAACTGGTCGCGGTACAAAAAGCTGTGGGGCGCTACCGTCCCTTCCCATTGCCCGTTGGGGCTTGTTAATCTGATTACTGTGCATGAACTCCAGTCATGCATGGCCTCAGAAACCTGATTTTCCTGCCGGTAGTCTCGCGTCAACAGTAAAACCCGTAAATATTTTTCAGAAGCAAATTTGTTTTGGATTTTTTAAGAGCGTATGATACTAATGCAGTACCAAACTGAGCGATGCATTGTATATAATGTCGTTTTCCATTATAAACGATATCTAAAATGCGAGTAATGTACTAACTAATTAAGAATCGCGTTGTTCTTCGCGGTCAGTATTTTATTTTAGGACTACACAACAGATAGTCAGTCGGTTTTGTACCGACGACCACAACGAATTGGCGGGTAAATGCGGTGTCGATAGTTTATCAACTGGCTGGAAGGGGCGCTGTAGTCGCAATAACATTTTATGATTGATTTTCGCTAATTAGTACAAATAAAGTCTAAAGTAGTCGTATTCCAGTCAGCTTATGTAACTTGATATTTTATCGTACAAAGATTTTTGCATTATTTAATCGCTTTATTTGTTGTTTATTCACATGTAGGTCAACTAACGATGCAACGCAGTGCGTACGTAGACCAATTATACCACGGGAGAAATGAAGTGGATAATATCATATACGCTATTATGTATGCCAAAGCGGTTTACGTCGAGCATTCTGATTCGATGACAGAAAATGTCCTTACCTTTAGACTTTATTTGTACTAATTAGCGAAAATCAATCATGAAATGTTATTGCGACTACAGCGCCCCTTCTAGCCATTTGATAAACTATCGACACCGCATTTACCTGCCAATTCGTTGTGGTCGTCGGTACAAAACCGACTGACTATCTGTTGTGTAGTCCTAAAATAAAATACTGACTGCGAAGAACAACGCGATTCTTAATTAGTTAGTATATTACTCGCATTTTAGATATCGTTTATAATGGAAAACGACATTATATACAATGCATCGCTCAGTTTGGTACTGCATTAGTATCATACGCTCTTAAAAAATCCAAAACAAATTTGCTTCTGAAAAATATTCACGGGTTTTACTGTTGACGCGAGACTACCGGCAGGAAAATCAGGTTTCTGAGGCCATGCATGACTGGAGTTCATGCACAGTAATCAGATTAACAAGCCCCCAACGGGCAATGGGAAGGGACGGTAGCGCCCCACAGCTTTTTGTACCGCGACCAGTTGACTGAGCTGACCACGGTGTCCGAGTAAAGGCAAAATGTTTATATCTCACGTGCATATCTGATTTTGATTATCGTATTTGCAGTTAATCTGACGAAGCGAAGGGATGCAAGGTGATTATATAATACCTTGTTACTCCAGAGCACGATTTGAAAATGGTGTCAATTTCAGCCAGGCCTATACTGTGGATTAAAGCTGTGACCTGCCGTTGAAAAGAAACTCACAAGTGAAAGGTATTTTACAACTTGGCCTGGATTGTGTATACTAGCATATACCCATGGAGCGGGCAAAGTTGAAATGTAATATACATTAGTTAAATGGGCACGATAATTGAGCTACATTAAATTTCTAACGTTACTGAAGTTTTATTAAAGGTTAAACACGAAATTAACTGCATTTAGGGACTTATTGCTGCTATCTACATGCAACCCCCAATAGATTGATTGGAGTACGCTATTTTGCACAATGCATTGAGACCAGTGACAGCAGGTCCTGTTCCAAATAAGGCCCTCACATATTAGGCATATCACCTACCCACTCCCGTACCCAATGCCACTGTCGGACCAAAGCCAGGCGCATGGAGAGATGAAGAACGCAATTCAAACTGACAACATCAGTCAGTAAAGAATAAAACAAAGAGCAAGCGCTGGCCACTGTACATATTTTGTCCATCCTGGCATAACTGTTTATTGATACCCTGACTGCATGTTCCGGTAGGCCACTCTGCAGAATTTGCCTTATCACTCAGGTCAGTGTTTCTCGAATAGAACTAAAATAGAACAGGCTAATCATTAATCTCCCTGCTAATACCCTGCACCATGGACCAGGTTGTATAGCACTACATACGTGCTGGAAGCTAATACTGATGTGGCAGGGAGAATATGCGTGAAGTTTGTGTATGCTTTTGAGAATGAGCGGAGCTCTCCAGTCGACGTGCTCTCTGAAAAGTTGTTATTTATTCTTAAACCACGACGATTTTCGACGTATGACACCCTCAGTGACACTCTTACGTATGATCCAGACCAACGAAGCCAAAGGTTGCAAGAATTCGACGCATTTCCAAGGCCCAATTTTGAAACAAAAATTACCTCCTAAATAGCGGCCACAACGCGCATTATAGTATAGATTCAATATTTTACGCGTTAAGCAAGTTAGTCGTGGTGGCCGGATAAGTCACACTAAACAGTATGTTCTGCTACCCTGATCATTGTCATATTTCGGCTCGTGTGAACGATAGTTACTGAATCTAAGGCTAATCGTATTCTATGATCATATTTGAATCTCCTTGCAAAAGATTGGAATATTTTGTGCGTGCATTATACCTCAAAATCATGACTTTATTCAGTGTTAGTTCCACATATGACAACTAGGTGAAAATGGCACTGTAGGTTATACTGTCTAGTACATCTTTAAACCAAACATCAGAACAAAAACTTAAGAAATTAGCTATTTTTGCAGCAAGATTTTGAAAATTTTTAGAAATTATAATGTTAATAGAGGGTAGGTGCTTTCCTCCTTTATTTCTCACTTGTATATATATATATATGTTATTATGTTATCTTTTGGTACTCTTGTACCTTTTATCAAGGTCTGAGTAATAAAATTCATTCAAAATTCAAAATTCATTACGATCACAATTATATTGGGAAAGTGTCTAGATACCACCAACCCGAGACACCGTTATGAAAAAGGTATTGTAGAACAACTAAAGGTAACCAGGTATCCAGGAAGTAATATAGTGTCTTCGTGTCTAGATACCACCAACCCGAGACACCGTTATGAAAAAGGTCTTGTAGAACAAATAAAGGTAACCAGGTATCCAGGAAGTAATATAGTGTCTTCGTGTCTCTTAAAAGGTCACCAGGTATCCAGGGATAGTGTCTTCGTGTCCAGATACCACCAACCCCAGACACCGTTATGAAAAAGGTATAAAGGTACCTAACAGGATAAGTTTCTCAATCACTCACTACTTGGCAGACATATCAAACAACCATTTTCTACTAACCACTAGGCGAAAAATATATTATAAGAGAGAACCATAACAAAACATTAAACTGAAATAATTGGCTCAATCGATGAACACACTATGTGCAACATTTAAATAACCGGAAGATTTTGGAAGCTTGACTTAGCTGACCAGTCCGAACAAGGTAGAGTTTTTGCCACGGACACGCCGGCGTGCAAAGGATCCAAACAGTTCCTGACACTCCGATGTGTCAATTCGTCACGTGCCCGTCACGAATGCGACAAGTCATACTTCAATTTCTTCAGAAAAGATCGTCATGTTTACGAGCGAATATTGGACAACCAACCCGTCAGATTCTACTTAGACCTTGAGAAACCATGGTCCTCTGGACAGATTTGTACACGTGGCATCATAGAGGAAGCACGACGTCTAGTCGACAGAGACGAAAGCTTCAACAGGGTGATCGTAATGGACTCCCACCATCCAGACGTGAAACACAGTCAGCGCCTTCTCTTTCCAGATGCTATTTTTGAGAATCAGAAAGATGCAAAATCGTTAGCGATCATGTTGGACGCCCGCCTGCGACAAATGGATAATGCAACTAACGCGACACACGACAATGCAGTAACATGGAAACACGTTTACGTGGACAAGAGAGACAACGAGAAGACACCAATAGACCTATCCTAGACTTTTCCGTCTTTTGTGGCAGAGCAAGCGTGTCAAAATCGGATGTGGCCCTCATCTGATGATAAATGACAAAATGTCAACTGAAGGCGTGGAACCATATGAAACGCTCATTCAGAGCGATGAATTGAGAGAAAGAGACCTTCTGACAGGAGACTTCATCCAAAATTTGATCACGAATATAGGCAAAGATTTGACAACAATGATTATGAAAAAGAGCAAGAGAGAGAACTACAATGCAAGAAAGAAAGAACGACCTGATGATGACACAACAACCACAGATGTCAGCAAGAACGAAAAGATTGCCAAGTGGTCCGACCAGAACCAACAGTTTGTTCAGGTCAAGTCGGATAAGGTTGTCATAATAAAGAACGACTGCGATATATTACATGCACTACCGAACGGACCAACTGTCAGAACGAATGACTTTACTGGCACGTACCTACCGTTAGTCAAGTCTCTGATATCGTCCCCATCCTTGATCGATGCGGATGTGAAAAAATGGATGTGTCATCAGTCCCCAGAAAAAAACGAAGCGGTCGTCAATTATGCCAGAAACATCTCCGTCCTAGAAGAGATGAATTCGTGTGCTTACGCCATAAGATACCTGAAAACGATGTACAAGACTGTCTTGGATGATAGACACGAAGACGTCCGATACAGAAAGATCGATGTTGACGACGACCTTATGTGCCCAACATCGAAATCGGGATGGACACCAGTTGAATCGGGCAATGAACTCAAGAAAATATTGCAGAAAACCGGAGAGAAAGATCGCAAGTTCGAAAACACTGAAAACGAGAAGCGTAGATTGACGTTCATAACTGGTCGTATGGGTGTCGGTAAGACAGGGGGTCTTATCAAATACGCGAAAGACCAGCTAACCAAAGGCAATTGTAAAATCGTTGCGTATATTGCGCCGCGGACAAGGCTCGTGGATGAAGTTGCTGATCGCGTAGAAGCCACGCCAATAACGAACACGATTCGCCGTCCAGTAATCGTGAAACGATATCATGGAGAATCGGAAGACCGCGAAATATATATGAAAGCAAAACGATCACAAGTTAAATGTGACCGGCAGATCGCAAAGAAGAACAAACCATTGAGGAGGAAGCAGGAAAATCCAGTCAAAAGAGACGTGGACGTGGACGTGGACAAGGCATACAATGCTTCAAAGATTCTCGCATTCCTTGACATCATCCAAACATCTACTGAACGTGGCGGACTCTTCATATGCGCATGTATAAACTCAATTCAACCAGAGAACGTGGACATCCTGATCGTCGATGAATTGGCAATGGACGTGGGCAATCTTTTGATCAACTGGACACTTAAGACCCAGTCAGGACAATCTGTTGAAACACCAATCCAATTTCGAGCGGACATCATCAACATTGGTCTGCTCGAAAAACAAGGAAATCTGCACGTGATCGCGATAGGAAGCGGCTGTTGGAATTCCTCGGGAGAAAAAGAGCAAAGACCAACGTCGGGAAAAGTGCGGAAGAATTACCGAATAATATAGTTACAAGAAATCTGACAATAGTGTACTCAATATAGATGCTGTCCCGTTTAAATCCAGCAGCACGGAAGTGGAACAGTCAAACAAAGACTGTAAGTCCTTCACACGGGACCAGCAATTATTGAACACTGTCATGCAGACTGATAACTCTATGCAAGAAATAAATGGTGCATTTCCGAAATCATCCGTTAAGCAATTCAAGTCGAATGCCAGTGGAAGTTTGCATGCAGATGAACGAGACCGTCATAAAACAGTATACACCGATGATCCACAGACCGAGTCCGACAATCACAATTCTTTACCAACTCAGAGCATGCCATTTCTCGACACAAAAATCGCTGTACCCCAACGAAACAATGGCGAGAGCGCAGTTGCACAGCCTACAATATCTGCAGGAGACTTGATAGACTTTTCTGTATGTGCCGAAAATGCCGCAGCTTGTGACAATTCAGAAAACCAGGACATTTACTCGGGAAATCTGAATGATGCAACCGCTATCACTGACTCGGACACATCAAGCATCAGAAACAGTGAGACGACTACATGTACCTCGTCAGTCTCAAGTCTTTGTATTTCACCAAACTATCTACTGTATTCAACCCGTTGCATGATGACTGAACTATCGGCCGTGACGCTCTCGATGGACAATGCCTCCACAATTTCGGAATGTGTAAGGCAGTATAGCGAAACTGTTTTGAAGACCAGGAAACATATGTGCGAAATATCAGTTCATTTTAATCCTTTTCAAGACTCTAAGGAATTTGAAATAACAGACTGCAATGTACGAATAGGAGATATACCTTCAATGACACCAGTATTGCATCTGACTTTCGGATGGTAACTATGGTAACAATCATGGGATGCTGTCATTTTGGAATACGTGACTGTTTCACTGTCACAAGGAAGGAATCATTTAAAGACTAGAATCGTTATCAAAGAGAAGAAAATATGCTAGTCACACCAAACGTATTAGGACATTTCAATTTTGGATGTATGGACGTCTACAGTTCCGTCCAGCCATCGAACTATTTCAACGATTTAGCTGACTTTTGACATTTTAGATATCTGGTTATTGTTTCTATTCAAGTGCAGGCCACGCATGCTAGGTTACAATTATCATTGTAACGGTTCGACGCCCTCGCTGGACTCACGGATGTTATTTTGGAGAATCGGGACGATTCTTTCTCGAAGGGGGGGAACTGTTGTAGAGCCCAGCTCCGATAAGAAGTGATCATAGGCCTTAATCATTATATCGCCGAGACCTGACAATTATCTTAAAAGGTAGGAATAAATCTGATTCACGACATTTTCCATTTTTCGGTTGTATGTTCACAAGTGATGCTGGTAACCTTTCTTAAGGCCCAGACATCAAGGTTTACCCTTTGGCGAGGCTACGTTGGACTACTATAGCACTAGCACACGGGCCAAGTGCGACTCGTATTGCTCGCCCATGCATCGTCGCAACTCGTTCACTATTCCTTTCACGTCTATCGGTTGGCCGGTGGCGTTCCACTCGTGATCGAGGTCTAGATGCAATCTGCACGGTCGGTGAGATTCGATTATCTCGTAGGTGTGCAAGTCTAGCTTCGCCCGTAAGACTGTTGGTGTAGAACTTTGTTTCGCACTTGTGGTGGAAATCGTATTGGCCATTCTTGGTGAGCACGCATCGACCGGCAACAAAATATTTCGCTCCGCGGTGAGAATTTTGGCGTCTGTTGACAGTCTCCTGCAAATATTCTACCAATCTAATGTATGAATCTAATATAAAGAGTCGTAAAATATGTATGTATATTTGGCAAATAAATGTCATTCATTCATTCATTCATTCATTCATTCATTCATTCTGTAGCTCTTTCACTTCCTGCGCACTAGATCATCTTGACACTTGGACACTATCCAGGTGGTGGACACTATCCAGGTGGTGGACACTATCCAGAGTTATCTGTGTTGGACACTATCCGCGGGTGTCCAGAGTTGTTTGTTTTTAAGTGAATGATTATCGTTTATGATAATATTAGATTGCAATTGGTTATAGGGCCGTACAAGCGCCTTTCTGATACCATCTACAGGATCCGGAAGATAATACATTACGTGGAGATGAAGCATTTCCAATGCACGAACGGTGTGGGGGATTTGTTCAGATTCGATTGCCAAAAAAGGACACATCAATGGGGATGCGGAAGGGAGAAGATAATTATACCCTTGCCCCGTTTTTCTGTGCGATAAGACCTTCCGCAGCTACAGGGAGCCCGTGATACATGAGATGTTACCATGGCAACAGCAGCAGATCATGCCGACCCTGACTGGCTCAGGACCCTACCCAAATGGACACCCGGACACTTAGATACCTAAAAAGAGTGTCCAAGTATCTAGGTATCCACACACTTATAGCTCAGTTTCTGAATGATATATTACCAACATGCTATGTGATACTGCTCTGGCTATCGTACCGAAAGGTAATTTGGTTAATTATGTTAGGCTATCTCAATCTGTAGCCAAATTGAACAAGCACTGTTGCTTGCTGGCTGCATGACAGTCGTGACACTGATAGTGCCGGGGTGCTTGCTGTGCATGCATCCATGCATTCATTCATGGCATAAGTCAAGATCATGCTGGTAGGGCCAGACAACAATGAGACATGCATTGCAGCGGTTTCATTGTGCACAGCTGGGTGCCCTGCCCTGGGCCTGTGTTGTTGTTGCTTTGACTGATACTGGTGTGATGCAGTGCCAGTGGGTAGTTGGGTCGCTTTGACATTAGTGAGGTTTCGCAACCACCCGTTTAGGCCCTACGACGACGTTTATCTATTGTGTGAGTTTACCTGAACAATAGATAAACGTCGTCGAAGGGCCTAACCGGGCGGTTGCGAAACCTCTGTCTCTTGGACTTGGAGTAGGCCTAAGGCCGTTAACCCAAGTCTTCCATAGGCCTCGAGGCCCTATATGTTGTATTGTCAGACTATTTCTTTCGCACCCACAGGCCACATCATTTGCTATGGCCGTATTCCTGTAGGCTACCAGCTTTCATGAATTTCATTAATTTTCAGGCAGTGGCTTAAAAAAGATGATGCAGTTCCGACTGTGCTCGATCCAGCCTAGGCTGTGGGCCGACAGAGGTATTGGAAATAGGCATGCTGATGCACAATCATCACAGCATTCACGTCACCGAGAGGTTAAGGAAAGGAAGAGGGTAGGACTGTGTTCTCACTTATATCTTGGTGAACTTGGGGGCTGCCTCAGATGTCAGGGTTCTGTGTCATGGCTCAGAACATTGTTCATTAGGCCAAGCATTGTTCATTATTAGACTAGGAGATAAACAATGAACGACAAAGGTGATGTAGTGAACATATGAATATAATATCACTATTGTTCTGGCCATCATGGTCATCAAATGTATTCAGCCTTTTCTTGCATTTCAGATTGTTGAAGAGGCTCTCAGAGAATATGAGAAAAAAGCACCCCCCCCCCCCTCCATCTACTCTGCCACATGAAGATTCTGCTGAAGACATTTTGATGCCTGCTGAACACCAGGCTCAATAAAACTAGAAACTTTGTCAACAAAGTGATAGGTTGGTATACTTTGTATTTGGTAAAATTTCAAGAACTAGTGGGCCTATGATGATTGGGAAATTTTCCAGATGGCATATATTACCAAATTCAGATTTTGAAAAAATACAGCAGTATATAATTTGATCTGTTGCTAGCGTATACGTTGTACATGTAGTAGTAATGTTCACTCACACTAGCCTATTCGCTGAAAGATGGTTCGGGACTGAAATGCTTAGCTTATGAAATAATGATGTGTCATTTTCTGACAGTCATTGGAACTTTCTGTGTTTACAGAACTTTATTCACTGTCTTGATTGACGCATAAAATTGTAATTTCAATAATTTTCAGTGGGAGTCACAGATTATGTGCCACCAAGACCCAAAATGGTTGATGCAAAGGTGGACTTCAAACCTAAATGATGAGGAACAAGCACGCTCAATCAGAAAGACAATACTTCACGTACTGGTGTACGCAGACACATGAAGCGTTGCCATCGTCAAGCCACCATAATATGGCCATGAGCTTCAATAGCCCTATTATGCCTGCTACTCCAGGAAAGCGAGTAGGACCCCCACTACAGCATCCACACCAAGCAAGAAAAGATGCCATGAAGTTGCCAACCCGTTGATAGTACTGATCTCAACGAGACAGTCTCCTCATACCATTATGGGCCGTGAAAACCGCAAAAAATCTGTACATGTTTTTGTAAGCGTTCGTCGCTCGCGCAAACTTGTCTTGCATGTTTTTGTGAAAGAGGACGTCGAAGAACGCGGTCGTATATCAAAACAGACGTTGGGTGGCGCTGGCGCAAACTTCCCTCACATGTTTTTGTGAAAGAGGACGTCGGAGAACGCGGTCGTATATCAAAACAGACGTTGGGTGGCGCTCGAGACGGGTCATCCTATTTAGCGTCCAGTGGCGACCAGTGGCGTCCAACGCGAAATAATAAGGTGTATATGGTTAAAAATGTTTTCAAGCTCCTAAAACACTTTCAATAAACAAGATTTAGAAGTTTGGTGGAGTTTGCAAACCCAGTTTTTGAATAATTATCACCAGAAAACGATCTTTGTATGCGTCCAGCAAAAGTACTGGACGCCATGTTTGTTTTAGCTGCCGTTCCTTGGGTTTATAGAAAAAGCGGAATCGGGATCTGGCATCAGGTTGGCATACTAAGATCGTTTTCTGGTGATAATTATTCAAAAACTAGGTTTGCAAACTCCACCAAACTTCTAAATCTTGTTTATTGAAAGTGTTTTAGGAGCTTGAAAACATTTTTACCATATACACCCTATTATTTCGCGTTGGACGCCACTGGTCGCCCCTGAACGCTAAATAGGATGACCCGTCTCGAGCGCCACCCAACGTCTGTTTTGATATACGACCGCGTTCTCCGACGTCCTCTTTCACAAAAACATGTGAGGGAAGTTTGCGCGAGCGCCACCCAACGTCTGTTTTGATATACGACCGCGTTCTTCGACGTCCTCTTTCACAAAAACATGCAAGACAAGTTTGCGCGAGCGACGACCGCTTACAAAAACATGTACAGATTTTTTGCGGTTTTCACGGCCCATATACCATGACAATGAACAGAAAGATCCATCATGGGAACCAAATATTTCTGTCAATGCTTTGTAAGTTTGTACTACATATACTCTTCTTTTCATGCAAATACTTGAAGTGATGATAAATTGGTAATGAAATGTAAATTCAAAATGCACACAGCACCTAACAACATCAGTTAAAACCAATACTGACCTATCATCAGCTGAATGACCAATGCTTTATAAAAAAAGATAGCAAAACTGAACATTTATTATTATGTACATGAAGTACTCTGATAAATCATAGTATGTTTCACTTTCATTTCAACAGAGACGATATCTACGACAGTCCTGGTGAGGAAGAGGAGCAAGTCAAGCTCTCGCATTGTATCTGAGAGGAAACTCCTGCATCTTTTTAACACCTGCCAGAAATGTGGGAGCAGAGCTGCAGAGGGCAATGTTTATACTGCAAGGAATGGGACGCAGATCACTGTACTATTGCAACAATGCCTGAGTTGTGATGAAAGTTACAGGTGGCAGAGTCAGGATATGATTGCGTCCGGTATCCGTCCGGTAACATTGGTCTTTCAACTGCCCTTCTGTGTTCCGGGAGCACTCCCAGCGAAGCCCTGAGGATGTTGAAATTTTGGGGTGTCCAGGGTATCCAGCCCCGAACATTCTTCAGCCACCAAAAGAAGTTCTTGAATGCTGCCGTTCGCAACTGTTGGGAAGAGGAATACATCCGAGTGATGTCCAATATTATGGATGATCTGGTCTACCTGTCAGGAGATGCACGATGTGACTCCATGGGACACAACGCCAAGTACGGCAGCTACTACACCCTACATCGTGTGAAGGCGAATGCTATAGCCTGCACGGAATTTATAGTGGTAGTAAGTTGAGTATTTCAATATTTCAATACTTCATGAAGACAGTCAAGTTGGAATGTTAATGTGTTCTTTTAACAAGCGTCTATTTGGCAAAAGTGGTATTTTTTATTGCGGGTTAGTGGTATGGAATTCAAATCATTAGTCGACAGTTTGGAGTTCACTTGTCACATGAAGAGACATGAAAATTGGTGTAGTGTAACCCAACAAGTGGAAAGGCTACCATTCTGTTTCTGTGTTGGTTATTTGCTTGATTTAGGCTGACGAGTTCATCATTTCTCATATTTCAGTCCACTGAACCAGACTCCAAAAAGAGCGCCGCAATGGAAGTTCTCGGTTTGTCAAGATCTTTTGATTTGCTGGATGCTGCCTTGCCAGATACCAAAGTCATCCTTGTGACTGACGGCCACACTGGTGTTGCTAATTACACGTGCGTGAAGAGAGGGCAGAGAAAGTGTCACACTACCTTGATATATGGCATGTTGCGAAAGGTGGGTGTTTATTATATAGTTAGTTAGTTCCGAAGTTTTTGTGTTGATTACATGGTACATAATGATTTGAAACAATGTGAACAACAGTGCTCATGTAATCTTGGTCAGCTTTCAGTCACAGTGTATGTTTATGCACGCTCTCATTTTTCTTTTCTACTAGTAAACAGCAACGGATTTGTTAATATACATTTTTTCCCCTGAAGCCACCATTACATTTTGTGTCAGCTGTGCAAGTTTCTCATTTTCCAAACTAAGCACTTTTCCAATCATTTCAGGTTATGTTGTCGACCAAGTCCTGGATGAAGTGATGAAGCTGGTTCGAAGCGTTCGTGAGACATATGAAAATGAAATTCATGAGGATCCACCATTATTATTGTGTACAAACTACGAACGACCTGAATCAAAGGAACAGGCAATCGAGGAGCACCATGCTCATGCACGGTTCAAGAAATAGTGACCAACTTTACATCTGGCTGCTTCTACATTCTACCTTACATTTGACGCTTGATTGCTTCTGACGGCATGTGTGAGTGACCACTCTGAGCAGTGTTTACAGTATGTGAGTGATGTAAGTGAAGAAGCCACGGGAAATGTTCATGTTTTTTGTAATCTAATTTATTTTCTTACTGAAAAATCTGCATCAGACGTTGATTGTCATGAAAAAAGAAGTACCAGTAAAACATTTACACGCATACAAATATTGTCATGGAATGCAAGATGAAATCTATTCATGAAAACACATCACATACATGTACCTGTGTAAGTAACCTTGACTAGTGAATCACTGAGTATGCAAGTGAAATGTATGTTTATGTTTTAACTTTTAACTGATGAAATGTCACTGAATGAAATCTCCGTACTTTTTGACTAGTAGTTATTTAATAAAATGTTCTGAATCCATGCATGTAAGTTCATGTCGCCCATTCTTCATTTCATTCAACTTCTTCTGCCGCTGCTGCTTCTGCTTCTGCCACATCAATATGAAATGGCCAGGGCCATTGTGCTCACCTCACGTGGAGGAAAGATGGATAAAGAGCATTGTATTGTGTCATGTAGTGTTAGGTTTGATGTAGGTCCAAGCAATTACAATTTCCCCAAAATGGCCAATTTACAGTACATTCGACCTCTGTGACCTTGAAAAGTAGGTCAAATCAAAGAAGACCCAGGTGACACATTGAATGGTTGTTAGAATTAGATGTACCTATGATATAAAATTGGTGCCAATCGGGCAAGTCATTACTAGGAATAATGGCATTTTGAAGAATTTAGGATTTGGCCCCTCCCTGGAGGCCAAACGGCAAATCAGATCGCACCAAACTTCAGTACCTGAGATCATCTGACCAAGGGGTACATGTGTACTTAATTGGTGATCAATAGTCATTGCATTTAAGAAACGTGCCATAGTTACAGCCCGACGGCGAATTTACGCCATTTGACCTCTGTGACCTTGACAAGAAGGTCAAATTAAAAACCTGTGTGACATATACTGTATGGTGGTTAGATGTACCCATGATATCGAATTGGTGGCAATCGGGCAAGAAGTTAAGGAATAATCACATTTTTAAGGTTTTTGGATTTTGCCCCCTGGTGGTCAAGTGGTGAATCATATTGGACCAAACTTTGGTCCCTGAGATCACCTGACTAAGGGGTGAATGTGTACCAAATTTGGTATCAATAGTCATTGCAGTTTAGAAACGTGCCATCGTTACATCCTAACGGCCAATTTACACCATTTGACCTCGTGACCTTGAAAAGGAGGTCAAATCAAAAACCCGGAGGATATATGATGCACCTTTGCTAGAAGTACCTACCATATTTTTTTCAAAATTTCCCGACTACTATTAAGGGAGATATTGCATATTTTCACTTTTAACGTTTGGCCCCCTGGTGGCCAAACCATGAAACGAATTGGACCGAAACTTGGCCTCCAAGGTGTCATTACATAAGGGTACATGTGTACCAAGTTTCAACTCAATAGCTCTAACAGTTACGAAACGTGCCCTGCTAACGGACGACGGACGACGACGACGACGACGACGACGACGACGACGACGACGACGACGACGACGACGACGACGACGGACGACGGACGCCACGGTATGGGATAAGCTCACCTCTGCTAAGAGGTGAGCTAAAAACCAAGGAACTGGGCGTGATCCTCCCCTGGTGGTGGAAAAAAGGCACGAATTTTCGATACTGCACACGATGCAAGGGGTACACGAATTTCCTTTCCGAGAAATCCATATACCCATCTGACCAATTGACGATGTGCAGTGTGGCGATGCCTCTTGTGGTCTGGTGGACCTCATAAGCCCCCCCCGTCCATACTGCTGCTGCTTATAGCCAGCCCATGCTGTGGCCAGGACATATTCGTCCAACGTTACATTGTCGAACCCCCTGTGTTCGGGCAATTCACATAATCTCGGGTCACTTTAATCGATTACAAATTCAAATTCAAATTCAAATTCAAACAGTTTATTGAGCCAAATGAATACTACATTCATATAGGTAGAAAATACAATAAACTGGTGCGGCGCGGGATAGAGAGAAGCAGAGAGAAGTAAACAGGCAGGGATCTGTCTTAGGAAATGTACCCTGACCGTTAGCGTGCGGAGGTAAGGTCACAAGCAAGTTACTGTTAATACAGGTACAAAGATAAAGATCAATCTTTGATATCAATCAATTCTCATGTTGCAAAAAACATGTAGCCAAAAGCAGTAGAAAAAAAATTCTGCGTTTTTTTTCGTTGACGAGGATTGTAAATGATCGACTAATGCTAATTAAAAATATTCTCCTTGAGCCTATCACTCCAAGGCCATTCTGTCATTACGAGATATCTAACTGCTGACATGACCTATAACCCGGGGCATGACTCACATACTTATCAGCCCGATTTAAATGGCTTGTGGTATTCGACTCGATGACTCGACGACGCGATGGCTCGATGACGCGATCGTTGCTATGGATTTTGCTAAAATACGGAATCCCATGATCCTGGTCTCCGGGCTACCGCTCCAATAGCAGAGGTTTTAGCTCGGCCTTCCCATACCCAGCTACGGTATGTGGAAGGATGTGCCCCCCCCCCCCCCCCCCCAGCCATGGCCACTGAAGATTGGTCCCCGCGGTTGACTTTGATATTTAAAGGACTCGCGGAAGTTTCATAGCATGCAAAATGACCGGAGATTTAATTGACAAACAAGCTTCTAGTGGCCAAGGTCAGATGTCATGTGGTAGTCCGTCAACAATCGAAATTTCGCACATGTGCAGTTTTTTAGACTCAGTCACTCAGTCCCTCTTCCGTCCCTTGACATCTGCCCCCCCCCCCCCCCCAAGACATCAACCACGACTATATCCTTTGTCCCTCCACCAGTTTCCCCTTATGACATCACTATTTCGGACACTCAGCGCCCAATTTCTGGAAAGGTATAGGACATTTAATATTGCCGTGCTGAACGGATATCCAGAGCCAACCTTGTATCCAGGAACACGTGTGTCATTTTAACATTGGAATTTCTGCTTGTAAAGAACCTGGGTAGGAGGTTGATCTGAACCAGCTTTATTTTTAGGTGCATTTAGCTGTATTCACGGTGAGATACTAGTGGCTTGCATAGCAACATGGCGCATGGTTTTATCAAAAATGCGAACTTGTGGGAAACGAAAAATGGTCGGATTAGATACGGTGAAAACAGCTGGAAAGGGGTTGGTAATGATCGGTTCTTTTTTCCCCCTCCACTTATGATTCTATGTATAAATTACAATCCAAGCAGTGATATTCTTCAAAAAGATTCCAACTCGATCGCGTCATCGAGTCATCGCGTCGTCGAGTCATCGAGTCGAATACCACAAGCCGTTTTAAATCATGTACGCGATAGCCACAGCTCAACAACGCCACTCCTGCGGCAAGAAACGTTCATAAACTATTGACCATGTGTGTACACAACCATGAGTGTACAAACATCTAAATCATGTCTAGAAGCACCCAAACAACGCAAAATATCGCTCTATATCAACTGCAAGGTCGATAGGAATGCCGCACTGAGCAGTAGAACGTCAGGTAGAAAAATACCAAAAAATGCCAAATAAATAAGACCCTAACCCAACCCCAAGCCTAATGCATCAGTCAACGGTATTCTTATTTCTAGTGCAGAGTCAATAATGATTTAGAGTATCATCACTTCCCACAATTCAGTAGGTCAGGGCGGATGTAGTACGCCTACTCTCCACGCCACCAACTGAAACTAAAGAACAAGAAAATCTAGTACTTAGAAACTGAAGGATGACCAGCACACTTGGCAGCCATGGATAAGGAACATGAAAGTGACTTTAACACTTTCTGACTCCATTTCCCGGTTCAAAATGCCAGCTCCTTATTCGTCTTAACTCATTTTAACCCTCTCATTTTCCGAACCATTTACAGTCACTTTAACCCTTTCTGACGCTATATCCCGGTGTGACAGCGGATATAGTCCCCCTGGAGTCATAGTCCGGTAGCATTGTATTTGACCAATTAAGCAGCATGATCGCTAACCCCAACCAAAACATTTAGCAATGCGGGCTATTGTTACACGGACTATCAGCCCTAGGACTACTATCCCCGCCACACCGGTTCAAAATGCCAACTCCTTATTCGTCTTAACGCATTTTAGACATTTATAAGTCCATTTCCCAATTCAAATGCTGGCTCCCGATTCAGCTACAAGTCACTTTAACACTTTCTAAGCCCATTTCCCAGTTCAAAATGCCAGCTACTTATTCGTCTTAACGCATTTTAACCCTCTATAACTCCACTTCCCGATTCAAATGCTGGCTCCCGATTCAGCTACAAGTCACTTTCAGCCATTCTGACTCCATTTCCCGGTTCAAAATGCCAGTTCCTTATTCGTCTTAACTCATTTTAGCCATTTATAAGTCCATTTCCCGATTCAAATACTGGCTCCCAATTCAGCTACAAGTCACTTTAACACTTTCTGACTCCATTTCCCAGTTCAAAATGCCAGTTCCTTATTCGTCTTAACTCCTTTTAACCCTTTATAACTCTATTTCCCGATTCAAATGCTGGCTCCCGATTCAGCTACAAGTCACTTTAAGCCATTCTGACTCCATTTCCCGGTTCAAAATGCCAGTTCCTTATTTGTCTTAACTCATGGGCCGCGGTTTGGAATTTCTCCAAAATTGGTAAACAATCGATGAAGAGGAATCGATGATGCCGGTAAAATTGACCAATATTACAGCCTTGCCTTTATCTCGACCTAACTTGAAAATAGCACACATCCCTACGGCCTATATAATGTACTAGCATTATACCCGTGGCGCAGGCAGGTTCAAATGGGCTATATCTTGAATAGATTGAATTGCAATGAAAATCTAATGCAATATCAAAGGAGCAATATTGAAGAGGCAAATTAAACAAACCATTTGTCCACAAACTCGGACCTAGCTGTGGCGTGCTGTATGTGTGCATAAAAAGTGTGTCAATTGGTCCGATAGAGATGATGAGGCAATGTCAATATGCCTCGTTCCTTAGTCAGCAATATGCCCCTTTTTATACGGAGAAGAAGGAGAACTCAGATAGGCCTTCACATGTCGGCTTCCAAATGTCTCGGGCAAGTCGGCAGGCAAGCTAGAAGTTCAGCATCGTGAGCAGCTCCTTGAAGTTGATAAGGCCATGTCAGGTTCAGCGTGCCTCTTCAGATACATCAAGTATTGAAAGCTGTGGTGAGCACATAAACAGACCATGGTAACCTTCATTTGAAAATTCCTTCATAATCAAGGGCTAGCTCTGACTAAAACAGCACCCATAAACAATAGACCATCAATTTGACCCCAGCTCCTAACTGCGGGAAAACCCAAGTCCAGCAACCAAAGTACCAAAAATACCTTTTTGTTTACATTTGAACTGCACACATGCGTTTGTTTACAATTTCATTTCACGCGAAATCGTGGATTGAGAATAACATTAACCTGGGTTCAGCAGGTCAGCAGGTATACCGGCTGTTCCAATCATCCCCCACAGCCAGCTGTTCAAAAGGTAATGTTATTCACCCCAGAGGGAGTGCAGATAATTGATTAAGCCCCTGCATAATTTAACAGCAATAAGTGGTAAGGAGAATTGACAGTGTACGATTAAAAATCCCTCATTACTGCTCCACTGAAGTAAATTTTTGAACAAAACCAAGACGTTGCATCAGGGTAAGGTGTCACCACAATTCATGCAAAATTTCAAGGCAATCCAACGCCTCTAAGTGTGACTTTATTCGTCCCCCTTCCAGTATTATTATATAGATGCTATTGCGTGGCCTACTTACTGACACAAACTCCCTGTATCCAGGTCAGAGCTATCCGTCCAATTTCAACTTAAGCTAAAAAAAATTGCAATGCATCAGGTGTGGATATACCGCCTATCATGTGATGTCCAGTTTAGCATGAAGCATGCTGTTTCATCTTTACCTGTTCTATTAACACAGAGACCATGCATACCTTGGCCTAGGAATTTTATGGTCAGTCTGGGGTGAAATCTCAAGGTGTATTGTACAGGAATATTGCTTTAAATCTGCCAATGGTTTGTGGAGTGACTTAGATATGAAAATGTGACTCCTGAGGGTTGAAAGTGGGTAGAAGGCCAGGGGCAGGGGTAGACGGGAGTGAGAACTCTGGCCTTATGATAGTCATCCTCGGTCATCTTGAAGTCACTATCACTATCAGGTTTTTAGTTCTATCATGACAGACTCCTTCATGAATTTGATGCTGAATACTTGTTTCATCATCTCTGCCTCAGCTTACAATATTTGAAAGAAATTTCATGGATAGAAACCAATGCAGAAGCATACACTGCTTCTCCGCATCAAAATCATTGAAGATATACAGCAACTGCTCCTTGGCTTACTGTATTTAGCGCAATCATTACGCTTAGCGCAATGAATGGGGGAAAACCCAAAATGTGGTACCTATTTCTCTGCCTATTGAGAAACACGATGAAATGCATGTAATTGGACATAGGGCACGAGATCAACTACTTCCGCTTAGGGAGTGTTCATTATTTGGCTTAATACATTTACCCACACATGATGATTTACGGGTAGTTGTAAAACAAGAAACACAGAAACGAAACAGAAACACAGAAACACAGAAACGAAACGCAGAAACCAGTCTTGTGGCGAATTCTGGTCTGCAGACTCCATCTTGTTGCCATGGTTGTGGCCGCGAACGCGGGTGTAACTAAAACTGGTATTCAGTCGGAATGGAAGGAGGAATGCTCATTTCCCAATACCCCTTTTAGCCTCATCAACGTGTGCGCAGATTTTGATCGTGCCCCTGACCATGCCGATCCACCATCTGTAGGGCATGAGGACTTTATGATCGATATGAGCCGCCAGTAAGTCGGCATGACCAATGACCAGAACACGACCATAGGCCTGCTAGGAATGTACAATAGAACATGACTCTCTATTCGAAGGTCTATTTTCTATTTACACTGACCTCCCCAATACACTACATGTATGTACTACACGGCGTAAATAGAAAATAGTCCTTCGAATAGCGAGTCCTGTTCTTTTGTACATTCCATGGCCTGTGCACGACACTAGGCTTAACTTCCCTACTGCAACCTCATTAACATAAACAGATATTTAAAGGGACTATTTAAAGGCAGCAGTGGGCAGGCAAGATTGAGTTACTCCAAGTCCAAGTCTAGTGCCCGCCCGCCCCCCCCCCCCCCACTTTACTCTATTCTAGTCGCCAAAATTGGTCTCTCACGTCTCACATAACGTCGAAATGATTCACCCATGTACTGGTACCGTACCTTGCATTTAGTGCTGCATCAGACGGGATTTGTAGGATGATCCTGGTACTTCATGTAAATTGAACACTACAAGGCAAGATGTTGCACTGCACCTTCATTTAAAATAACATGCTGTAGGAATCGAATCGAACCTACCAAAGTACTACACCACCACCTCAAAAGACTTCACCCATATCATGCCGCCCCCTCCCCCCCAAGTTGCTCCATGTATCCCCTCAACAACTCTATTGCATTCCGGCTGGCCGCAACCCACCAACCTGAGAATTTACTTTTAAACGACAATAACAACGGATTGGGCAAGGAAAGTATCGGCGTGCCGCTTGATTCCAACTTTTATGAAAACCCGTTTGATTTTCGTTTCTGCGTTTCGTTTCTGCGTTTCTGTGTTTCTGATTCGTTTCTGTGTTTCTTGTTTTACAACTACCCCATTATGACAAAGTTTGCAATGACGTAGGTCAAGGACGTGAATTTGTCATCTTTTTACTATGTCACGTCATCTTACAATGGCGATGTCCTCTATTTGTGCAGATGACGTCATCACTGCCATATTGGACGCAAACACACCGTCTAAAATAGGACAGCAAAAGTAACAGTTCACTAGAAGTTTTTGCTTTTTCGAACAATTTCTTTGGTTGTCATCAGCACAGGGGGGTCACGTCCCCCAAACCTTTCTCGGCATCCGTGCCTGCATGCCATTAAATAAATTATTCATATTAACACTGAAAATGACTGCTCCCTCCAAGAGGTTTTGGAAATGGCAGTCAAAATCAGTGGTGTTTCAGTGTGGATTCAGTGTGCTGCGAAATATTTAAATTAACACTGAACCCCACTGCCAGCCCTGTGCATGATGCATAGTGGGGAGTCATTTTCAGTGTCGAAAGCAGTGGAAATCAGTCAGCCTAAATATTTAAATGAGCACTGCTTTTAACTGCCTTGCCACTGATTTTGACTGTCTTACCACTGCTTATGACTCCCTAACCTCTATTTTTGATTGCTGTATAACTGTATGCTTTGGTATTGCGTGACTGAAAAACACTCCCTATGACTGCTTTCCACTGATTTCAACACTGCCATAAAAATGTGAGGTAACACTGCAACCTGACTGAATCCTGACTGATATCACACTGCTTTTCGGTGAGGGATGCCAGTCGCAAGTATTCTCCATGACTTCGTCTGTTTTCTCGTGATCATCATCCACGACTGTGTCTCCTCGTACTCTTCATCCAAGACTGTGTCTCCTCCGTGTTCAAGACTGTGTGTGTTTCTTCATCTTCGTTCAAAACTTTGCCGACTGTTAGTTATCGTGACATCACCAAGTGACATTCCAGCAGAGACTATGGGTCAACTCTTCCTTTATAGACTTGCATGTGATTGTTGATTTGCCTTATCATTACCATGCTGTGATAAAATTTCTTGCCCTGTTTTCAGTTCACCAAGACAGCCCCCTCGCCATTGCAATGTATTGTAACTAACTTTTCACCGCCATTTCAGCATTTTTCTTCCAGCCAACTGAACAGTATCATCACCCCCATCCTTCAATAGAGAATTTTCTTTTTTCCCATGATCATAGCTTAAAGGTCACCTGAAACACTCTTTACCTTAGGGAAAAAATGATAGGGCATAAGATAACAAGCACAGTGGTGAAAACCGCATAAAAAGCAAACTACCCATCTTCAGGTTATGGCAGGTAGAAAATTCAAATCAAACATTCCAGGTGGTGCAGGAAGGACAAACTGATGATGTAGATTGTGCTGTACTGAAATAAAGTTTTTTAGAGTTTCATGCCTATATTTTAAAATTGCACATTTACCTGTTCCCTAAAAGCTCATACCTGTGACAAGGTAATTAAAATATAAGCATGAAACTATCAAAAATTTATTTCAGTACAGCACAATGTACATCATTAATTTGTTCTTCCTGCACCACCTGGAATGTTTGAATTACAAACTGCTATAACTTTAAGATGAGTAGTTTGATTTTTATGCGGTTTTCAGACTTGTGTTTCTTATGTTATGCCCTATAGTTTTATACCCCAAGTTAGAATTTTAATAAAAGCATTTCAGGTCACCTTTAACAACATAGACCAAAATGGCGTTACGCCCCACTGATTTATTGCCTACACACTTTGATGGTGAAGTATTAAGCCATGAACTCGCCACATCTTGGTGGCTGTCATTCCATGACTATCTTCAGGCGCATAACCTGCATGAACCGGGTGATGACGATGCTCTGAACAATGTGTGCGCCTTCTCAATTGTCGCCTCTCTAAACATGCTCGCCTTTGTGCCGAAGACCAAGAATTTGAGGACTTGCCTGACCTCAAGGCACAATTTCTGAGTAGGTTTTCCCCTACGCACTCCAACTTTGCCAATGTACAGCAGTTTGAATCCCATTACTTACACCGCAAACCAGACCGCGCAACAGCACCTAAGTAAAATTAGGCACGCTGCACTCCGCTTTGGCTATGACGACAACCAGATTAAGAACAAACTTCTACAAATATTGCTTCCTGATTGTCAGAAAGCTGTTATCATGGCAATTGATGCTGACGATGATTCAAACGCCATCGCCGAATGTGCGCAGAGGTTCCTTGACATCACGCCACAGCGGACGAAGTTCACACCGCCAGTGCCACGGACCACGTCCTCCATGCGATCCTGTCCCAAGTTGGAAGACCTGAAGATGGATAAGGCTTTGCCACCGCAGGCTCAGGCAGCTTTTCAAAGCCAAGACACAGATGCACCACACAGCCCAAGACCCTCATCGCCATATCCACGATCCAGCCGCCTGTCTCGAAGCGATGACTACACCCACAGGCGGAGAAAACGGTCTCAGTCCTCAAGCCGTCCACGATCCCGTGAAAGCCACCCCTGTCATTTTTGCGGCCGCACTGGTCATTTCTGGCGTTATTGCCACCGATTCCAAGTTCAAGTCGCCCGTGGAGAGCTCCCCTCCGACTTCATCCCACCACCAGCCCGAGCAGCGAATACCAGATTTCAACGACCAAATCAGCCAAGCTACAACTATCAGCACCAGCCTACATATAGCCCGTCTGAGCAGCAGCCATATCACCAGCAAAACTACTGGGACCCTTCTGCTAACAACAATCAAGGACAACAACACACCAACTATACTAGTTACCAGTCGCATTTTTAGATAGGGGACGGTCAACAGGCCATATTGTGTCACCCCCTAGTTGTAACAATGTTAATAGTACTCATGTACACTCTTCATCCCATGAGTCTGAATACTTGGGCCCAGAGCCAATTGATCTTAAACTCACTACACAAAATTATGTGAAAGGTTACCTCCCAGATAGGCAGGGATTAGTAATAGTGGTTGATTCAGGTGCAACACGCACTTTGGTTTCTGGTTCATCTGTCAACAAGTCTCCTCATCTTTCCGAGTTGCCCCAGATTGACATGGATCCGATACATATTCTCATAGGAAATGGTTAATTTTTGCATTCCACAAAGGCTATAAACATTGAGCTTCTTATACAAGGTCATAAGCTCCGCATTCATGCTGTTATTGCAGACAACCTTGCTGGACCAGATTTGCTTTTGGGTGCTCGGACCCTATCGGAATTGAATGGTATGTAAGTTTTTCAATGGGGTTAATCAAGGCAGAACACCTGATGTCTTTCAAATGTATATGTATTTACGATCTTCACAACTTCCTCTTCATACACATTCCATAACCAGGGTCAAAAACCTTGTGATCACCCCAGTTTAACAAGATTTTGCGGAACTTTCTGGTGAGATGTCAAAATTACCAACAAACTCATAGCACCGATTCTGTCTTCACCGCAAGTTCGGTCTTCGGGGCATGGATGTGCCATACTCTGGTAGAATGTGACTCGATATAAATACACTCTGCCCAATTCTCCTGTACTGGAGAATTCAATCAACAGCTCAACAAGAGTCACATCTGTAAGATCCACAGACAATTACTGGTTACACTAAGGTAACGAAGTCCAAGTGTCTATAACTTCACTGAAAATGATTGTCTATTCACACATGTATCACTATACTGTCCTCAGAAGTTCGAGAACCAGAAGACAGAATGTCATAGGAACCAAAATCTCACTGAAGCAGACTAGACTGCAGTCCCTTTAAAGAAGTTGTATCTTGATTGTCCGTCTCAGAGTGTTCACCCTTTAACTATACTCGATCAACTGATACCAAATGATATGGATCTTAACTGATACAATGTTTTAGAAACGTATAAACACACAACAAAAATTAACTAAACTTGTAGTGGCAACTATAGGTGAGAGGTTTCTAGCACATCACCTAATAATATGCACAATTTCACTCTCCTAGAATCCACTGAATCTTCAGCCGAAGTTCGATAGGCACTACAATTTGTTCAATTACTATCCACTAACTTACGAATAATCAAATCTGTAAAGTTTAGAGTGATGAATCCTTTCTAGATCCATTGTTGATGATCATGATATAGTAGAAAAACGTTCAAACTTGAATACCGGGTGAAATATAAAAGTGCAAAACTAATTACTGTAAAATCGTATAGGTGCCAACATGAAAAACTGTTCAGTCCTAGAGACACTGTACATGTGTACAGATATGCTGACTGTACATTTATTCAGCTCCTTCCAGAAGACAAATCTTGTTCACTGGACGATCAAATAGTCCACTCTGCATTCTGATTTTGACTGTTCTGACCTGTCCATCGTCCTTGGACTTGTTGACTGCGACAATGACTCCAAGAGGATAGCATCCACGATGAGAAATGCGCATCTCATCGCACAGCATGACTAGATCTCCTTCCTTGAAGTTTCTCACTTCTGTGATGCTCTTAGTGCGTTCCTGTAGTGACGTCAAATACTCAACTCTGTACCTCTTCCAAAACTCATTTACAACAGCCTGCACCTGTCTGAACTTATTTCTGACTAACAAGTCCCTTTCTACAAACCATCCTGGTGCAAATGGCAATGGTGGTTCAGGATTCAAAATATCATTTGGTGTCAATGGTTCTGGGTCTTGAACACTAGCCAGGATTAGCAGCCGCCCGACTCCGACTCCGAGTACGAGTACGAGTCAGAGTCGGATCCGCGCGCGAATGTTCAGTTTGATCGATTAGCAACGTCACGACTCCCGGTCAGAGTTGATCTCAGTTCCAGGTGTTTTACGTTAGATGGCGCTGCGAAACGTAAACATAGCAGACGACGGAAACAATCAGCTGATCGGCAGTGATTTTCCTTTGATCGTGAATTAAACCAGTTATAGAGAAATGGCAGATAGGCCTACATCTTGGACTTGGGAGCAAAAAATAACCCAAGGGCAATTGCATGCTTCCTCACTTGTAATAACCATTGATAACTACTACCATGCACATGATGCATGGCATGTACACATGATGTAAACGCATCGCATGCGCATCGATGTGCAAAAAAATCGCGAGAACAAAGATGCCCATACAGAGCACCCTTTTTCCACCAGAACTACATTGCTGGGCATTGACATATCCTTGAAAGCATTTACATTTAAAAACGATCAGGAAATACTCCGAATCTACGATGATAACAGAGAAATTTGCACTGGGAGCGCACTTACGAATAGAGGACGTCCAACTCGGAGTTTACGAGCGAGTACGAGTGACCACTTGGGAAACCCCCGCACTGTTGATGACGTAAAGCGCAAAAAGGGAATCACCTCGTACTCGGAGTCGGAGTCGGGCGTCTGCTAATCCTGTCTACTACTGCTCTGCGAACACAACGGTCTGCTGTTGTACAAGAGTTCACATTCCGCCACCAACGTTGCCAATGTGTCCTCGGTCAAGGTCTGTCCCTTGATTGTCGTCAACATGACCCGACGCAGCGCTCTGAATGGTCTCTCGAACAACCCATTCCTGTTGGATGCCTTGGGCACATTAGGCACCCACTCAATGTCTCTTTCACACATGAAATTCTCTACTCCTGAGTCATTGAAGAGCTTCTGCAGTTTGTTTAGCTCCTCTATTCCTGCTGAGAATGTCCCTGCGCAATCAGTTGTCAATTTCTCTGGCCTTGAATGTCGAGAAATGAACCTTCTCAAGGCATTGAGAAATGATACGACTGTTAGGTCGTGAATTATCTCAAAGTGTGCTGCCTTAATGGTAAACGATACCAAGTCCAAGACGTATCTTTTGACTTGACTTCTTCCAATCTTGATTAGAACTGCTCCCATAATATCACAACCAGTGTGTTGCCACACATTCCCAGATGCAACTCTGGATGCAGGTAATGAGCCTTGGATTTGATCTCTTGGCAAGGCAATGGCACGCAAGCATGGTATGCATTTCTGCTGAATCTGATGAGTCAATCGTGGCCCGTAGATTATCCAGTAGCGTTTCCTGATGAAATACAAAAGCGTCCGAGGAGGGGCATGAAGATAAGCTTCATGATAGCTTCTCGCTATGATCCATGTGAGATGGTGATCCTTTGACAATATCAGCTGATGCTTTGCAGTGTAGGGTAGATCACTCTGGGTCAGTCTGCCTCCCACTCTCAATGCTCCATCTTTGTCAATAAATGGATGCAAATTCATGAACTGGGAACATTTTTTCCTTGGACCAACTGCTTTCAGTTGCTGGATTTCCTGTTGAAACATCTTGCCTTGGACATAAACCACAATGGAGATCTCCGCCCTTAGCATCTCACTCACTGAAATGGCCCCAGTTGGTCCATTATAGTCCTGCCTTTGCTTCCCACACTTGGTCTGGATAATCCAATTCTTAAACCTCAATAGCCAAGCTGTTGACAACTTCAGCTTGGTCCAGCTGGAATGTCTCTGTACAAACTTCATCAGCGTTTCCTCACATTCTTGTTTCTCCACTATCAAGATGGTTGCTTCTTTCTATAACTCTGGAAAATCTTCTGGCAGGTCTTCAGCTGCATCTGTGTTTGCAGGCCAGTGTTCCGGTGAGCTCAATAGGAATTCCGGCCCTTGGTAAAACTGATTCTGTTTCAGAAACTTGTCGATACTGAGCCCCCTGCTGCACATATCTGACACATTCTGAGATCCTGGGACGTGTCTCAGTTCAATTTTCAGTTCAGCTTTAAGATCCCTAACCTCTTGTAACCTGTTAACACAGTATGGCAGAATTCTCTTCCTCTCATTCTTCACCATAGCCAATACTGCCTGACTATCCACCCACTGGTAGATACGGTGCCATTCAATGACACCTTCTTTAGTGATGAACTTGATGGCTCTCATTGAAAGCACCAGAGCTTGAAGTTCTATCCTTGGTATAGTTTTCACCTTGGCTGGAGTAACTAGTGACTTCGCCATCAGAAAGGTTACATGTATCACACCTTCTTCATTTGTGAATCGACCATAGACTATGAATCCATACCAAGTTTCTGAGCCATCAGACATGGCATGTAGCTCACATGTTACAATCCTCCCAAAACCTGTTGGTAAGACATAGCGACGCCTCCTAACACGGGAAAGCTCTGGGATTGTCTTCAACCATTCTTGGATGATTTCTGATTCCTTTTCTGGAAATGGGGTGTCCCAATCTAAACCTTGTCTTGTTAGCTTCTGAAGTATCTGTTTTGGTGGTAATGTAACTGGTGATATGTTGCCTTCCGCAACACCAACGACGCAATGTGTCCAAGCAATCCTGGACGTGTCATCGACTGCTCCTTTTTCCTGGACTTGAACAGGAATTCATCCTCCTTGAGGTCCCAAGTGACTCCCAAGACTCTCTCTTGGTTATCCTCTGCTGATTCAAATTCATACTCCTTGGTTGGAATTTCTGCTCTCCTTGAAGGCTCTACCAATTCAGTAAGCCGGGGGTCGTTGCTCACAAATTTGGCAAGTTCAAATCCTCCCCTGTCCATCATGTCAAATATCTGCTCTACAATCACCTTGGCGGTCTCAAAGTCACATGACTTATACACATCATCCACGTATGTGTCTCGTAGACCTGTTCTGATTACCTCTGGATGAAAATCACTGCAGTTGTCCTGACAGGTTCTCCTCAAGGCATATCCCGCCACACCGGGCGCATGGGTACCTCCAAAGAAATTATGTAATAGCTGGTACTCTTCAATTTCTTCCATAATGTCATCGTTCTTGAACCACAGGAATCTCAAGAGATTCCATTGCCCCCTGGGAACATACACTTAGTTGAACATAGCGTTAATGTCAGCATGTATTGCACACACTCCGCCCATCCGGAAACGTAGGAGTACGCCAAGCAGCGAATTTATACTGTCTTCTCCTGAGTATAAATTATCGTTTAGACAAGCTCCCTTAAACTGTGCTGCCGCATCCCAAACCAACCGCAATTTGCCCGGTTTGGCCGGATGATAGACGTGGTGATATGGGATGTAATTGACTACATTATCATCCTGTACAAGTAGTTCTCCTTCTGGAATCCTCCTCACATAGCCACTTTGTCTATACTTATCAAATGTCTCCTTGTAGGCATCATACTCAGTCTTGTTAGAGTTTTCAGAGACTGTTTTCCCCTTTTCCAATTTCCGCTTCACTGACATCAGACGTCTCTCTGCAAGTTCACGGTTATTAGGCATGGTAACATAAGTGTCTCTTAACGGCATAGGAACATAATAATGCCTGTCACAACGGTAAGTTTCTTGCTCAAATAGATCCTGGACCTTCACATCATCTGCTGACATAGGCTTATCGATATTGTACTTTGTCCCAGCATACTCAAATTCTGCTAATGCTGTGAGTTTCTCACTCAAGTCAAAGCTGTGTCCTCTGTTGACCTTGACACCGACAAGAAGTTGCAATCCAAATCCCTTGAAACACCTCCAAATAATGTCCACCCCCACTTATATCTGACTGCTACAGGATCTCCATTCTTTTCACCTGTCCTCCATTCTAACTGTCGATGAACTTCTGGAATATTGCTTCCCACAAGTAACTGAACTCTGTCCTTGGGTGATGCTGATATTGGTAGATCTGCTAGATGAGGGTATTCTTCCCATTCCTCTCCTCCAGGGATGTGTCTGCTCCCCATTGGTGGCTTGTCCCACGAGTGGACTTCCTTCATCCTGATAGGGTCCTCATCCTCCAATCCTGTTACCAACAAATCTACTGTAGTGCTGAAATTATCATGAGTTCCTTGCAATGTTCTGACAGAAATTTTCTCCTCAGCATGTTCAATCCCCAGCTTATCAAGCAAGCTGTTCTCACAGAAACAAGCACTGGAATATGTGTCAATCCCAGCCCAGGTTAACGTCTCTTTGCCAGTTGTTACAGACTTAACTTTCACCGGAAATGCAGGAAAGTACACCTGAGATTTGACCTCAGTCCATGAGTTCTCAACTTGAACTTCACCAACAGTTCCTTTCCTTTCATCATAGTGTAGAAGTGTATGGTGTTTCCTGTTGGCCTTGCACCCATCCACCTGACACTCTTTAGGTAGCGGGCATTCCTTCACATTGGTGTGGTTCAATTTCTCATCAATGTTCAGACAATTGAAACAATCATAGCTTCGCACTTTTGATTGCTTCCAGTCTTTGTTTCCAAGGCTTGGTCTTCAATTTCGGACACTCCCAAATCCTGTGATTGGTAGCCTTACAGAAGCTGCATCCTGTACTGGTACAAGTGCTGGTAGAGCTATGCTGACCATTTCCAAACTGACTTGAACTGGCATTACTACTCTTGTATGTGCGCTGTTTCTCACCTCTCAGCTTCTCACTCTTTGCTGTGTGCGATAATCCACTGCCTGAAGTTGCATAAACTGACCTTGTGGTGCCCTTGTCATGCTTCTCACTAAAGGCCTTCTTAGACTGTTTCCTTTCAACAAGAACAGAAAACTCAAGAGTCATTTAGCGCTGTTGATAACCTCTTGACAAATTTAACAACGTCCTTGAAGACAACATCACAATTAGGCTTGTCCTTCCTTTCTGCTCTGATCTTGGCCTCTTCTCGCAACCATGCTCTCTTATCTGCAAATGGCAGCTTCGACAAAATATCAACCATATAGGAAGAGTGATCTAAAGCGTGTTCCTTGTTGATACTCGACAACGACAAATGAGCTGTTTCCAATAGCTCAGCTAACCTCTTAAGTTCCTGTTTGTCACCAGGTTTAACCTCAACAATTTTCTTCAGTTTCTGATCAAACGCCTGAGAGATTAGATGAGGCTGACCATAGTGTTGGTAGAGTTCATTTGTAGCCTCAGTGTATGCCCTATCGGCAGGTAAGAGGTCATATTTCTTTATGACCTCAGCAGCCTGTCCTGTACAGTACTTTCTCAAGTACTGAAATAACTCCTGAGGATCATTGGTTCTTGACACTACGTAGGCCATAAATGCACTTTTGAATCTTGGAAAATCAAGAGGGTCCTTGAGAAGCCTTTCAAATCTGGTTTTGGAAGCTCCAGTCTTTTCTGGAGAAGACTAAGATGCTTTATTATAGCTAAGTTCGTGTCCTGATTGCCACTATGACTATTAGTATTGCATGGAGAACTGGTGTGCACTGATGCACTATGCTGGTTGCCCTGAATATTGTCCTGATCTAAACTTCTAGCACCAGCAATGTCATTTGAATTAGCTTCACACCCAGGTGATCCTCCATTGGTTGTAGTAGCAATCTGATCAGCACAGGCAGAGGGACCAAGTTTTACTGCCCCCTGGTCTGGCATGGTCACAATGTTCATAGTTCCTTGATTGGTTTCACACCTGGGTGCGCGTTCGACCATTTTTGGCTAACCTGTGAGCCTTTACCATCACGCAGCGTCCGTCGTCGTCGTCCGTCGTCGTTAGGCATGGGTGGCACGTTTTGTTACCGCTAAAGCCACTGAACTGAAACTTAGTACACATGTACCCCTTGGTGAAATGCGTTTTCTCCCTTATTACTGGTCCGAAAAATTTGAAAAAAATATGGTAGGTACTTCTACTAATGGGACATCACATATCCTCCGGGTTTTTGATTTGACCTAATTTTCAAGGTAAGATAGGTCAAAGTTCGCCGACGGCACCGCTGTTAGTCAATGGTGGCACGTTTTGTAACCGCTGAGGCTATTGAACTCAAACTTGGTACATATATACCCTTGGGTGACCTTTACTCAGAGACTGAATCGTGGCGTCATACGATTTACGGTTTGGCCAATAGGGGGCCAAAGGTCAACAACTGATTACCACACCAAATTAGACCTTGTATTTACAAATGCACATCATGTGCACCATACAGGGATCATTGACAATTGCTGGTCTGACCATAAAATGATATATACAGCTTTACCGATGTCAGAATCACTGACTCCATAGCCTCCCCTTCGACACAGGTGAGCACATGGTCCCTGGACCATTTCATTTACTTATCTCTTGAATCACAATCAGATTGACGAATGCCAGAGCTAACAATCCCTGGACATTCTTCCAAATCATCACCTCCTGCTCCTTGTGAATCATGCTCCTCATGTTTGGACTCCCCATAATTATCGAAATCCTTGAGACGATTTTCTAAAGATTCCGAGTCTGAAGCCTGAGCCTCCTCCTCAATAGCCAATGTGCATTCAATCATTCGTTTCCGCATGTTAGTATTAATCTGCGACTCCTTCAAGGACAAATCAGCCTGAATTCTGGCTTGTTCCAACTGTTGTTGAGCCATCAACTCGGCCATTTCCATTTCGGCGAACATTCTACGTTCCCTCGATTTAGAACTTGACGACGCTACACTAGATATCTTCGACTTTGGTCTCGACATGCTTGATGGCTGGCTAAATCCATCCTTAGGTAACTGAGTATCTCTAGCCACCTGCAGTCCGAGTGACATATCAGCGGCATCTAGGTCAGACTCGTGCACGCCGCTGCCGTACATTCTACCGTGCATTGTGTATTGCTCTGCCACCATTTTGATTTCTCTCTGATCAAGGTTTTTGACTGTAAGTTTTTCAATGGGGTTAATCAAGGCAGAACACCTGATGTCTTTCAAATGTATATGTATTTACGATCTTCACAACTTCCTCTTCATACACATTCCATAACCAGGGTCAAAAACCTTGTGATCACCCCAGTTTAACAAGATTTTGCGGAACTTTCTGGTGAGATGTCAAAATTACCAACAAACTTATAGCACCGATTCTGTCTTCGCCGCAAGTTCGGTCTTCGGGGCATGGATGTGCCATACTCTGGTAGAATGTGACTCGATATAAATACATGGTACAATTGACTTTTCGACCAGTACCTTTACTGTCAGACCCAGGCGTATCCAGTTCACCCCTGTACAGACAGTCACTTTGAGACCAGGTCAGACTAGGAGTATTGTAGTCAAAGGCAAAGTTCCTAAGTTGCTCAAGCATACTGAGGTTTTGCTGCAGCCTACAGAGCAGTTCAGCAAATATTGCCCATCATACATGTTGGTAAAGCTCAGGAAAAGTGCAGCCATTCTCCGGGTTAGGAACAATTCCAAGAAAAATGTCACTTTCCATGGTAATCGTCCTATTGCGTTTACTGATTTGTCAGATCATATTCATGCCACCCACTTAGTCCCTCGTGGCTCTTTGAATAATAGGGTCACACGCGAACAGTGCGTATCTGACCCTCATTGTAAAAATCTGCTTAGGTACCCTCACCTGGATATTGATGATCCCATCTCCAAGCTGTCACCCCAGGATATAATTGAGCAGCAAATCTCGCTGCAAGGTAGCACTCTTAGTGCGGATGAGAAGCAGCACTTGTATGAGCTACTTCTGCGGAACAAAGAGGCATTCAGCCTACACGGCGAAAATGGCACGTGCCCCAATTTTGAAGTGGACATCCAATTGAAGGATGACAGTCCATTTTTCGTCCGCCCGTATCCTATCCCAGAGGAAAATCGCAAGCAAATTGACAAAGAGTTCAATAAGCTGGTAAATCTTGGTGTCTTGAAGAAAGGATGTTCTGCCTACAGCAGCCCGGTCATGCTGATTGGCAAAAAGGGTACAACTGACAAGAGGATAGTCAGTGATTTCAGGTATTTGAATAGTCGTTGCAAAGCTGTCAATCAAAATTTTGTCAGCCTACAAAGTGTTCTAGCTCGTTTAGGTCGTTCAAACTGCAAAGTTTTGTCAGTAATTGATCTCAAAAGGGCTTTTCACAGTCTGCCCCTCTCGGAAAAATCTCAATCTTACACTGGCATTTGTCCTTATCCTGGCTCTCCCAATTACATGTATCGTAGATTACCAATTGGTCTCACTGTATCAAGTGGTATCTTTGCTGAAAAATGCAACTCGATCCTTGCTGAAATTCCTGATTCGGACACATTTGTCATTCCCATTCATGATGATTTCTTGGTGTTCAGTAAAAGTAATGCAGAACATGCAAGGCATTTAGAAAGCATATTCTTGGCATTGAAAAAGCATGGACTCAAATTGTCTACACAAAAGTGTAAACTGTTTCGACAACGAGTCCCATTTGTTGGCCACATAATCGGCATCAATGCTGAAGATGTAGTTCAGATGCAGGCTATGAACGATAAATGTTCAGCGATTCATAACATGCCACAGCCTCGGACCCAAGGTCAAACGGTTTATCGGAGCTGTTGGATTTCTCAGTCTCTATTTGCCATGCCGCCAAGAATTGGTTAAACCCCTTCATGATTTAACCAAACGCAATGCCACTTTCAGCTGGCAAGCTGAGCACGAAGAAGCCTTCCAGAAAGTCACGGAACTTTTTACCTTCCCCCCAGTTCTGTGTGCCCCAGCACCAGAAGGTCAGTTTGTTCTGTATTCAGACACATCGCGCATAGCCACAGGCTCATATTTGGCACAAAGGGTTCAAGGCAAAGAACGTATCATTGCGTACTATTCCAAGCGTCTTCCTCCAGCCGCAGCAGCATATTCAGTCAGTGAACTAGAGTTATTTGGACTGTACATCAATATTACAGCTTTTCGTTATCTTTTGCAGTCACATTCCTTCTTAGCATATGTTGATCACAGTAGTCTTGTTCAGATTGTGAAGAGTAAGAGTGAGCCATGTACAGTGCGCTTACAAAAGCTTCTTGAGAGATTGTCTCATTATTCATTTGAGTTGGCTTATAAGAAAGGTACATATCTAGTTGTCAGTGATTTCTTGTCAAGAGCACCACTGGATGATGATGATCAATTTGATCGCATCATGCCCATTGCATTCCCAGCCCAAGAATGGCATGTTCCCAGGTCTCAGCATCTTGAATTCTGTAGTTCAGACAGTTGTCATTTTGGTTGCCTAGATTGTGCTTATCCTACTGTAAGTGCTCCTACAAGACCCGTAACCAGGTCCTTTGCACGACAAAATGCAATACCCATTGCACCATTGTTCAAAGACGGACGTCCAGCTGTGAATCCACCCCAAATCCAGCAACAAAGGGGTAGATCATCCTGTGCCACCGCCTCCCAGGCCCGTCCCTCAACCAAGACCTGTTCCTGCACCCCGGCCACCCAGACGCCAAGCCAGTCCTGCCAGGACCCCGAGACTAATGATGCCACCACCAGGAGTCCAACAACAGGCCCAGCCAGCTGATATAACAGTACCAGAGCCAAGATTGGTTGACAGAGTGGTAAACAAGAATGATCAAGTTCAGGAAGAACACATCAAACAGTGTCCACCGGAATTTTTGCTAACACCTGAGCCATTAGTACCACAGATTGATCGCATGACTGCAAGCCACATACCTAATCAAGCTGAACTGAACAAAGTGCTAAAAGTCATCAAGCGTAAGGTCATTCGGGATTACAATTTGACATTTGACGGTCAACAGTTTCGCATTGCCCAACAGACGTCACCATTCTTCAAGCCTATCTTCGACTATCTTGCTCACAACATTCTCCCAGCCGACAAGAAATCTGCTAGGTCCATCATGCTTAGGTCTGAACAGTATTTGTTGCGCAACAATATCTTGTTTCGGTTATTCTTCCCAGCAAATAGTGATGGTAATTACTGTTTTCAACTCGCTGTTCCTGATGAAAAGTTTATTGATCCACTCATTAGCCGATATCATGACTCCGATACCGCCAATCACCAAGGTTGTGTACGCACATTTCTGACACTGCTCAAGTCATATTACTTTCCGTCAATGTACCAGAGGATTGTATCATATATTCAATCATGTAGCAATTGTCAGCAATTCAAAGGGAAAGTCGACAAGGACAGACCATACCATGAGCGGATTCCTGCGAGATATTGTCCATTTGAGACAATCTCACTTGATTTCAAAACAATGGTTCCGTCCAGATCAGGTTACCGTCACTTGATGGTAGCAAGTTGTGCAGCAACTCGTTTTATTGTCTGTGTGCCCCTAAAGAATTTAGAGGCAGCGACAATAGCTGAAGTTCGTTTTAGTGTCTGTGTGCCCCTAAAGAATTTAGAGGCAACGACAATAGCTGAAGTTCTCATTCAGCGTGTTCTGTGCGATTTTGGTATTCCCGAAGTCATTATCTGTGATGCAGCGACATCATTGACCGGCAAGATCATTACTTTGTGGTGTGAAACTCTTAACATCTCTCAGAAAATCATTTCAGTCGGGAATCATGGTTCTCTTCATGTTGAGCGTCAAATTCAGTCAGTTGCCAATTTGATCAAGGTGAATCTCAGCCAATATGGACAAGATTGGGTTCGCTATTACAGTGTTGCTCAGTATTCGTTCAACTCATTCTGCTCCAGTTACCTCGTTGGTCATTGCCCATTCTACATTGTCTTCTTGCGTGAACCCACAGACATTACCGACTAAACCAGTCTTGGGATTGTCACACTCGCAATCTGAGTATATTGAACATCTGAAAGACAAATTTCAGAATGTCTCTAAGCTAATGTTACAGCTGCAAGAGCATCAACAACAAACTCAGAATCAGAAGGTTGCTCAAAAGCTTCATAAGTGTCAGGTTTATGAACAAGGTCAACTGGTTTATCTGCATAAACCATCCAGCTCCTCCTTGACTGCAAACGCAAAGAAATTCACTGCGTCTTGGGTAGGTCCTTTTGTCATTCATCAGGTTCTTGATCGCACCCACTACATCTTGTCAGACTTGGAAGGTAGAATTTTGAAGGATTTTTTTAACTTCAACCGGTTAAAACCAGCATTCTTGAAAGCTACGGATCATGAGAATTACATCAGCAATTTGCAGAAATTGCGACAGGCTTTGAGGTCCAATGAAAACACTGAAGTCAAGTCGACAAACTGTACTACTGAGTACAACTTCATTGATTGGTCAACAGCTCCCCTCCGCTCCGGATTGTAAAATGATATTCTATGCTAAGGCAAATCCTTTGGATTTGGAGTCTTATGCGGAATGTTTGGAACACAACAATGGTTTTGCTGCACCGTGCAAACTCTCTGATCAGCAACAACAAATATTGTTAAAGGTCTTAGAAAATGCCCCATCTGAGGCTGTGTATACTGTTGAAGGAGCCAACATACAGCTCTTATTGTCTGTCCCATTGCGTGACAAGCCATACAGATTTTGGTGGGATCCGCAGTGTGATATCAACTGCCCACAAGTAGTTGAAGCCATCCTGGATCCAGACAATCGAGTCAGATGTCTTGGATCGCCTCAAAACTTGATCAAGCACCTGTGTTCTTTGTAAGTGATACAATATTTACAACGGTGCATACAAGTATTCATATGGTAGAGAAACCATGCATGTGTATAATCTTCAAGGTATTCATATCGGTGAGAAAACCTTCAGGTTTTTGTTAGTTTTCATGTAGACTTTTTGAAGTCATTAGTGAGGTATAAATTTGCCTTTTGTGGTTATAGGGTTGTTCTTCTTCCACAATTGTGTACGAGCAGTGCTCATTATTCAGAGTTCAGTACAAAAAAGTAGTTTTATTAGTGAACAATGGAGTCATAACTTTTCAAGTCGATGCCTTGATACCTGTGCGTATACAAAGCTTTGCTCGGTCATAAATGAGGATCGAAAGTACACACAGGTGTGCTCCAACTACTGAATAAAAATATCATAATTACTTCATTAAAAATAAATGTGTATGCGTATGTATGTATGTATATACCATATTTAAATTTAAGCGCCCTTTTCAGATTATTATCCGTTCAAAGGCGCTTTTACAATATTAATAACATTGTCGAAAAAGATGAGTCTTTAGCATCGTCTGAAATGATGCAAGGCTCCTTGCTTGCCTGACCTCAAAAGGGAGGGATCAATTTTTAATGGTAATTTGAGTACGTAGCATCATATCGCCTCACTATAAAGCGTGTTTGTGGATTAAATAATAAATAATAATAATATAATAATAAAATATAATAATATTTTTGGAGCATAGTGTTTTGGTATTTTTTTCATTGCATTATTTGGGCCAAGTGCCAAAAATTCTGTCTAACAATGCACTCAATGTTGTTTCCAGGATTCAGTTCCAGGAAAGTCATGTGATGTCAATATTGACATTCCTTAAAGTACATTGTGTACATTAGCCATAGCCACCATACATTTGTAAACAGTCACTATGGTTACACTGATGCATAGACGTTAGATTGACAGTGCATTCTTTGATTATTATTGTTGTTGTTCTCACGCAGAACTGTGTTCAAAATTAAACTTTGTGCAATTATTGGTGAATTTGTACAAACTTTTGAGAGAAGTTTTTAGTAGAAATTTCTCATCTTTCGGCAATGTCTGTTGTCAATTTTTTTCTTTCAAATTTTTTTTAACAACATTTTTTTGGAACAAGGCCAATCCTTTTAAGATTATAGTAGTGATACTAAGCCCTGCATAACTAACCATTTCATTTCAGGCTAGCTGTGCTCACTTTCTTGTGCTTTTGTGTCTACTATCTTGATGTATTCGGATGACCAGTTTAATTATGTTCCACTGTGGAACTGCATTCTCTGACTCTTTTAAACTTTAATAGTTGACATTAGCTCAGCCTCTTAAATTTTATTACTTAAACTATCAAGCACGGTATCCCTGTTTCCGATTATCTGTATAAATGCTTTGGAAGTTTGAATGCCTCAGTGGTCGGAATGTATAAACACTTCCAAAGATTTTAAAACAACTTGTTCTTGCTTTAAGTCTAAACTATTATTGTCTTAATCAAGTCCGTAATTTGAACAAGGGGGATGTTATGTATAGTTTAGACCCCTCCATGAGGAGCCTCAGCATTAGGCTGAAGTAACATAGACCTCACGTTTCATCGACTCACGACTCATTTGTCACTTGTCATTCGTGAGCTGATGAATGGACATTGGAAAACCTATTGACCTGTTCTCATTGAAGTGAATTTTGTAAGTTTTACCCGCATTCGTCGCCTCACGTCATTTCATGTCATTTCACGCGTGAGGCGATGAATGGACATGTTCATTCTTTGTGAAATGAGCTGGCAAAGAAAGTGGACGTCCATGTGCATTTGTAGTGATATCGCCTTCCAAACTGTGAGTATAGCTACTTTTCGGCATTTTCATTAGTTTACACAGCTAATTTCGATTGGAAATGAGAAACAAAAAATGCAAAAGTGCAGCACTTTTATGTACCACATTGTTCTCGTCCGTCGCCTCCGCTTTCGTTTTCTATTCTCCATCAGGAGCAGCATGGCTGCTATCTCTTCTTCTTCTGAGTCCATGTGCGTCGCCGAGAAAATCCAAGTGACAAATGAACGAGCGAAAAATGATCTGTATGTAAACCGCCGCGGTCACTCGTGACAAATGAGGAGTGACACGTGTAAATGAGCCGTGAGTCGATGAAAAATGTGGCGTGAGCAGCTCATCCCTATGTAACATCAGCCTTAGGACCCTCCGTCACGTGACCACGTGGAAGGATGCTGGTCAAGGTATAAACTGGGTCAAGCCATCAGAAGTGCGCGGACCTCCGTCTGTATAAGCCACGCTTGAGTTTCCCTTGAGTTTCGGAGTTATCTTGCTGGTCATCTAACCTTTGCCGTGAAGTGCACCGCTGTTAGGATTCTTGTGGTGAATAAACTATATAAAAGAATGTGATTCGTCAGCTCCATTTATGATGTACGATCCCAACATGACAATAGATACAAAGTGCACGCGGATCGATGACGTCACAACATTTTTGATGACGCGGCGCTGTGCTATCCCAGAGCTGATCTCGGAAGTGGGATAGCAGAATCGGTCAAATACCTCTTGTCGTTACTGCCCTAAACTCAACCTGACGGGAAGGATCGGCAGCACAACTACCACGCGCTCATACACGGCCATGAAGCACATCACATGCAAAAGCAGTCACCTCATTTACTGCATCACATGCAAAAGATGCAACCAACAATACGTTGGTCAAACCAAGCTCCGCCTCATGGACAGATTTGTAAAACACTTTTACAATATCTCCAAGGGCAACAAAGATGACACCATCGGCCGGGCTTCACCAGCCATAACCACGCAGGCATTGATGATGTGTCCATATCAATCCTGTCCTTCATCCACGCCCACCCAGAATCGTTTCAAAGTGCTGTACTCAGGGACACCATCGAAATCAGATGGATCCATAGATTGCGCACTGTAGCTCCGCTGGGACTCAATGTCTTAGACTAGTATGTACTGTACACATACATTGCCACGTTTTTTAATGGAGAGAATAGTAGTATTGATTTCGAGTCGCTGGTGGATTCTGGGCCGGTGGAGAGCGAGGCCCCTGATCCGAACAGTACAGAAGAAATGGAGCAGCATATTATCCAAGACTTGTTTGACAACCATGACGACTCAAGATATTTGCCAGAATTGCGGGCAATGAACATGAGTGAAGAGGAGATGAGGCCATTCCAGCCAAGTGACCTGTCACTGCTGATGGCGAATGTTGGAGCCTCTAGAGACGCTGGTCTCGTCAGTACGCCAACGGCATTGAGGCGTTCCCCAAGGGTGGTGCAGACGCCAAGACGTGAGACTAACACCGGCACGGTGACAGCTGTAGCAGATGGAGCCACGCGACTAACATGCAGCGGCAGACCTTCTAGAGTCCCAAGAAGAAACTTTGCAAAGTCTTCATCAAACTGATAATCATATTCCTTCCTTCTCTGTCTCCAACAATTAAAAGTTGCTGCAGTCAACCTGATGCGTTTATCCGCGGGCGAATCGACGAGACGAGGCATTTTTCAAGCATCCGAATGGTACCTTACAGATCCGCAAGGGGCGCGTTACCGAAAATGTTGCAAAAATCAATAAGGTGATCGTAAATATTGTCATATTTTTCAAGATGAGAGTATGTAAATGATACGCAAACGGTAAACCAATGAAAGGCCAGTATCTATTGAACCTTACGAGTGATTTGGGGGCCTTGTAAACTCCTATTTATCAATGCAACCTTATTCCCGCCTAAGGTTTTGACCGGGCCGTGCAAAACTCCCCTTTTTTTCCCGGGCATTTCCCTTCAAATAATGGTAATATGGTATGTGCGTATTAATACAGAGCTCTCACACGGCACGCGATTTGACCTTCATGACCTTCCTTCAGACATTCCAGCGCCAGTGGGCATTCCAGGCCAGGCAGTATCCAGGCAGCTTCAATCAATCAGACAGACTATCTCGCACGAATATACCGTGATTTTTACCTTGTGGTATTTTGCCCCATCTGATTATGAATAGGGGATGTGAATAGGTCGAATATGACAATATAACTTCAATTATAAGGCCAGAATAATCTGATCGCTGATTGGTTGTTGCCTTTTCACTTATCACTGACTGCGTATGTCGCCTGCCGCGAAATTAGCCCTTCACCATTGCAAATAGATGGATACCTTTGTTTACAAAATGACGTCATTCTGACGGTGGTGCATAAACATTTTTTTTAAAACCCTAATAAGTTCGTCTTAAATTCTATCTTAGAGTACCCGCTTCTGTTAGATATCGGTTGAAGAGCCTCCATAGCTCACGTTTTTGGCTCACCGTAGGGGAGTCTATACAATACCGCAGTGTCCGTCGTCCGTCGTCGTCGTCCGTCGTCGTATCCTGTTTCAAAAACAGTGGCACGTTTCTTAACCGCTAAGCCTATGAACTTGTAACTTTGTACACAGGACTCCCTTGGTCAGATGACCTGTGACACTAAATTTCGGTCCGATCTGATTCGTAATTTGGCCACCAGGGGGCCGAATGTAGATATCTAAAAAGTGTGATATCTCGCTTGTTAATGACTTGTTTGAAATGAAATTTTTGTGGTAGGTACTCATAGCAAGGATACATCATATATCATACGGGTTTTTAATTTGACTTACTTTTCAAGGTCACAGAGGTCAAATGGCGTAAATTGGCTGTTTCAGTGTAACTATGGCACGTTTTTCAACCTCCACAGCTATGAACTTGAAACTTAGTACATATAACCCCCTATACCAGATAACCTCTGGTGCTGAATTTTGGTCTGATCTGATTGTCAACTTGGCCACCAGGGGGCCGAATGTGGATACCTAAAAAGTGTGATAATTCGCTTATCAATAACTTGTTTTCAATAAAACTTTCGTGGTGGGTACTCATAGCAAGGATACATCATATATCGTACGGTTTTTTAATTTGACCTACTTTTCAAGGTTGCAGAGGTCAAATGGCATAAATTGGCTGTTTCAGTGTAACTATGGCACGTTTCTCAACCGCCACAGCTATGAACTTGAAACTTGGTACATATAACCCCCTATATCAGATAACCTCTTGTGCTGAATATCGGTCCGATCTGATTCTCAATTTGGCCACCAGGGGGTCGAATGTGGATATCTAAAAAGTGTGATATCTCGCTTATTGATGACTTGTTTTCGATAAAACTTTCGTGGTAGGTACTCATAGCAAGGATACATCATATATCATATGGGTTTTTAATTTGACCTACTTGTCAAGGTCACAGAGGTCACAACGCAGACACAGATATGGCCGAAATTGCATGTTTTGTGTTTTTCGTGTTGTGGCAATCCAAAGGTCGTGAGTTCAAACCCCGGTCAGGGACGGCCAAAAATATTTTTTTATTTTATTATTTTTTATCTTTTCCCTTTTGTCTTTTCTGACTTGTATCTTACATTTTCTTGATTTTTGGCTAACCGTAGGGGAGTCTATGTAATACCGCAGTGTCCGTCGTCGTATCCTATTTCAAAAACAGTGGCACGTTTCTTAACCGCTAGGGCTATGAACTTGAAACTTTGTACACAGCACCCCCTAGGTCAGGTGACCTCTGACGCTGAATTTCGGTCCGATCGGATTCTCAACTTGGCCACCAGGGGGCCAAATGTTGATATCTAAAAAGTGTGATATCTCGCTTATTAGTGACTTGTTTTCGATGAAACTTGTGTTGTAGGTACTCATAGCAAATATACATCTTATATCGTACGGGTTTTTAATTTGACCTACTTTTCAAGTTCACAGAGGTCATATGGCGTAAATTGGCCGTTAGAGTGTAAACTATGGCACGTTTCTTAACCACTAAAGCTATGAACTTGAAACTTAGTACATATAACCCCCTATATCACATAGCCTCTGGTGCTGAATTTCAGTTTGATCTGATCCTCAACTTTGCCACCAGGGGGCCAAAAGTGGAAATCTAAAAAGTGTGATATCTCGCTTATAAGTGACTTGTTTTCGATAAAATTTTTATGGTAGGTACTCTTAGGAAGAATACATCACATATCTTACGGTTTTCAATTTGACCTACTTTTCAAGGTCACAGAGGTCATATGGCGTAAATTGGCCGTTAGAGTGTACTATGGCACGTTTCTTAACCACTAAAGCTATGAACTTGAAACTTGGTACATATAACCCCCTATATCTCATAGCCTCTGGTGCTGAATTTCAGTTTGATCTGATTCTCAACTTTGCCACCAGGGGGCCAAAAGTGGATATCTAAAAAGTGTGATATCTCGCATATAAGTGACTTGTTTTCGATAAAATGTTTATGGTAGGTACTCTTAGGAAGAATACATCACATGTCTTACGGGTTTTCAATTTGACCTACTTTTCAAGGTCACAGAGGTCATATGGCGTAAATTGGCATAGAGTGTAAACTATGGCACGTTTCTTAACCAGTAAAGCTATGAACTTGAAAATTGGTGCATATAACCCCCTACATCAGATAACCTTTGATGCCGAATTTTGGCCTGATCTGATTCTTTATTCGGCCACCAGGGGGCCATAATGGAAAAAGGAAAAAGTGCAATATCTTGCTTATTTGAGTGAATTGTTTTCGATAAAATTTTTATGGCAGGGACTTCTAGCAAGGATACACCAAATGTCCTACGATTTTTGGATTTGACCTCCTTTTCTAGGTCACAGAGGTCAAATGGCGTAAATTGGCCATTAGAGTGTAACTATGGCACGTTTCTTAACTGCTGAAGCTATGAACTTGAAAATTGGTACATGTAACCCCCTACATCAGATAATCTCTGACACCGAATTTTGGCCTGATCTGATTCTTGATTTGGCCACCAGTGGGTCAAAACTGAAAAAGTAGGACATGCAATATCTCGCTTATTAATGACTTTTTTTCGATGAATTTTTTATTGCAGGGACTCTTAGCAATCGCACGATATTGATCTTGTTGATGTCATAGACAATTATTGGTTGGATCATAAACTTATATTTACTGCTCTGTCTTATTACTTGACATCAATACACATCTAAAAAAAGTCTTCATGCCTGATTGTGTTCACCATATTCACCTCTAAACTAAGCATGATCCTGCCTACTAACAGATGTATACGGTGAGCACAATGGCCCCTGGCCGTTTCATTATATGTATCCCATACCGATGAAAATAAAGCTTATCTTATCTTATCTTGTCTTTTACCGGTAAATCTAAGATTCTATACGTGTAAATATTTTGTACCGCTACATTTCTGCTAATAAAGTCTGACAACTCGCTGCAGTTCCGGTGTAGAAGTAGAAAATGTCCCCCTGGAAAAGTGTCCGGCTCTATTGTGTTCTGCTTTCTGGTTCTATTGAAGCCATGAACGTCAATAGCTCAGAGATTGAAGCGCATAATATAATCCTTTGTTCCCCGGACATTCTATCCTAGGACTTTTTAAACTTCTACACCTGGCCCCAGTTAGTTGCTCAATTAGCGTGGGGAGGATATAGCACTTAGAAGACGACGCATGCGAGGCATTATGGAGTGAACTCATATAGTGAAGTTTGAAAGCCAGCGTGCCGTTAGCACCAACGCATTGTTGGTGCTAACGGCACGCTGGCTTGTTGGTGCTAACGGCACGCTGGCTTTCAAACTTCACTATATGAGTTGGTACAATTTTTCCAAATCGATGATATTCAACTGTTTAGGGAGGCCCCCGGGGGGAGGCCTATAAAGTGAGATCAGCCAGTGTAGTGCTACTGCTGACTGACTGGGCAGGCGCGGGATTCCCCCCCCCCCCCCCACCCCTACTCAAGTAGGGCGCAGCCCGACTGCGAGCACCGAAGGTGCAAATGGCGGGTGGTCCGGGAGGGAGCCCCCTGAAAATTTTGAAAATCTAGATGCGCTTTCCCGTCCTCGTTACCAGTGGTTTTCAATGCTCCCCGGCTCTCGCTATTTGTAGGGACGAAGGATCAAAAACCCAAATCTCAGGATGCGATTTCCCGGCACCTGCATGGGACTCAATTAGCACCTTCACTTCACAGCTAAAATTTTGCCTTTTTTACTCTCATTCCCCAAAGTCTGAGCCGTCTGAAAATCAAAAGACATGCAGGATAAAACTAAGTGCAGATTTCCATACCAATTCGCATCCAATGCTTTTTAACGGGACCAGAGTTTTTATAGAATCATTCGCACCCGTTTTGAAAAAAAAATTCACTAGGTTACTATGACACAGCTGTCGTCTTTGAAACAAATTACTTTTAGATGAAGGTTACAATCTCAAATTGTTCGGTCAGTAGTGATGTTAAGATTCTCCTCCGAGAACGAGGTGACATTTTTGACGACAGATAGGCCTATTGCGTTGCCTGTTGTCAGAAATGCAATGAAACACGTTGTCTGTAATGTATGATATGCCCAAAACAATTATGATTGGATGAGGTCAACAAGAGAAAAAAATCACCTCGTTCTCGTTCTCGGAGGAAAATCTTAACCTCACTACAATCAAAACATCCACGAGAAGATCACGATTCATGCACTCAAATAAAGGTGAGTTGATAATCGAAGCGGAACAAGTGGTCTAGGTGAAAACATCAATCAGTTGAGAAGATAGCTGATGCGTTTTCTTTCATGCATGCACCGGGGATGCTCGCTGGCGTACATGTACATATAGATTATCTTTGTCTTCTGCTACCGTAATAGAGTTCAATATCACGATGAACGAAGAGGATTAGGGCATTGAATCGTTCCTCATCCATGGTTGAATGATAGGACGTCTTGATAAAACGCAGGGCCGCGAGTTGGTGCTATGTTGGCGTGGACAATGTTTGCCGCACGCGGGAAGCATTCTGACAGGTGGCCACAAGGTCGGAAAGAATTGGGCGGATTTCAAACACCAGGGACCTCGTAGGGAGAGGCGTACCGTCCGTTCTTTTTTACCGAGATTATGGTCAGAAAGGATGCCATTATTTGTGCTTCTGACTATAATCTCGGGAAAAAATCATTGGTCGGCCGGCAATGGGGGGGGGGGGGGGGGGGCCTTGGGAACAAAAAGGGCCAGGCGTGCGCAGTATCGATGGTCCATTCCCGTTCGTTACTGGTGTGGGGGAGTCTAGGCCTAGTAATTCTCACACATAGGCCTATCCCTCTCTTCCTTGTCAGTCTTTCCTCAAAGGTTCTTTCAAAGCCAGACATTGATCCCTGCATATTCTAGTGGACCTCCGTTGGACTTTTTCCAGTCCTTATCTAGGAATTTGGCTGGGGTCCACGCTGTGGTGTTGGCGTATTCGAGTGGCCCGAGCACGGCTGTGAATGTGACACCCTGGTTGGGTTGCCCAGTGGCAGCTGCTGCTACCGCTTCAATGTGTAGCAAAGCACGGGTGACCTTTTAGCTTTACCAATTCGAAGTAAGGATCTCCCGGACGAATCTATGGCCATTTATTTTAACAATGTTTTTAACCCCTACTGACTCTTGATTCAGTGGCCTGATGTGCGGACAGAGCCCAGCGGGGACCATTCTCCATAATGCCTCGCGTGCGTCATCTGAGGGCAGGTCCGATGATAACCTGAAGTCAGTGAAGATGAGGGGGACAGAGCACTTGGGAGCTCGAGCTAAAAACATTAAATATTCTGGAACCGACGGAAAACATCACACTTAATCGCCATTGTTTTGGTAGATCCAGGCCTATGATAATATGATATGGACGCCACGACATGAGTGATGTGGTCACTTTTTGCATGGCAGGCGACGGGAAAATGTATATATTATCAACGCAAGATAAGATCTCGAAACGTATTGTTTCTCCAGTCTGGCATGCTGAACGATATGATGACACACTGAAAGATAGATTGACACGTTTTTTCTGTCGTTCTCCCTATTTTAGCAGTCCATGGAAACACTGAAATTTATGGGGAACCCAACTACATTACGTGTTAGTACACGGTCCGGTGGTAACCAGTTATTTAGTGGCATGAGGATGGCAACTGTAACGACTCTTTTCTGTACACGATCCTTTAAAAAGCATACCGGTACTCAACTTCCGTGGCGGTATCATCCTGAACCTCATGGTCTTTACTGCCTTTGGACATAGCCAGGCAGTAGACGCAAAAACCTTGGTGGTCAAGATGTGGCGGTATAGGGCCTAGGCCTAACTGCCTCCGTATAGCCTCTCCATGTTGTCTGAAAGGGGGACTATAGGCAGGAGCATGGGGTTAAATTGGTCATCTTCAGATGACTAATATACACAGTAAGGGCCCTGGGTCATGTTAGATTCAGCACTAAATATATTCCTCATACAAGTGTGCATAGTTTCGACGTACTGTGAGACCCCTATTGGCGACTTTGTGTAACTTTATCTTGCCTCCATATAGCTGCTGCCTGTAGTGTCCCTTGAAAGCTGAGCAATGTTAAGGGTCAAGATGCTGACCTTCGGACCAAAAAACCGTTGCAGTTTCCAGCAGTAAGTGGAAGCAGGCCCTTATAGGCAAATACTGAGTGCAGGGAGTTCGGTGGAGTAGAAGCCTACAGGGTGTCCCGACAGAAGCAACCTCATGTATCAATCCTACAAGTAGGCCTATAACATGATGACTTCAGGTTTTCAATATGCTCCAGCTCTCGATTTTTATTTTATTTTGTAGGGACAAAGGAGTATCAAATTTAGATGGGACTGGAATTGCTACATGTACCCGACAGCTTGCATTGTCAAAGAAATTATACTAGGCTAACTGCACTGTCTGATCGACAAAGAAGCTCAAGTTGCATGGGCCTAGTAGGCCTTGCACGACATCACCTGACCCCAAGTCAGAATAAATTGCAGTGACATGTACATGTAGGCCAAGGCTAGGCCATCTGAGCTGAGTGCAATATTTCACATCGTAAACAAAGATTCAGTACACAGGCCATGTGCTTCAACTTGTCGGTCTACTGTAGGCCTACTGTATTTTCTTCTGTATCGTATCATCCTCATTCACTACACCAGTTGAGACATTCATCATCGTACCGGTACTTCACCTCGCTGACTTTCTTGTCATTCACTATCGCTGGCGGAATGTTTTAACAAGTCATTACTTGTGCGTATGGTGATAACAATTCTAGGACAAGTAAATACAGGCAATTACAGTTACTTTATTTAGAGTTGGACTGTATATCAGACCTGCTTAAAGGAATGGGTGGCTTTTTACTTCAATAGTTTTATTCTTCTCCTGTTGCGTTATAGCACACTATACTTCTGAAAGTTTGGATGATTTTCAAATTTGAAAAACACGACTTTTGTTAAAATTCGCCCACAAAGGGTCAATGAATTGCTAGTGCGTGAATTTCTTTCCCGCTCCCTGAAGCCAGTCGAATATTGCTACATCATTCCAACTCGTCAACAGGGTCACTGAGAGCAGTGGAAGCAATGTTGTTTTGCCAAGACTTTGGGGCCCTTAAGTCTTGCAAATTGTTGATGGAACTACTTATGTAGAACAGGGGGTGACTGCAGCCAACTGCTTAGTAATATTGCCCTTAATAATACCAATGGTCCTTTAATAACGATGCCAATATTTTTCATATCCCAGAATCCCTACACTTGGCACCTTCCAGAAGCGGGACAGTGCTGCTTCTATGAAAATCTGACATTTGTCCACTTCAGATATGTAAACCAAGGAGGCATTTGTGCCCTTTGTAGATGCTTAAATAATCATTTATTGGACATTTTGTCTGCTTATCTCATACTGTACATGTACATTTTTCAGTTTATGCATATCAGCATCGGGTAAAATTTGTACTTAATGGACAAAAAATATTAATTCTGTTGAGTCTGACATACGCAATGCTCACTGTACTCCTATTCAACGATTGAAGCATGATTAACTCTTGACATTTTAGTTGGCACAAGTCATCATCACCAGCCATTAAAAATAAACACCAGTCCATAGTCAAATTTGGTTCCACGGATGAAATGTCAATAAGCTACAAAAATTCAAGAAGATAGTTTCTCTCCATAAAAATCTGCTAGCTTAAATCCTTATCCAGCAGAAAAGCAATACAGAAAGTTCACATTTTCAACTGCCATATTTTATACCCGCATTAGAACAGGTATTGGTACTCTGTCATCAGCATACTTCTCGCATATGTACATATTACAGCAACTTACGTCTGACTATGTCTCATATTTCATATACAGTAGAACCTCTCTATTAGGGACACCCTCAGGACTGGCAAGTGCTGTCCTTTATAGAGAGGTGTCCTTTATAGAGAGGTCAAATTGAAAGGAAACTACCAATTTGGGACCAAAACTAGTGTCCTTAATAGAGAGGTGTCCGCTAAGGGAGGTTCCACTGTATTTTGTAGTCCAGTATACAATCCAGCACATGTTTTCGATGGCCAGTTATTCAGATGGTGCACCATCGGGTTTGATTGTCAATCCTCTCCTGATCTCTCCCCAACCAATCAACCTGAAATGCAAACATAACCGACAATTAATCAACAATTAAAGGAGAAAACATACGAAAGCATTGCCTTGGAATTGGATGTTTTTGTCTCAAACTGTCAGATAATCAATGACATTAAAACAAGTGTCACAACTAAATACAAGACTTTCAGGACGCCATGGAGGAAAACGGTGCGAAAGACGAACAGATTTGTTGCCAGAGAAGCTTTCTAAAACTTCTGACAGAACTGTTTTTTATCTGATAACCTGACTCTTATGCTTAATCTCATTTAAAATAATTTAAGTAGCACAATATGAATAAAAATGTCTTATTATCATTACTGGAATGGTGGAATTGAGCCCCAATTTATATTCTAGAGGGCAAAATTGAGTAGGAACTTTTTTAAGTCATCCAGTCATTACTAATTACTTTTTGTGAAAATTCAGGACCTCCCTTAATAGTTTAAATTCAATTTGAACAAATTATATCACATCCGTGACCAAAGAAAGGTTGATTGAGTGAAAATAAGGGTACAAAGCTGATCTCAGACTACTAGCACACTTGTCATGGTCAGCCACAATCGCCCATCAAACTTACCTCCAATGTTTTTCCACTCTTCTGCTGAGGGCAATCTTTTCTCCAATTTCTGTACACACTGGATTGGTCAAGCCAATCTTGGCGAGCTTCAGTTCTGACTTGACAGCGATAACACGACCACCACTAGACAGAGATCCTATGTTTACCATGAGTATCTCCCCTTTAGACAACTTTTGTACCTGTAATGAAACATTTCTTTCAAATAATCTGCCTCTTAATTGAGCAATTCATCTCTTGATGAACTGCCTGGTCAGCCACTGGTCCACTGAAAATGTGATACATGGTCAAATCTTGGAAACATCACCCAGCACTTAACTGACCACAGCTACTGGACTAAAATAACCAAACTGAACAAGGTGCCAACAGCTTATTCTCAAAGAACAGAAGAAGTTTTCCAATACCTCAACATTTTCTTCTTTCCAACATCACTCAGAACATAGGCAATGTAAAGAGATGTGAGACAAACATTTGGGGGTAATTGCAGTGATCTTGCAATATCCATCTTCTTGAAACTTCAGAGATTAGAAATTGTCCAAAACCACATTATTTCTGAATGTTTACGGGGAGTGCTAATTGTCCGTCGTTTGGTTTGGTTCAGAAATTTCCGATGTTGGCCTAAGTAATTGACCAATGAAAGGGTTTGTTTTCATTTACATCAAGCACTTGGCCTAGAAATCACATGTGTGGGAATGAAGTTGTAATGGAATTAAGTTTTTTGAAGCGAGAACACGCAGCAAGTTGCCCACCTCACCGACCCCAAAAATCTGTTTTACTTGCCCCTAATGCAGTTATAAAGAAATACTAGTAATAAATCGGTTATTATAGGACAGTGATTGCACACCCCATCCCCGCCCCCCACCAACCCCCACCAACCCCCAGCATGGGCACTTACCAGGCGGGTCAACTTCACTCTCTTATTCATGATCACATCTTGCGCAGCACAAATTATTCCCCCAACAAATTTTAAAGAAATTTCTCACCCAGTAGCCTGGTTTGTCTCAGCACCGATAGTGGCGCTCCTCGGTTCAGAAGTTGCATTATGATAATGAGCCAAACCGAATGACGGACAATTAGCAGTTCCCAATGTTTACCTACCCTAGCACCTCTTTTGTCACCCTCAGTTCTCACACCAAGCAATCGTCGTAGTCGGAAGTAGGAGATCTCCAACTCTGTGTAGATTTCAGGTAGAGCTCCTACCGCCCCCAACACCTGACCAACCATACGATCAGCTCGACACAAGGTGGGGTCAATCTTTGTTCCAACACCTACAAATAAGTAAACAAGTAGTTGAAATCTTAAATGATACTCATATAGCTCAGTATCCAGAATATTTGCCGCTAAATGCGCTGTACAACAGAAGAACTCAGCCAAAAGCCTCCTGAAAGAGGTGGATCTTCTGAAGAACCTTGAAAGAGTTCAGCTTGTCACACAATCTCAGTCGCTCAGGTAGAGCATTCTAGAGTCGTGGGGCTGCGAAAGAGAAAGCGCGGTCACCAGCTTTGGCCTACACACTCGCAGCCTCACACACCCCAGCGATCTCAGGTCAAACGAATGAGACCATGTGACAACGAGCTCGGAAATATAAGATGGAACGAGTTCACAGAATGCTTTAAAAGCAAATAATATGAAAACCTTGTACTGAATTCGTTGTGCTACCGGCTACCAGTGCAGTTCATTGTGAACATTAGAGACCCAGTCTCTCTTTAATACAATTCCAGAAATAGACAATGAAAATTGATTGCCGTGCATTATGCATACCTATTTTTTAACACTGTGAACCATGAATGTTTTGCGATTTAACAAGCAGATCTGTGGCAACTTAGAGATTTGCGAACATTTCTCCGTTTACATTAGTTGGACACCGACTGCAATGGTTACAGATTTAGGCTTCAATTTCCCACGAGTCCACTCGTCCTCAACAACCATAACGCACAAGTTACATGAGTAAAGTAGTTGACCCGTGGACAGGAAGAAATTCTTGAGTTTTGAGAATAAACCTGTTGCAGGGCAACTGTCTGATTGTAATGGACAACCAGACATTTTTGAGCACTTGCCCCTTCTATCGTCTGTGTAGAAAAGCTCAAAATCAACGAATGCAATGCAATCACTGGTTTATACTCCAGCCGAGCCCAGTTCACATTGAAGGGGCCAAATAATTTGCGAGTTTATTGAGTGCTGGCTCGCTACAACAAGGTTGAGACATCTTTAGGACTAACCATACAGTATTTGACAAAACGTTCATCAATGATATCTTACCAATTAGCCCTCCAGGTACGGCATACTGAAGATCATTCTGTTCGGCGTAGAGTGAAACTATACGAGAGAAGATGGGTTTACAGGAGAGTTTGCCCTCGTCATCTTTGGAGACAATACCGGGTCGCACCTCAATTTCTTGTCCAACCTTCAGCACGCCCCTCAATATACTACCACCAGCAACACCACCTCTCAAATCTTCAACTTCAAAACCTGGCTTGTTGACATCAAACGACCTTATAACTGAAAAAACACAATCAGACTATTCATTACTAAGGGCTCGACTCTACAAGTAATGTTTTCTTCTACTTCAGAAGACCATGCTGCTGTCGAGACGTCAACTCAAGAAATATCCAAGCTTGACATCCCCTCGACTATATATTATAAGCGGTCCAAGTCAGTCGCCCCATTCGTGTATTAGCCAATACAATATAAGGCTTTCCAGACTACCTATTTAAACAATTGTCAGAGGACACAGTGAATTCTACAATAACCCTATGCATGGGCCCTGTGATGGCCAGGATGCATAGATTTACAGATACTTTTAAAGAAAGCCCTAACAAACGAAAAATATCAGCAGATATTTTCTACTAAAAATATTGTGGGTTTTTTGGGCAATGTCTAAATTGAACAATCGGAGGCCACGCCTGAGTAGATTACCTAACAAATACTTTACCCATGTATAACTGAAAATGAGAGTAAAACATTACCCTCTCCTCCGTCAAACTTACCAATAAGCCTTGGTAATGAGGTGAAGTCTCGCACAGGCACTGGAATCTTATTCGTTATATACTCGCACACAACATCGATATTGTATTTGAGCTGAGCCGAGATGGGAATTACTGGTGCCCCTTCTGCTATTGTCCCTGAAATAGGAAGAAGTAAATCAGTCCACACAGAAACCTAAGGACACATTAGTTTATTAGTGATGTCAATATTAATCCTGTCTGTGCAAGAAGTTGAGGTTCACAGCTGGTACATGTACTCTCAACTTGTACAAAACTGCAGTGTGCTTCTTGGTTGAGAGGACTTTCAGGTGTTGAACCTACCCACTGTATCCAAAGTCATTGAACACCCAGCCAATGGGAGAAAGTCTCTTTCCATCCAGACCTTTACACTATTACAGACACAGCAAATGAGTTAGCACACAAATTTCACCCACTGATTTTTTGTCCAAACAAATACACTTGGAGGGGAGGTGTAGTAGAACAGGTAAACTGTTAACACTGTCGGTCACTGAACTGAAATGAGCGGTTTTAACTGTTCAATATTTCAATATTGTTTATAAATTTTTGCAGAGTACTGTTAGAACAGAAACATTTTGGTGCAGATTATTAATTCCGAATTTTGCGAGTAGGTCATGTTCGTGAAAACATTCTTGAGTTTACCATAGCCACACTACAACGCCTATACACTCAGTGCAGTATTTGAAAACAGAACATTCAAATTTTGTTGAGAAAATATTGTCTCGATTGGCAAAAATATTTTGCCGTGGCCCGTGTAAATGTCCATCGTTCGCCCTTCGCGAAATGTTTATGTTCTAGTACAGTAATCTGAAAAATGCCATTGTTTACAGTCTATAGACTCTTACCCTCAACAAACTTGAGAATCTGTTCATACTGTTCTTTAGCCTGCGTATCTTTCACTAAATCAATCTTATTTTGTAAAATGAGGATGTGCTTCAATTTCATGATTTCTATGGCTGCCAAATGTTCTGACGTCTGCGGCTGAGGACAGGACTCATTCCCGGCTGAAAGAAAAGCAACAAACAAATGAGACGCTTCAGAGAAAATAATTATTTAATTTAAATACCTGATGTATTCAGGTCTAACGATAGACGATTCAGAGACTCACCTACATCGTGCGTTACCAATATAGTTATTTTTTTAATCCTTGAACCACCCCGCTATTACAACGCAACGTCATTTCCATTGTGGTGGCAGTAGCCAAGTGATCTAGCACCAACATGATGACGTCTTCATGTTGGTCCCCAGCTCCTTGGAGCACATTCCTCTGCACAAATATCTTCCTGGCACAGAGACCTCACTCTGATCCAGAGCGTCAGAGACTTTGAAGTTCTCCATTTTAGGCAGGAGTTGTGACTGGGCAACTGAAACCTTGGTAATAATGTCCTTAATAATGCCATTGGTCCTTTAACTGATGGATACTTGAATATTAAAACGGCATTTGCGGGCATAGACACAACTGTCAAGCCTGCCAAAATAAAATGGAAAGATTTAAAGGCTTACACATAAATCAGTAACCTGAGGGCTTACATATTTAGTCACACAGCGAGTTAACTCACCAATTAATAACAATGCAGCATCCATAACTGCGGCTCCGTTTAACATGGTTGCCATAAGAATGTCATGGCCAGGGCAGTCTACAAAGGACACGTGGCGAAGCAACCTGAATCTCCCTGAGCATCCTGGTCTGTCACAGGGGAAGTGATCCTCCTTGGAACTTCCACATGATCGGTAGCATCCAGGTCGTGGACAAGACGAGTTATCACACTTGTAAACCTGTGGACATAGCAGAATCAAGAATAGAGGTTTTAGGCACTAAGACACTTTCTGTTTTCTTTGAATGCTGTGGAGCAACTCCGATACTGAGATGGAGTCCAAATCATGTTGATGTACAGTCCACCCACTGTCCAATGGCAATGATGTATCACGTAGAAATCATGTTAAAAAAAATTATTACCAGATGTTTTTCGTATTTACAGTATGTACAGCAAGAGAAGTATGTTGTTGTCCGCGTACCTGGTAAACCGCTTGACTTGTGCACATAACACTAAAAGCTAAATCATGCCATCTATTTGGTGACCTTGAAACCTGGCTGGCATAAGAAACTAGCACAGTTACTATCTGAAGGTGCTAAAATAAGCACAATTGAAATGGCATTTGGAGTTTTTTTATTGTTGATTGTAAGATAGTTTGCCTATGTTTGATAATTTGGAGCCTGATCAATCCAAGAGGACATGAATCTTACCTTTGCATTAGCATAGCCTAATTTGATTGTTATATTTCTAACCAACTCATTCTTGAACCGGACAGTCTGAAAAAGTTTGCATTATAGAAACAATACATGGGTGTATTAACATTCCAAACAATAAACTGTTAACAATAGACGGGGGATGAGATCAGGAAATTGTTTGTCAAAGGCCCTAAAAACGAATATATTGCGGAATCACTACACTTGACAGTCAAGTTGATTGTAGGGGGCGCTCTTGAACATTTAGAAACAAAGTGGAAACAGCGCCTTGCCCTTACACAAATCTAATTTTACTTACTTACTTTTAGCATTTTTGATTTTTTTAATCAGTTTGAATGCCATTTAATGCCATTTAGTTACAGACTTTAAAAATTCAATTTTCCTACCAATCATCAAGCCTAGCTCATTATGGTGGATTAACTGGATCTCCCATGAGTTTCATACCAATACCATGTAGTTTTCCCAAGTCTTTTCTTGGTTAAATTATGCTGTAATAACATGCAAACTGGCTTGGCAGCCAAAGAAGTGTCGATATTCCCATAAAACAATAAGTATCTACTCCATCATTTTAGAAATTAGAAATTCAAGAGAGCAACATGGCAAAAGAGAACTCACCTGCACACCAGATATAGCTTTTACAACTGTTGACTTTCCATGAGCTACATGGCCAATTGTTCCTGAAATTTAAAATGAATAATATTGATTTAATCAAGTCAGATTTGAGAACATTATTCTAATCCGTGTCATTGAGGTTCACTTTGAATTTTGAAATTACATGTACATTCTTTTAACAGGATCAATATAACCAACATAAAAACCGACTTTCAGCGGAGAAATGGCAGAGGAATGGGACACATGAATAGAACCAAGAGATATGCGGTATCAAATAAAGAATTATGAAATTACTGATGTTAGACGAAGTATTCTATTCAAACATCAAGGACCAATGACTGCCACCATGTATAGAAGTAGAACCAAGAGATACATAGGCAATATTAAATTAAGACTAATGAAATAACTGATGTTACACAAAGTATTCTGTTTAAACATCAAGGATCAATGACTGCCACCAAGACGGATCATGGAAGTAACTTACCAATATTGATAGTAGCCTGACGACTAATCACCTCTGGTGTCAAAGGATTAAGTTGATTTATATCCTACAAGAAAAATGGAAGAGAATATGTCGATGAAACAAAGTTCCAACCTGGCCTTTGGCCAGGTAGGCGGTGCCACAGCCTGCCGATAGAGCGCCAAAGGCGCTCCCAGAACAGGGGGGTCTACGGGACCTACCCCAGGAAAATTTTGAAATCTAGATGCCCGGAGATGCGATTTCAGCCTTATTCTAAAGCTGGGAAAAGCATAAATACGACTCAAATCCTTTGGTTTCAAACTTGGAGTGAACGCTATCAGTATCACAAGCACTAACTCTAGCGTGTCTAGTGAACCACGAGATTTGATCTCTTGACAAAGTGTGGAGCCGAGTTACATCTAACTAAGGTTAATCCAAAGTTAACACTTTTGGGGTCTGGAGATGCAATGTAGTGTTAACTCGGAGTTTACACAGAGTGAAACTCAAAACATTGTCCTCATTTCCGGGACCAAAGAGTCGAAGAGAGGTATTGAAATCACTTTTCCTCGTTTCGAATTGCTGAATGATACGACGGAGAGGTTCTACAACTAGGAAATTTATCCCCGGGACTATTATTGGAAAAATATGCTTTGAATGCTTGTTTGAATGATTGGGCTCCAATGATTGTTTAAGGTAAGAATCTGAACCTAGTCTTAAAACTTAAGACGATAAAAGAAAAAAATACTTCAAAGAAGCTTTCTTTTACCGTCTTAACTCTCTCATCAGCGGCCATTACTCAGAAAAGACGTTTTCGTAACGAGTACGTAATAAACACACTGCATGCGCTTAAACCATAACATGAATTACTTTTAAAACACTACCATGTTGACAAGTACCCTTACTATTAGCGGTTGATGAAAAACATATTTTAAAGCCAAATCAATAGACGGAAATCAGTTAAAATCTCAAGTGAATTTGGAGGCCGTTTCGAAACCAACTAGATTTCGAAGACGGCTCGTTTCAGACAGTCTAAAAATAGGTTTAGAGATTACATCTCCTCGCGAAAACATGTCATTGCATGTTACATGTGTAAACCGCTGACAACAACGGCGCCATTTTGTGGCGCACTTTTTAACTTCGTCAAAATTACCGTGACGAAAAAAGAGCATCAAGATTTATTTTCTTATCTTTCTGAAATTACAAAAGGATATTATCAATCACCAATGGAATGACCCTATTGAGAAATTTGATGTCATTTTTGTTTTTATTTAATCGTAATCGGTCACCTCCTCACAAATTGCTGCCAGGGGTGAAAGGCTTGGGTAAAGAACGACTCTCTGGTGAGGAGATTGATAACTGCACGTGACAATAATATTGACGGTGGAATATGCCGGCTTTGCGATTTTCTCGTCAATAATGTCCAAATATGACTTTATTTCTTAGTTGATTTCGAATTTGGTGCTTATAAACACTGTACAGCTACATAAAGACTACATTAATTTGGTAAATTATGTGGAACGAATTTAGAATCCCCGATCACACCCCAAAAAAAGGTCATCGGTTGACTGACCAAGCACCACTGTTCAATGGATTATAGTTGAATGCGATCAAACTACGTCATTTCCGATCGGGGATTCTAAAGTTTAGCCAATTATGTCGATACATGTTCACTTTTTATAAAATTTGCACATAGTTTTTCCAGGTTATTTCAATCTTTGATATGCAAATGTACATTTCAACGTGCTTTCATCTACGCCACATTTCTGATATCCTTGCATCGACTTATATATGGCGTAAATCCGATTGTCTCAGCCAATATACGTCGATGGTTCATTCGACTAATCTGAACCATGATTTACAGTACACCAACTTTGCCAATGTAAAGGGCGAATTTGGAACTTGGTCCCACTACTGCACTATAGATCCATTCACTTGATTGGGAGGAACGTTTACGAAGACGTCGTGTCACGTCACGTCACAGTAATGTAAAACCGGGCAAAAAGGGTCAGGCCTAATTGTCTTTGTCGAACGGAAAAGGACAAGGCCTATAATAATAGTCAAGACCGCCCCTGGAATCTCTGGCATTTCTATTTAGGTTGCAAGTTCCTGTGGCGGGGTGATGTACTGCTGCCAAACATCATGATGATCATTCAATGCTAACGCATTACATCAATACATGCATTACTATACGGTGATTACCCGAGATGTGTTGCCTGCATACAATGCATAGCATGCGTAATCAGAAATGATCAGGCATACTGCATGCGATCGAGAAGTCAAACATACAGTATCAAAATAACCACCAAAACCACAATCCTAATAAAAGTGAGTAAGTTAATGTAATAGATCAATATTAAAACATTCAAGAAATCAAAATCCTACATAAAACTGATATGTATTTTTACCAAATTGCTTAGATCTTGTTTGGAGAGATGGGGCTGAGTAACTGCAGAGGCCGACATGCTGATGCAAGTTGCCGGTGGTGACGTCATTTCTAAATAATACGGTGTGCGAAAAGTGATAGTTCGAATTATTGCACGACACCGGCGTCGGCAAGAACGACCATATGCTTACGAAAAATATTCAGTGTTTCGAATGTACCCTTTTCACGGGTTCAGAATAAAATTAAGTGATTGTAACTTAAGTAACATCTATGGGCGGTTATATCCGCAATAAATGGAGGTTGCAATTTTTATATAGACGTTACCAATTTTATAAGGAGGTTGCAAATTTGGGTGGTTTAAATTAAAGACGTTAGAATTTAGGAAGAAGTGACTATTTGGCAAGCCCGGCTTACCAAACAGCGACTTTTGTCCTGGATGGAGAGCCGAACTCATATTTATAATCTCTTTCAGACACTTTGCCTTGCTGTGCTGATTGACGGAAAGATGCCTTTTGAAGATGAAGCCCACTTTCAAGTCCAGTGTCAATGAATGTGTTCCGCGCTAATTACCGATTAGCGCCATCTTAAGATTGCGCTGCGCATTCTTAGGATCGTTTAATTGCGCGGCAATCTCGAGATCGTGCGCTTTTTGCCGATTGCGCATTTTAGAGATGATGATACTTTTACATGTTCAGCTTTGCATTGCCATTGGTAGCTTTATTTTTCACCTAATTTTTTGCTACGCCATGCTGAAAGTAAATTAATTTAATACCGGCCAAAGTTGACTGTCTAGTGGTTGATTTGTATTTTGTACCTCAGGCCATGCCTCAGGCCATGGAGGTATTATTAAGATAACTGCAGGCCATGGAGGTAATATGTAAAGTCAAGGACTTAGTGAGCCCCCCTTTAGGTCGGGGGAGCTCCCCCGAACCCCCCTACGAGCATATGTTAAGTGCAAGCTCTAACAACTACAGCTGTTACAATGGGGGGACACCCCCCAAACCCCCCTCCGTCGACATAGGTTTTTACCAGTGCGTTGGGGGGAAGCTCCCCCCAACCCCCCCCCCCCCCCCGGTGGACAGTCAACTAGCCCTTCTGTGTCATACTGCTGGAGGGGGGGGGGGGGTGCGATGGGACCATCCATATAGTTCCTTCCGACACATTTTTGTTTTGGTAATGTAATACATTGTGATTGTCCTTATTCACGGGAATCGGGCGTTTCCAGTGATATACGACACTTAAATGGATTGTCCTCATGCATTCACTTTGGAAACGCATTTTAAAATAGATGTCACGTCCTGTTAATGGGGCACGTCATCATCGCGTACATTTGGGAAAAACTCCCTAACGAGACCGGAGCAGACGGCTGAAAGTAGTTTAATTATTGGCCGCTAGGGTTCAGAATGTCGCTCACCCGAATTTTTCACGCAACTTTTGCTAAATAGAGCTAGTTCTAGTTTGTAATTCATTTTGATACTTCAGATTTGGGTAGTAGACTAAAATAACTTAGTCGTCAGTGTGGTTTTAAGCAGGAAAAACGTATTTGTTTTTCTTAAAGTGCCTTTTTTGGACGGGTGTGTGCGATTGTTTTGTTTTTATGTCACGTGACCTCGACCATGTCGACACAAAATTGAAATAAACCACCCTTTTCTGTCATTATTTAGGACGGATATTTCTCTAATAAAAATATTAATATAATTGGCCAATTTCTTAGGCATATGATGTAGCGAATTCCCATGAAGATTTAAATTAATTTCAACCAATGGGATAGCAACCACCACCGGAAGATCGCGGAGAAATCGGTAAACTCAACGGAGTTAATTCAGAAAAATACCAAAAAAAATTGTTTGTAGGATATACAATATTTACTCTCTTTATTTCTCATCAAATCAGTATATACTCCCACACACACGTGTATCTTAAGAGCCCCTCCTAAAGGGGGGCTTATTATTAAGATACCTCCATGCTCAGGCATTCGTTTGAGAAGGGAGACACTTAGGCCTACATGTAAGGTTTTATGTTATCTTCTCATTATAAATACTGTTTTATATTTCAGGTTATCCCCTAACACAGCTTGCTGATGGACATCCAACCTGAGAGCAATGCTTTTGAAAATTAATGATTGATCAAGTACATTTGGTTGTAATCTTGCATCCGGATTTACTTAATGAATAAAGAGATACATCCAATAACTAAGATTTTATTATACGTTTATAATTATTTTATTTATAATAACATCCCAATAGTATTTACATTTCCTTGATATATATGATTACACAATACAATGTTTATGATATTTACACTTACAGTCGCACAATATTGTCATGGAACTTCACCAATTAATGATAATTGATAATTGGTAATTGGTAATTATATGTAAATTAGCGTTCTGTCATAGTGATCATTTCACCAAAAATTATCAATGAATATTAATCATGATAATTAGTAAGTGCTAAAATTGGCTTGTGTCAAGTCAAATATGAACATATCATCATCTCAGAAGCCTAATTAGCAGTGGTAGGTAATTAATGCAGCCATGCCTTTGATAATGTGAACAGATCTCACTATGACACTTTGACCAATATTTTATACTGACCATCATCTCAGAAGCCGCTAAGGCGGCCATGCTTTTAATAATGTGAACAGATCTCACTATGACACTTTGACCAATATTTACTGACCATCATCTCAGAAGCCTAATTAGCAGTGGTAATTAATGCGGCCATGCCTTTGATAATGTGAACAGATCTCACTATGACACTTTTTGACCAATATGATATGACTTACTCTCCACAAGGGACGACATTTTCTTTGTCACCAAAGGTGGGATTATAGTCAAATGAATAACGTAGGGGACAACATTTTCTTTCGCACTAAGTGTCCTTTATTCACATTGATGATTATGAACGGCCCCTTACCCCGGTGTAATGTTTTTGAGTGTTTCTGTTTTTGAGTGTTTCCCCTCATTGTTTGGGAACGCTCAAAAATAGATTGACGAGTTTTTCTGTGTATCCCCCCTATTGAAAAGTCATGGTCTCTCTAGCTGCCTATTGTTTGGAAACACTGAAACATGGGGAACAACCACAGATGTTACACCGGCCCTTACCATAAATCTAACAATCCCTGAACAATCATTGAACAATAGAACGAATTCTACTACTATAGTTTTACCTGTTGTTGTGGGACAAGGGAGACTAGTGTCTCGTGACAGTAGTACGTAGGGGACACCATTTTCTTTCTCACCAAGTTTCCCGTCCTCGTTTTCTTGTAACATTGCAGAAGCTGATGGGACTTTTTCACAAAATTCAAGCCCATGATCCGTGCGGAAGATTATTGTTGGAATGGCAACCCATAGTTCATATATTTCATCATAATTTATGCAGTCTGATGTTGCAAGTTCTCGGAGAGAACATAATAAGTCAGTTATATTATTTGCAGGACAATCATTCATCATTCGTTCATTGGCTCGCAAGACCCCCCCAACTCCCTTGCGCGATCTCGAGATTGCCGCGCAATTATAGGATCCTAAGAATGCGCAGCGCAATCTTAAGATAGCGCAGATCGGTAAAATGCGGGGAACAAATGCATCATAAAGTGTGCATGGCTTACTCATAATGAACTGTACTTCATGATTGAAGTTGACATAAGCCTGTCTTCAAAAAGGATGAACCGATGACTGCAGCAGTGCATAATATGAGACAGGAGATGCTGTGGTGTAACTTACCTTCCTTGCTGCTGCCAATAGTACCCCCTTTAAAATTAATTTCGAAATTACACTGTAACCTTGTACCCAGTGTAACACATGAGCAGAAATCCCAATGTAAAATGAGACGAGAAAATTGGGGACGGGGTTGCTGACACCGGGGCCATTCGGTTATCTGAGACCGTGTGCATCTGTCAGTATTTTCAGATTATGCACAAAAGGGTTTTCAGATTATGCACAAAACTTATATGATCGAACGTACGCACTCGGCAATCGAGTGCCATTGCCGTCATTTCGCTTCAGAGGAATTTGGTTACTCTAAAGGAAAAACCGCAGTAATAGACCATTTTCAGATCAATACGCCATTATGCATATTCATGAGTAGACACGGTTTATTCATCGGCTTGCCAAACAGGAAAGAAATTTTGCTCTGTTTGGCAAGCCCGGCTGGCCGAACAGGGTGGCTTTTTAGTGCTGTTTGGCAAGCGGCTCTCCAAACAGGACAAAAAAAAAGATGCCTGTTCGGCGAGCGGCTTGCCAAATAGACCCGGCCTAGAATTTATGACATTAGACAGGATTAGCAGACGCCCGACTCCGACTCCGAGTACGAGGTGATTCCCTTTTTGCGCTTTACGTCATCAACAGTGCGGGGGTTTCCCAAGTGGTCACTCGTACTCGCTCGTAAACTCCGAGTTGTACGTCCTCTATTTGTAAGTGCGCTCCCAGTGCAAATTTCTCTGTTATCATCGTAGATTCGGAGTATTTCCTGATCGTTTTTAAATGCAAATGCTTTCAAGGATATGTCAATGCCCAGCAATGTAGTTCTGGTGGAAAAAGGGTGCTCTGTATGGGCATCTTTGTTGGGTGGCATTCTCGCGATTTTTTTGCACATCGATGCGCATGCGATGCGTGTACATCATGTGTACATGACATGCATCATGTGCATGGTAGTAGTTATCAATGGAAGCATGCAATTGCCCTTGGGTTATTTTTTGCTCCCAAGTCCAAGATGTAGGCCTAGTAAAAGCTGCCATTTCTCTATAACTGGTTTAATTCACGATCAAAGGAAAATCACTGCCGATCAGCTGATTGTTTCCGTCGTCTGCTATGTTTACGTTTCGCAGCGCCATCTAACGTAAAACACCTGGAACTGAGATCAACTCTGACCGGGAGTCGTGACGTTGCTTAGGTCTCGTTAGGGAGTTTTTCCCAAATGTACGTGATGATGACGTGCCCCATTAACAGGGCGTAACATCTATTTTAAGATGCGTTTCCAAAGTGAATGCATGAGAACAACCCATTTGTGTCGTATATCACTGGAAACGCCCGATTCCCCTGATTCTGCAGGATGTTAAATCGGGCATTTTATTTCTTTAAATAAATCATAAGCGTCGCATTTGCTCCTAGCTATGTTCACCATCCCAAATGGCAATATTGCCAATTGGGCCGGACAATCACGAAAAACCCCAAATATTATACATTTCTTCCTGAATAATTCTTACAGAGACCATTCTCCCATGAAAGACAGTTGCTTACGCTACACAAAAATCAAAAAAAAAATCGAGGGTCAACCATTGAACTTTTGAGATATGTTGAATTTTGCACAAATCAGCGAAAAACGCACCAACTGGCACTGGACGGCATTTCAACACGGGGCCGACGCACATCCCAAGTTCAGTGTACACATACGTCGGCAACAACAGTATAAATGCGTAGTTTCTTGTTAGTCGCCTATTGAGTAGCGCTGTAGGTTTCAGAAACTCCAAAAAAACATGTCTTTGCCAAAACAACTGCTGAATCAACGCTGACATACTGTAAGGACCGAGAAATCAATGATTTTAGGAACTACGGTTAGGGCTTGGCCGCGCATGAATACGAAAAAAAACTCCCTAATGAGACCTTAAGGAATTAATACCGAGCTGGCGGTCATTGGTTGTATAATTACGCCGAGGGTTTTGGACTGCATTTTCGGTCTACCCGAGCGGTCTTGATTGTACAACCAATGACCGCCAGCTCGGTATTGATTTCTATTCTAAAAGGTTTCAAAATTAAACAAATTAAATACGATTTGAAAGGTATATATGTTCCGTTTTCGTCAAAGAATGATCCAGCCTGGTGTCCGGAACTCCGCCATATTGTTGCCTGTGAAGATGACGTCATGATATTGTTTTGTGGGGCTGAGTCGTTGATTCTTGGTGAAAATAATTCGTCTGCTAAAATTCAGAATTTTATACCTACCCAGGCGGTCATTGGTTACGATACCAAGACCGCTCCGATCAAAACGAGGCGTAATGTATTTTGTATTAGAAACAATGATATACTGTGACTAAGGCCTTTTAGAATAATCGATCAAACTGAACATTCGCGCGCGGATCCGACTCTGACTCGTACTCGTACTCGGAGTCGGAGTCGAGCGGCTGCTAATCCTGGCTATTAACATATTCAAGACGTTAGTAATTATAGACATTGCGATTTACGGAGGTTGTGAATTAGGGTCGTATTGTTAAACAGACGTGGTTTTATATAGACGTGGTTTAATACAGACGTTGTTTATACAGTCGTATGTTTAACAGCCGTTTGGTGGCGCTCGTGTCGGAAATGAAGGGAGTATTTCGGCCATTGTTTACCAAACGACGACGACAACAACGACCCCGACCTCGCGATTTTTATTTAAGTGATAGTCAGTATGGATTTCGGAATGGCCGAGGTACGGAATTCTGTTCTGTAATGCTCAATGATGTGACAATGTACTGTAAAGAAAAACACTCAACGCTGTATGCATGCAGCTTGGACGCGGAGAAATGCTTCGACAAAATATAGCACGCCGGGCTTTTATACAAGCTGATCGATACATTTTCTGTCGACAAGTGGATGTTTCTGTATGAACTATATGGTACACTAAACGCACAAATCCGCTGGAATGGCTACAGCAGTTCAGCCTTTCCAATAACCAGAGGAACCCGGCAGGGAAGTGTTCTATCTCCGCACCTCTTCAACATTTTCATTGACGATCTTTTGAGAGTCCTCAGCAACGAGGGCCCTGGTGGTTTACGGATTGGTGCTTATATTCTAAGGTGCTTTGCTTACGCAGACGATATAACTCTGTTAAGTGTTACAGCGCCAGGTCTACAGCATCTAATTAATATTTGCGCGAACTACGCAAAACTATGGCGTTTTAATTTTGGGATCAAAAAGTCCAAGTGTATGGTTATTGGTAAGAAGAACCTTAAACACGACCCCAAATGGTCACTCTCTGGGACAGTAATGGAGAATTCGGACTATCTGGACATTCTAGGTGTTGCTTTTGAAAAATCCCCCAGCGGTTTGCGCCATGTGGAAAATCGTATTAGATCATGTAGGAACGCGTACTACAGTCTGAGCGGCTGTGGTTTGAGCTACCCTGGTCTTAGTACAGAGGCTAAGGTTGAACTTTGGAGAAGTGTGTGTGCTCCTTCTCTCTTTTAAGGTTTAAACTCAATATGTTTAAGTAATGGTGATATCAAAAAGTTAGATAAGGTACAGGGCTCCTTAATCAAACAATGTTTTGGTCTATCTAAATTCTCTCATCATGGTTCACTGCTTAAGGCGCTTAGCATTGATGACGCTAAGACTGTACTGTTTGACAGGACCACTAATTCATTAAAACGTATTCTATCTGTTAAGTGCCCGGCCAGAGATATTGCCCTGCTAACGCACCATGTTCCTGGATCTATTATACAAAGAGTGTGTCGCTTTGGACTCTCACCAGTACAGGTAGCTTTTGAGACAAGACCTAAGAAGTAAATGGCATTCGGATTTGCGATTGTTTATTGCACTGTTTGATAAGAGTGTTCTAATTGAGTCCACAATAGAGGACGGAATTGTGGACTCAATTAGAACACTCTTATCAAACAGTGCAATAAACAATCGCAAATCCGAATGCCATTTACTTCTTAGGTCCATTTTGTCTCCATTTTAATGTATATTGTAGTTTGTTCAATTTTTCACATGTATGTTTTATTGCTCCGACTGGAGGTTTATCAATAAATTATTATTATTATTATTATTATATGTATTGTATACCTTGCATGCTTGGAGAACATGAATGCATTCTCGGTTCTGGGTGATAGAATTGAAAGACTCGTCGGTGAGAATATATGTATTGTGGTGGTAGGAATGTAGGTATTTCTAAGCTATTTTGACCAAAAGCCCTTACAGGTCTTTTGCCCCAAATTAGCCTACAACCCCCAAAGAACCAATCCACCACAATACATATATTCTATCATTCATGAGATTCCCAGTGAAGCGTTGCAATGAAATGGTCAATGAAATGGTGAGGGAATACTAGAGCTCAATGGGTTATTCCATTAAAATAAATGGCCTTTTTACTGTCTTCATTATCCAAAATTCAAGGAAAAAATTCAAGTAAATTAAATGTATTATCCAATAGCAAATCAACATAAAAGTAAATTCACCTATGACTTCTTTAATTTAGAAGTAACTGTTAATACTAATAACTTCTTCAGACTACAAGAAACTAAGATAACACCTGGGTTTTTGAGCCTGAAAAATAAGAAAGACTGTCTGCGACTGGAAAAGAATCCATTATCGTTTTACCAGAACCAATTTAACATGGCTGTTTGGTTTGCTACAACAAGTTGTGGTATTTCAATAGACGATCACTTGAATCACAGTGACCCATTGATAAGGTCAATTTACAGGTTTCATGTTTACTATCAAATATTGAAGATCATGAAGAATCTAGAGATACCAATTCCAGGTGAAAGTGATTTTAATGAGACAAACAATAACATTAACCGTAGGAAACTAGGAGGGTTATTGAGTGAATTTGGTTTAAAAGACGAGTACGATTTCTCGGTGTTTGAAAATAACGGTGGTTGGAGGTCATGGAGTGTATCGGATTACAACCCGAACATAACTGATCCCGGATATTACATCAATGATTCTAAAATCAATTTCTTCCTCATGCAAGTTCATGAAAATAGAATGCCACCGATGTTCAGTAAAGACTGGGATGCTGGAATGGCTAATTTCAAATATCCTGATACCTTCATTAAGTATCATGTGAAACAACACAAGAATGTATTTGATGTAATTACACAAAATGAATGTCAAACCTATCAACAATTCATGATATTTAAAACAAATGGTTTCTCTAATCCTGGAATAGAGAGGTTGAATGACACAATAAGAACATATGTTTACTGTATTCTGGGTGCTCAGGCGTTGACCAGAACACCAATAATTGGAGTACCGGGTACAGAATTGGATGCTCAGAAGGAATTTAACAAACTATTAAAGGACTCGATTAATCAACATCCTGATATTCCCACTTCAATTCAAAGATATCAAAAAGCAGTGAGTGACACTCATACAAGACTAGATTATGTAATAGCACCAGGATTGTATGTCATAGGATCAAATATGGTACTCTTTATTGGTAAGCTGGATAACTACAATAATAACATTTTAATAGCACCAACAAATGCTAAACCCGGTAAGAATGACATTAACCACAAAAAGACATTACCACCACCACTGATGGAAGGAAATAGTTCCAAGAAAATAAGAGTTAAGAGTAGTGTTGATACATCAATGACCAGTCATACACCAAAGAGTAATGTTGATACACCAAAAACAACTGAAACCTCAAAGAATACTCCTACTACTACTAAACTTGACACCAAAGTTGAGAAGGTGGATGATACTCATGAAACAATTAAATTCATGCTTTACTCAGTTGTTGGTACATTGATTGTTTTTATGGTTAGATAAATAAGTAATTATGGCTGAAGGAGGTGAAAATTATGAAATGAGTGATTACTATCCACATTACAATCCTGATTACGATCCTGATTACGAATCTGATTACAAACCTGAGGATTATGTTGATATCTTTGGTATTAATCCAAAGCCTCGATATGATGGCACAACATACAACACAGGAGGTGAAAATTATGATGATATCTTTGGTATTAATAAAAAGTTTCAAGATGATGACACAAAATACAACACAGGAGGTGAAAATCTTACTGATGAAACTTCATTCAGTATACCTCCAGAAAGGCCAGGCACAACATACAACACAGGAGGTGAAAATCTTACTGATGAAACTTCATTAAGTATACCAGAAAGGCCAAGAGTTTTTGACAAGCAACTAGAGGAGAAGAAGTCATTTCTAGATGATAAAGAGGATAAACTTGATACAGCATTGAAAAAAAGTGGTAAATGGAAATATGACCCTAACAAACTAAGTAAACTAGCACCACGTATTTATTTGCACAACGAGGAACCTTACTTCTTGCCTACAAAAGGAGAATTAGCAAACTTTACAGAACAACAAAAGAACAATATGAATAAAATTCCTAATCCTAATGGAGGGATTGCCTTTATCATTCCTTTAATTAAATCAGATGGTAAACTCCTTTCTGAAGGCACATTAAAGAATAAGTTTGGTACTAGATTTGCTGACATGATTAGAGGTATGATTGCACCTGACCCACCAGTAAGGGAACCTAAATCTGCATCCACTCAAACAGATATATTAATTAATGAGGTAAACAGTTCAAACAAACCAATAGATAAACTGATAGATTCTAATGATGATGAACTTAAATCACTGGGTTTTACTGAATATGCCTTGAGAGAACTTAGAGGGTTAAAACAGGCTGGTGATGATCTAGCTGCAGTAAAGATGGATAAGGACATGCAAATAGAGGAATTAAAAGATCAGCTTCATAATTTAACAAGAGACTATGTAAAGTCTGTAGAAGAAGATACTAAAGATAAAGGAGAGTTGAAAAAGCAAATAGATGAACTAAATGACAAATTGTATGAGGAACAGTCAAAGGTATGGAGGTTAGACAATGACAGGGAGTCACAAACTAGAAGAATTAAACGTTTAATTGTTGATGTTCTAAAGAAACCAGATTCAACTATTCCTCTGAAGGACAGAATAAAGTTACTTTTTAAGACGTATGGTGTAACTATTAGCGCCATAATAACAGCTGTTGTAATGACATTTACAACTCTAGGTCTCAGTATCAGTAGTGCTTTAAGTGGTGCCACTAAATCTGTAAAACCAACTCCAGGACCAGACCCAACTCCAGGACCAGAACCAACTCCTGGACCTACACCAGAACCTGGACCAGGACCAAAACCATCAATACCAGATAAAGTAAAAGAAGGTCTCAAGAAGTTTGCTGAATGGCTAAAAGAACTAGCCAAGAAATCAGCTGCGGCTTTACCGGGAATCATCGGTTCTATCGTATCATTTCTCCTGAAAACAATTGGTGCAGTTGTTGGCTTTCTAGCTGAACATCTGATCATAGCAGTTATTGCTATTGTGAGCTCCATAATCTATGGTTTAATAGAGGGTGTTAAAGCCTTAAAATCACGTAAAACAGTAAAAAAACATAAAAGGTCTTAGGTGAACTTCTATCAAAACAATGTTTAAAAAATAATTATCATGTAAATATGAATAAATACATCTCATTTAAAGATTATTATTCTAGTGAGTGGAACAATGAGAATCTTAAAGGATACATTCGTCCTAGGGTTATGGATCGAGCTATGCTCTCAGGACTGCGTCCGACTAGAAATTTTAGTGAAGAAAATGACAGCAAGAATTATGACAGTGGGAAATTTGATAAGCCTACTCGAGCTATGCTCTCAAGACGAAGTCTGACTGAGACACACAAAGTAGTCCTGCCAAGAATGAAAGAATATGACGTCAGTACCAACACTAATGCCCAATTCTGCCGTAATTGTAAAAGGTGGACCCTTTTTGAGTATCAAAAAAACTTGAATTCAGCAAGGTACGCAGCTAAAACTGTGAAGTATCAATTCTGCACCAATTGCAATTCGACTACTTACGATGATGAATTTAAAACTCTTGAGATCAATATTGACAACAAGACACGTTACTTTGACAGTATTCTAAGGAAACTTGGATGGAGGCGGCTGTCCGAATCGGCAGTTAAGTATTTAAAGGACTTTGTGGAAGGGTATTTACAGTGCTACTTTTCAAGTCACAGAAAATGTCTTAGTAAGCAGAGATATGAAAGTACTCTTCAGTCAGCCCTAAAAATGGGTATTAACACTCTCCCCTCTAAGTTATGTAACCAAGGGTTACATGGTGAAGCCATGCTTTTTAAATTTCACTGTGGGGAATATGATTGGTTTCTTGCCATTGAATTTATTAACAGGGCAATTGGTAAACCGCAATTAACCGATGAGAATATCACTGACCTTAGACTAGTGTACTATGCTTTCCTTAGATTTCTGCATTACTGTGGTGTCAAGGTCACCATTAACTACAAGGTATTTTTACACCAAGCCTTTAAAACGCTGAAAATTGATTATGTAATATTTACACCTTTTTTAACCAACAAGGAGCGAGTTAATGATTTGGAGAGATTATGGTATGATTTCACTCAAAGTATTTTCTTCCAGAATTACAAGGTTGAGAAGGAATATGACCAGGATATTGACAAGCAGTTTGACGTTTTACTGAGTGCCAGTGCAGGTAGAGACAATAACTGCATCAGTAGTATTAAGTTTACACCAGCCGGACTTCGTCCTGAGAGCATAGCTCGAGCCGGACTTCGTCCTGAGAGCATAGCTCGAGCTAGTGTTAAGATGCAATAAAGTTGTGAAAACAGCATTTTGCACTTAACAGTCATTTTTCCATAATTTTAAATGAATAATCAGCAAATGAATAGTCAGACATCTGCAGTGATTGAACAACAGATGAAACAGATTGGTGTTATGAGTCCTGAGAGCTTAGCTCGAGTTGGGGCTTCTAACCAACAGAACACTGGTAGTTACCAACAAAACAGAACTAACTTTCAACAGAACTGCTCTACAAATCAACAGGTTTCAAACAAGCAGTTGAATAGTTCAAATTTTGTTACTCCTAGTCAAGGAATAGTCAATTCTAGTTGCCAACTAGGATCAACTAGCAATCAACAAGGTTCAAGTAGCAATCAACAAAATTTGAACTATTTGACTGATAGTGGCCTTAAAGCCAAACAAGACTTAGAGATTCTAGTTGCAACTGGTAAAAGCAAGGATTTCCTTAATAAACAAATAACTTTTAATGACTTAGATAATATGACTGAAAAAGAAATCTTAAAACACCATAGAATGTATGAAACAAAGATGGCTGCCAGACTTAATGATTCTTTGGGTAAGACAGTACTTAAAGCTTACACTAAATTATCAAGGTGGTTATTACCAATAGATGATGAAGATAATCTTTATCATGATCTTAGAAATGATTATTTGATAACTAACGAGTTGGATAAATGGCTTGGATGGTTGAGTTTGAGAATGGGACCATTAACTGCACTTGCCTCAACAACACTTATTACTTTAGGTCATTGTCATGAGGAATCATCTATGAATACATCGAGTATGACTGCATCAAATATGAATACACCAAATATGACTGTCTCTGAATGTGACAAACCAATAGATGAAAGTCTAGATATCACAGGTAGTGATGATAAAGAAGACTAAATTAACCTGGTTATGAGAACATAGTTCGAATTAAATTCGGCCAAGATAAATGGAACTTGAAACTGTAACTGATACTACTCGAGCTATGCTCTCAGGACAAAGTCCGACTAAAGTTTCAATGTCTAAGAAACCTCGATCAGAGAAACAATTAGCATGGTCTAGAGAACTGGGTAGAAGATCTAAGGAATTTAAGAGGATAAAAAAGGATAAGACGACATTTAAAGTACAGGACTCTGTCCCAAAAAACAGAGTTATGGAAACGGAGGAAGAAGAAGTAGAGGAAGAAGAACCACAATCTCAAAATACTGATGTATCACTGCGTGAATCTAGTAGTAATACTTATGTCTATGTACTAGGTTTAGGTGCCGTTATTTTAGCAGCATTTATCATGTTTAAGAAACTTCCTAAAAAAGTAAGTAAAGAGCAGCGATCAGGCTTGAATCGAGCTCTGCTCTCAGGACAAAGTCCGAATGAAGCAGTCATGAAGGGTCAATTAGCCCTCTTGTTAAACCTGTAGTTAAAGAGAAGAAATGTACTATTCCTTTAATGGAATGATCTCATCAGGTGGTCAGACTTCGTCCTGAGAGCAGAGCTCGAGTCCGAGGTGCTTGTCTTCACCACAAGAGTTTAACTCTATTCGGACTTTGTCCTGAGAGTTTAACTCTATTCAGACTTCGTCCTGAGAGCATAGCTCGATTCTTAACTCTAAAGAAACCTCTGTTCCTCTGAAATTAACTAGCTTACCATTCTCATCAGTGATTTCGAATTTTATGTGATTAGTACACTTATTTATCGTTTTCTTACAATTCGGTTCGTATCGCTGCATTTTTATTTGGTCACCATCTTCTACAGGTATGATGCAGAAAATGTTAGATGGTTTATTGTTGTAGAGGGTCTTAGCTTTGTCAACCAAATTAGCTTGCAGGAATAGATATTTCCTGTAAATGTTGAGTGGTCTTGTGGAGTAGTATTTTCCTTTCTTGGTGAATTTAGTTTGCTTAAAGCCAAACCACTCATTCACCACTGTGAGCTGTTTTTCTATCACCTCTCTTATGGTTTTTCTTATTTGAAAACCTTCTGTGTTTCTCTCAATCTTGATTTTTTCATTTTTATCTAACTTGTATACTTTCAGAGGGTACTCTTTATCCTCTGTAAGTTCAAGTGTTATGTAATTATTGTTATCACAGTAAATTTTCACATGGCTTATTCCAATTTCTTTTATGTATTTTTGCCATACCTCACAAAACTCACTTAAACTAAAATGTCGAGAGTATGGAAATGTGTATTGAGTAATGGTGTCTTTAGTTGTGGTAGATTCATTTTCCAAATACCGTTCGCAAACTTTCATGACTTCCTTTTCAAGTGTATCTGTTTCAAGTCCAGGAGCAAATAATGTCCTAAATTCATCCATACACCATAATTGTTTATCTAAGGGCTCATTTGTTGTAATTCTGGTTATTTCGACTAGAAATGAGAAAATCCTGTCTCCCTCTGGTAGAAAATCACCTGTCCACCATGAATTGTAAAAGGTTATCGATTTCAAAGTAATGGATTTTATGTCTAATTGGTCTGTTAAGTAGTACTCAAATTTGGCTTCATTACATTCTTGTTCATTGATTATGAAGTCCATTTCTATTTAATTCAAGAGATTTATTGAATTTAATAAATTTTAATCTAATAAACAGAATGACTGATAAGAATCAGAAAATACTTTGCACTACATGTGACAAGTACATATCCTACAATAATATGGCTATTCACAGGAGAACCAAAGGTCACTTAAGTAAATTAAATCCGGATTATGTCCCTATTGCTCAACCCCGAGCCCCATCACTGATCCCTAAAACTATGGATAAGAAACTTGCATTTGAGGAAAATGAGCTAGATGGCATAAAGAAAGTGAGTGGAATAGAAATAGTAAAACAATTTGGAAAGCCTGTAGTCACCATTAGTTTGAAGATTGACAGAGAAGCTAAACAAGTGTATGAATACAGAGATAAATTAGAGGAGGTATTATTTCAACTCAATGATTACCATCACAAAATTAGCATATCAGTATTTGCTCAGTTTGATCGACCTTTGGTCGAAGAGCAGAGCATTGATCGTCAAGGTGAAAGTGTTACACACCCCATTCAGTCTCCAATGGAAAGCATAATTTCAAGGAACCAGGCAATTTATGCCATAACCAACCAGTTAAACTACATTAAGACACAGATTGAGGAAAGGTACTTTCAAGGTTCTGGACTTACTTTAAATAAAATAGAGTCTTGTAACATGACCATCTGTTCTTACAAGAGGTGTAAAGGTGGTCATTACACTAAATTACCATTTAAAACAAAAGCAGTAATAAATGTGGAATCAAATGACAATAAATGTTTTCTCTGGTCTTTATTGGCCGCTAAATATCTGAAAGAAAATCCAGAGACGGACTTTGTCCTGAGAGCAGAGCTCGAGAGTACATTAAATATTACTACCGATATGCTACAAATGACTTCGTCACGAGAACAGAGTTCGAAAACTACTGATATCAAAATCAAATCATTTCCTGTATGTATTCAAAAGGATATTCCTAAGATAGAGAGTGATAATAATCTCAAAATTAATGTGTTTAAATTGCAGAATGAATCGGCTAAGAGCACCTGTGAGGCAAAACTAGAACCTCTCTACCTGTCCAAGAATTATGATGATGATGATGTCATCGATCTGCTGTATTTCAAGGACCATTTCATGTACATAAGAGACATCAATCTTTTCTTCAGGACACTAGCTCATAGAGTGTATCTTTGCAGGAGATGCATGAATTACTTTTACAGGAAGTCAACACTAGATAAGCATAAAAAGAAATGTGGAGAACACGATTACTGTAAGATTACTTTGCCTCCACCTAACAGTAAATGGTCACAAATTAAATTTGAAAAACACTCATTCAAAAATAGAGTTCCGTTTGTGATCTATGCTGATTTCGAAGCGATAAGCACAACAGTCAATGATAACACAACTCAGACAGATACCACTGTTACCACTAAAAAACTTTTTAAACAAAATGCATCAGCTGTTGGTGTTTATGTTCACTCAGACTACACACACCTTTACAGTAGCCAGTATGTGTCTCACAGGGGTGCTGATGTTGTAGATGTGTTCTGTAATTGGTTAATCAGGATGGAAGAACAATTCTCTAATTTATTGAACTGTAACTTTCCTCTAACAATGACAGATGAAGACTGGCATAAATATCAATTAGAAACACATTGTTACTATTGTAATCAACCTTTGGGATATGACAAGGTCAAGGATCATGATCACTACTGTGGTAGATATCGAGGTGCTGCTCACAACTCGTGTAATTTGAATGAAAAGAAAGCTATGTTTGTTCCAGTGTTTTTTCACAATCTCAGTAATTACGATTCTCACTTATTTATTAAAGAATTAATGACTAAGCTACCGAAGTACAAGAAACTGAAAATACTTGCCAAAACATCAGAGGAATACATTTCATTTCAGTTCGGTTGTTTTAGGTTTTTGGACTCGTACAGATTCCTGCAGTCCAGTTTAGACAACATAACCAAATCAATGTTGGATGATGATTTTAAAATTACCAGACAGCTGTTCCCAAATACCACTGACTTTAAGCTATTGAGGAAGAAGGGTTCAGTACCTTACTCTTTTTACACATCACATGAAAGCTACAATGTTACTTACCTAGAAAAGTCTATGTTTTTTGACGAATTGAAAAATGAAATGGCACCTGATTCTGCCTATGATGAGGCTAAGGTAATATGGGATCATTTCAAGATCAGGAATCACGGTGAGTTCATTGACCTCTACCTCAAAACTGATGTGATCCTTTTAGCTGATTTATTTGAGAAATTCAGGGATGTCAATTTGAACTACTTTCAGATAGATCCATGTCACTGTTACTCGGCACCAGGCCTAACCTGGCAAGCTGGTTTGAAGTACACAGGAATAAACCTAGAACTACTGACTGATACCAACATCTAACTTACTTTTGAGAAAGCAATACGAGGTGGAATTTCGGGTGTTATGGGAACAACACATGTTAAGGCAGATGAACACCACAAACTACTCTACGTAGACGCAAATAATCTCTACGGCTGGTCCATGATGGAACCTCAACCCTATGGTAGTTTTGAAATGATAGATATTGATCCACTCGAGCTATGCTCTCAGGACAAAGTCCGACTTAACATGAATGTTATCAGTAAAGAGCAGATTATGGCAATTCCAAGTGATAGTGAAGTAGGCTACTTCTTAGAGGTTGATTTGGAGTATCCAGGAAATATTAAATTTAAGTCAAGGAACTTTCCATTCTGTCCCGAATCTCTCTTTATTGAAGATGATGAATTAAGTCCTTACCAGAGAGAGTTACTGGGCGATGATAAAAGATCAAATGTAGAGAAACTAATACTAACACAAAAGGATAAAACTAATTACATAGTGCATTACAGAATGCTACAATTTTACCTCAAGCACGGAATGGTACTTAAGAGGGTTCATTCAGTGATAAGCTTTAAACAATCAAAGTGGTTAGCACCATACATTGATTTTAACACTAAAAGACGTATGGATTCTAAGACTGATTTTGAGAAAGACTATTTTAAGCTCATGAATAATGCGTTCTACGGAAAGACTTGTGAGAATGTAAGGAACAGGGTTGAAATTGAATTTGTATCGGACGGGGAGAGAGCCAGGAATGTAATGGCCAATCCCAGGTTTTCATCGATATGCGTATTTGACGAACATAATGCTGCTATTAGCATGAGGAAAACATCAATGAAATTCAACAAACCAATCTACATAGGAGCTTCAGTACTTGAATTGTCTAAATTATTAATGTATGAATTCTATTATGAAGTTCTTCAACCGTACTTTGGTGAGAAAAATATTGAACTGCTGTATCTAGATACAGATTCCTTTGTACTTAACATTAATACTGATGACTTAACTAAAGACTTAAAGGAGTTGAAACACTATTTTGACTTCAGTAATTATCCAAAAGATCATACACTCTATGACACCAGTAAGAAGAAGGTACCAGGCTACTTTAAGGATGAGCTAGGAGGAGTAGAGATGACTGAATTCATTGCCCTGAGAAGTAAGATGTACGCTTACAGGACAAAAGATTACGATTCTAAGAAATTGAAGGGTATTGCCAAGAATGTAGTAAGGAGAAATATCTCATTTGATGACTATGTTGATTGTCTTGAAAAGAATAGGTCATTTTACCACAAGATGAGACACTTAAGATCAGATAAACACCAAATCTATTTGGAAGAAGTTGACAAAAAAAGCCTCAGTCCTTTTGATGACAAGAGGTTCATACTTGAAGATGGAATAAGCACCTTACCATTTGGAATGTATTATGAAGGCTACATAGATTACAGCGATTCAAACTTCGCTTGAGTCGAGCTTTGCACTCTGGACCTTGTCCTAGTCGGACTTCGTCCTGAGAGCATAGCTCGAGTGCAAAATCTTTATTCGGACTTTGTCCTGAGAGCATAGCTCGATTAAACTAATGAATAGGGTGGTGCTGATGGTAGTGTTACTTGGTGAAATTCATCCCTAACACCAAAGTAATGATAATAGTGATAGTGATACACCACATTAGGATTAGGACTATTTAGTCCGACTTCGTCTTGAGAGCATAGCTCGAGTCGAACTTTGTTCTCGGGACCTTGTCCTAGTCCGACTTCGTCTTGAGAGCATAGCTCGAGTCCTGTTTGATTTACTGAACTTTTAGTTTTTCTAGCATCTCTGTCTGTGCTAGTTTTTTTTCCTTCTTCTAAAAAAGTCTTCTTTAAAGACTCTACATCAACAGCTGAACTTGCCTCCCTTTGTTTTTTCCTAATGGCATTTTTCATCGAAATGTATTTCTCCTTCTCCTTGAGAATCAAAGTAAACTCATCTGTAGATATGTGAGAATCGGTTAAGGCTTTACTAACCAAATCATTGATTGTGTTCAGTTTTGAAATTGCCAACATTCTGATATTCTCATGCTTTTCAATTTTCTTAAGAATATTCTTTTTCTCCCAGCCTAAGGCTGATGAAATAATGGCACTACCTATTGTTACGCCACCCAAAGCTAAGCCTATCGGTGCCGTGATGACACCAGCTAGAGCAGAAACACCAACAGATCCGGCTGCTACGCTACTTAAATTAAGGAAGTGGCTAATGCCAGTAATTACGCTAAATGCTTTTTTGTACTTTGAAAATATCTTTCTTCTAAATTCAATCTCGCTTTCTAAGAAACTCTTAACATCACATATTTGTTGTAGTCTGAAAGCCTGAGGGTTACTTTCTGTATGCTTTTCAGACCTTTCATAGTTTAATTGACTTTCAGAGTTTAAATTACTTAAATCTGGATAAACCTTTTTGTCTCCATCCATTTAATTAGTGGGAATAACTAGAATCAGTTGTTCTGTCATTTCTAGTGTTTAGTGTTGATCTTGCAGACACTACAGGTTTTTGAAGTACATTAAATTTTAAAGGTTTTTCTGACCCAGCAGGCCCAGCAGGTTTTAAAGGTTTTTCGGGACCAGGCTCCAACTTTGACTCTACTTCTGCCTCTAATTCTCTATGAAATCGTTCTAATCTTTTTTTCCAATTACGTGGTCGTTTTGTGTAACCCCAAGTTCTATTCATTTAATTAAGTAAAATAAAATCAATTCACTGCAAAGAGTAAATTTCTTTCAAGTCTATTATTCAACTTAATCATCTCGTTTATGATTTCTGTCTGACTACATATGTTAATGTTCTGGTTCATTCTCATGTTATTATTTAAATTCGATAATCTATCAAGCAGAATCATATTTTCATCACGAAGATAATCCCCGAAATGCTGTGATATCACTATTTTCCAATTTGGTATTACATCCTGGTCTCGAAAGACAAACCAGTTTTCACTTCTCATCTTTACCATGAAATCCATTGACCTATCCAATTGATCCTTAAATAGTGTGTAGTCTACTTTAGCACTCTTCTGTCTGTTTTCTGTCTTTTCCATTGGTCTCATGTTAAACCAAGCAAAGCACAGTTCAGGTTTATCTTTGAATTCCTTGATTGGTAAGACATGGTCCAACTCTTCTTCTTCTATTCGAACTCTGTTCTCGGGACTTTGTCCTATTGGAGATAGACTCCTCTGGTACTCTAACCACTGATGGAAGAAACTGTCTGTACATCCTAGATTAAATGAGGAATTACCGTTACACTCTCCCTTAGAAATGCGGTTTAGACCAACTCTAATTTTGTGTCTGTCTCTATTACCATTTTGGTCAAGGTAATCCTTTTTGTAATATGAGTTAAAACATGATCTGCAGTTACCTCTATTTCCGTTTTTACCAAATTCACCATCACTTAGTAATTTAATTTCATAACATTTATTACATCCCTTGATTTTACTTGAACCACATTCTTTACAGTAATCAAGTAGTTTATTACGCCTGTTCTTTTCAAAATTAATTTCAGGTTTCTTTTCACAGCACTTAACACAATAAATTGTAGGTTGATTTTCCATGTTTTGATTCATCATATTATTCTGATTTTCCATGTTTTGATTTTCCATGTTTTGATTTAACATAATCTGATTTAAGATAAACTGATTTATCATATTTTGATTTAACATAATCTGATTTATCATATTTTGATTTAACATATTATTTTGATGCAAATAATACAAAAACTTCTGAATATTTTGATTCATCATACCATTTTGATTCATCATATTATCATGATTCATCATACCATTTTGATTATCAAATATTGCTCCCTCCATTTCTTTCTTTATTTAGTAGGACATTTTTTTTTTAAATTACGTTTTTCGAACTTGTTCTTGTGACTTAAGTCACTTTAGAGACTTTATTTCATTTCAATGATTTGATATCAGAAACTGGTAACCATTCATTGAACTTATCACTGTAACCCTTCCACTTCACTAATCCGTATTTCTTGCCTTTACTGGTCTTGTACCTTAGGATTTTCTCGATCTTGTACTCTAGCTGGTCAGGATTAGGAACATAGCTCAATTCCTCTTCATAGAAATATCCTTGAATTTCTTCTTTGTGGTAATCCTCAAGCTTGTAGACGATAGGGTGAGTAAAGATGATCTGTTTGATTTGGAACACCTCCTCAGTGTAGTTGGGCATGTAACCTTTACCGAAAATGGACTTGTACTTTGAAATTCTTACACTGTCACCTACTTTGTACTTTGGATCACCAAATGTCTCTTTGAGGTGAAGACCGTAAAGATTGTACCACACTGTTCCTTCGTTTTCCATCTTTCTGGCGTCTACAGGTTTCATACCATATCATTGATGAGTGAAATGTGTTATTGTAGCCGCTGACCAGGTCATCCAGAACGTCAATCCACTTGTCAGTCTCCTTAGCGGTGAAATAACGCCACATTTTTTCTTTAAGGGTTCTATTGAATCTCTCTACTACTGCTGCCTTCTTATCAGATTTTGTGGAGAACCATTCTATGTCATTTTCTGTTAAGAGTTCCTTGAAGTGTTTGTTGTAAAATTCTGTACCGTCATCAAACTGGATTTTCGTTGGTTTTGCTTCCTCAAATATCACTTTAAATGCATCTCTGATTTCTTCTCCCCTCTTACTCTTAACTGCTAGAGCCCAAGAAAAACGACTAAATAGATCTATGACTGTTAAAATGAATCTGAAACCCTTATTCATACTCTCGAATTTCTGCATGTCAACCAGATCAGCTTGCCACTGTTGATCGATGTACGATACCATTGTCTTCCTGAAGGTGAATTTCTTAATGGCCGGTTTGTGTAGTTGGTGAGTTGGTAGTGTTTCTAGAAATTCTTTCACTTCTTTTTGTTTAATAAGTTTTCCTGAGCTCTGCTCTCGTGACGAAGTCATATCTTCCTTGACCTGTTTCCAGATTTTACTCAAAGAACTGTAAGCCACGGGACTCTCGGGGTCGTAGTACAAATCCCTTAGATACTGCTGTGTGTCATCCTTTACATCCATTTAAATGAGTGAAGTATTTATTTACGAGCCACACAATATGTTAATTTCTGGTGTTACCAATTGTGGTAAGACATATTTTGCCCTTGACCTCTTAGAAAAGGAGTATCGGCACAAGTTCCAGAACATAGTCATTTTCTGTCCAACATATTTCAACAATAAGACATATGAAAGGAAATGGATTTACCAAGACAAGAACGTCTACATAGTTAATCCCGAAGCTGTGGCCAGTAATTTGGACCTTGTGCTTCAGTTTGCTACTCTGACCTTTGCTGGTTCTAACACATTATTCCTAATTGATGACTGTGCTAATTTGAGAGACACAAAAAAGAAGGTGTCCGAGTTATGTAATCTTGCCTTTTCCGGCAGGCACTACAATCTCACTGTTTGGTTACTAGTTCAGAAGTACAATTCAGTTGTCAAGGACTACAGAGAGAACATAAGAATTTTAGTATTATTTTTTAATAAGGATGAATCAGCCATGAAAGATGCCTTAGAAGAAAACAGTGTTATTCCTAAGGAGAAAAGACAGTACTACATAGAAGAACTTAAGATGAAAAAAGGATCAAAACTGATCATTAGACTACAACATCCATTTGGATTTACTCTTTCCCATCAAAAATCTTAGTCCCACTTCTGATCATCAGGACTGTGTCCGATCATCAGGACTGTGTCCGATCAGTGGTCTTAGTCTTTCTAACCCTAGTAAAATAATAAATTATTAACCCTAAACCACTAAGTCCTAGGATAATCCATAGGTACTCGTATTTCTTCATTTCATCACTAGGTTGGTAGTAATCACTTAATTGTGGTCGCTGAGGTAGTACAATAGTTCTTTCTGGATGTAAATGATTGTAAACAGTAAGTGCTGAATCAGTATTGTTAAAATCAATAGAAGCGTCTCTTTCTCTCTTTAATTCAAGATTAACAAAGTCAATAGTACTCTTTCTATGCTCCTCCCATTCTGTGGAGGCCTTCTGTAATTGCTCCTGAGCCAAATCATGTCTTTTCACTTCATCTTCATAACCGTTTTTGTCTAGTGACTTGAAAAGGTAACCGGATCCAGTGAATGCTAATCCATTGATTATTGCAGATCCAAATAACATACCAATGCCAGCCATTTAATTTCAACGAATTTTAATTTCAATGATGTGTCCCTGAGAGCATAGCTCGAGTTAATACCAATTGGTACTGTACATTATGACCATTAAGATCGATGATGTCACCTTTTTCATCAGTTAAGCGAATATTCAGCTTATTGAATCTTGGTTTACAGGGAATTGCTATTGGTTTCTCAAATGTGTATGCTATTAAATCTCCAAAATTAGCTTCCTTTATTGGTCTTGTGGTTAGCACATCAGATGCTTCACCATTACTTAATACACTAGTAGATTCGATTATGTCACAGTGAAAAACAAAATGGTTAATTGGTCTAAAATTGATGGGTTTCTCGCTTACAACATCATCCTTACTTTTATTGTCTAAAGGGTAAGGCCATTCTGATTTCATGCCAAATAATTCATTACTTTTACCAAGAAAATAGATCTGATAATGCGCCTCATTTTTTCTCTTTAGGAAGTGTAAGATGGCCTTACCTGTTGGTTCTTCAAGGTCAAATCTGACAGCACCTCTACTCATACTATTTTCTTTCAACTTATCCGCAAATACTTTTGAAAAGCTCTGTAGGTCATAGAGACCATCTGGTAGCGTAATCTCTGCCACATCAAACCCCTTAACTTTGATTCGGTTATTCTCCCTGGCTGCACTTATGTTGTAGAATGTACAAGGTATTACTGCAAAAGTTAAAGTGATGCTACATGCATCTTGAATTTCAGTCTTGAGATTGACTGTTAAATCACTTGAACTCTGATCTGGATAGTCACTTGAATCTATGTTCATTACAGTAACCATTTAGTTAAGTAAATTTTCGTTTTCAAATTTACCTTTTATCAAATAAGTAAATTATTCTTACTTCATAATATTTCTGGGTAGGATTCCTTGATCGTAAAGGTACTCTAATGTTCCATTGCTAATAGCTACAGTTCCGCCCAGTTTAAGAATTTCCTCTAGGTTGGCCTGACTTGGGGGACCAATATTGATTCTCAAGAACCTTTTCAGTAACATAGAGTAACCAATTGTTGTTGATGCCAACAGTAAACTTTGATACAGTGTATTTATGATATCTTTCTTTCCTGGTGTATCCATTTAATTACTTAGAAAATCACTAGTAAAACTCATTTATCTAGTATTCAGTGTTGGAGCGAACTTTGTTCTTGCAACACCTTAGTGTTGGAGTGAACTTTGTTCTCGCAGCACCTCAGTGTTGGAGCGAACTTTGTTCTCGCAGCACCTCAGTGCTCGAGTGAAGCAATCTGAGAATTCTGAATGTTAACCTGGGCGTCAGAAACCACGAATATGTGCATTTTGTATGGTCCCTTTCTAGATTTCTTTGTAATAGATAATTGAATACCATCTTTTGTGTTCTGGAGCTTCTTTCCTGATCCGTGTAGACGATTATCTTCAGAAGTTCTCAGGTCCAACCATAAACCATAGTGATTAGAATCACCATAGTATTTCTCCATTGTCATGTAACAGTCATGAGTTTTCTTCAAATCTTCAGACATAAAATGTTTCTTGATCTCCTCCCATTGATCCATCATTCTCATTCCTTCTGGGAACACCTGATTGGCAACACCCTCTATTGTGATCTGCACTTTACTTATGTTAGGGTTTTCAAACTTCTCTGAATCTCTAGCTCCATCTACATAGTCAGACACAAATAGTAATACTAATCCTTTAATAGACATTCTTGGAAAGTTGATGTTCTCATTAATTAGTGTTTCATTAGCAGTAACATTGACTGTCTTAAAATGGTCTACCCAATCATAAAATATTGAGAATCCAGAATTGTACTTGTTACTCAATTGACTAGCAATCATCTTGTTGGTTACGGTGTCATATTCAAAACAAATATTTTCAAGTTTGTAGCCCATACTTGCTGTGGTTGCGGTAACTATGATCTCTTCCTTTGGTGCTAATGTGATTTCAATGATAACATCTTCTTGAATTGGAAACTTGTAAAATGGAGCATGATGATGGAATAGTTCAAAATCTAACGGTATTTTGTACTTCTTGTCAAACACTTTTTTTAATGTCTTTTCATTAGCTGTTTCTCCAGTGACATCAGCTTCAGCGACTCCTGATCTTAATTCTCTAAGATTTTCTGATTGAATACCCTGAAAAACTCTATCATTTCTTTCTTCTCCAGTTAGCCACAGATCTTTAAATGTAGAATAATGACTGTATTCGTCAAGGTCAAATATCTGCTCTGTTCCCCACTTAACCACCATCTTTGAGATTAGGTTTCTACCAAGATTATTTACAACACTATTTTTAGAATCACCAGAAATGGTTACATCAGCAGACAGATAAAGAGATTTAGGTACAAAGAATGTATTCTCTCGCAATGCCGGTATTCTAACATACAGTGTTTCTTTGGGGTTAGCAGATGATGGGTTATGAGTAATGATATGATGCTGCCTCTCAGCTTTCAAACCAAGTGGAATCTTATGTGCCCTTTCGGTATTTAATAAATATCCTGTTGCCATTTTCTATTTATTTACTAGTAAAATTATGTTACATTTTCCAGGCAAAATTAAGGCCTTAAATCTGGTGAAAGGTATTTCATCAGAATAACATTTGCCTTTAAACCATAGTGATATTCAGTTGTACAATGGCCATATCAGATGTTGCAGTCATTAATTATTTGTGCTTGCAAATTACAATGGCCATATCAGGTGTTGCAGTCATTAATTATTTTTGCTTGTCAAAGACATGAAAAGGCCTATTGTGTCTTAATGCGTTTATCCGACAGAATTTTCGAAAATATTTTCAGCGCTGAAAATTATTTTTGTGACATTAAAATAATTTCTCGAAATTCTGTCGGATAAACGCATTAACGAACAATAGACCCTTGTAATACTTTGTGACGTGAGTATTGTTTGGTCCGCATATGTTACCATGTACATGCAGACTCTGTCAACAATATTTTCAATTGATTCAAGCAACAATGATTAATCACTGTATCAGCTGTCTTGTAGGCCTACAGCATTTATTGGAATACGCTGGGACTGTCAAGATGTGCGAACTTCAAGGGTTCATTTCTCTGCTATTTTTTAACGGATATTTGCAAATGAGGTATCCTTGGAAAGCTATTGACGTGTACTTTCTGTTGGAATACAGTAAGTCATGATTACATTAACCCATTGAGCTCTAGTATTCCCTCACCATTTCATTAACCATTTCATTGCAACGCTTCACTGGGAATCTCATGAATGATAGAATATATGTATTGTGGTGGATTGGTTCTTTGGGGGTTGTAGGCTAATTTGGGGCAAAAGACCTGTAAGGGCTTTTGGTCAAAATAGCTTAGAAATACCTACATTCCTACCACCACAATACATATATTCTTCGGTGAAATCAAATTTGCTATTGAACATGAATCTGAAATTGACGATGCTGTCGATTTTCGATTAGAAAGTGCCTAGGCCTATCGAAATATCTCGGACACTTACCCAAAAGATATTGTATCTGTTCCCTAGGGATATCAAAACGAGATCTTCCACCGCTAGGCCTAGGCCCTTGCGAAATATTTCTTGGGGGTTGGACAGCAGCAGTCCCACTGGCGTCACTTTGCTGATCATTGATAATACCACGAAATACTCCGTGAATTTCAGCGAGAAGGGTCGAAATATTTTCTGTGGTTTCATTTCCAACACACAAATTACTGTCACGCACGACACTTTCTAATCGAAAATCGACAGCAGCGTCAATTTCAGATTCATTTTCAATAGCAAATTTGATTTCACCGACGACTCTTTCAATGCTATCTCCCAGAACCGAGAATGCATTCATGTTCTCCAAGCATGCAAGGTACATATTATGCACAACGGGGTCGTTGTTGTTGTCGTCGTTTGTTAAACAATGGCCGAACTGCTCCCTTCATTTCCGACACGAGTGCCACCAAACGGCTGTTAAACATACGACTGTATAACACAACGTCTGTATTTAACCATGCACGTCTGTATAAAACCACGTCTGTTTAACAATACGACCCTAATTAACAACCTCCGTAATAAATCGCCATGTCTATAATTACTAACGTCTTAAATTTGTTAATGTTGTGTAAACTAGGTTTACAGGCCACCGTAGACAAATTCACTGTAGTGAAATATGACATGCATTTACGGAGTCACGTGGTTTATATGTTCATCCTTATAATAATGTTGTAATAAAGATCACTTCGCATGTGGAGTCACAAGAAGCACGTAGTTCCTCTTGCGTTTGTCCCTGTGGGCTCTAACAGGAATCTGGTGTTTTAGTATTGATGTTTACAAATGGTGCCGTGACGTCACAAAACGTCGCGTATTGTCAGTGGCTGTTTCACATTTTGATCCGTTGGGACTTGTAACTCCGGTGATAATTAGAGCCAGACAGTTCATAGCTCAGCTCTGGCGTCAGAAGTATGATTGGGACACTGCTTTACCGATCGAGGAAACTAAAGTGTGGTTTCCGATCTTGAGAGACTTAGAACAGGTTCATGAGATTAAACAACCTCGTTATTACGGCATAGACAAATATCTACCAGTGCAAATACATAGCTTTTCGGATGCGACACCTGCAGCTATTGGGACTGTAGCTTTCATAAAACAGGGGTCAACTGTCACATTAGTTGGCTCCAAGGGTGAACATATAAACCACGTGACTCCGTAAATGCATGTCATATTTCACTACAGTGAATTTGTCTACGGTGGCCTGTAAACCTAGTTTACACATCCTCCACCCCGGCCAACTGCGCTGCAATTTTGCTTCTCGTCGCTGCCACCGAAAGGCGCTTGCTACATCTTAGCTCAGGTTCCCCGGGATCATCACATGACTTTAATTCCCTTAACACAGTTTGTCTAACAGATTCTGATCTGACTTCAAACGACGCAACTTCACACGGTTAGTGAACAGGATTTCCGATATCCTTTCTGAAGACCACCCGACACTGGAACAGATAGTGAATGTTCAAACGATTTTGGCAGTTCTCGAGGAGAATTTTTCGGATATCAAGGAGCTGAATAAGAATATCGAATTTAATCTTGTTAGTATCGACGAAGGTGATGCTGCTAGAGATGCCGAGGACGCTTGTGAAAAGTCCGTCGATAATCAGATGAATATCGTTAAAGCCAAGAACTTTTTAGCTAAATTCAAGACAACAATGGATAACCCAGTAGTGCCAGTGCCAAAAGGTCCAGTGACTACTTCAAAGTTACCAAAATTAACGCTTCCGACTTTCAATGGTAACCTTACTGATTGGCTGCCATTCTTGGAACGATACACAGCGGAAATCGACAAAAATTCGAACATTTCTGATATAATCGTTTTGATTACCTATACGGTTTGTTAGAAGGTGAAGCTTTGGACTCTGTTCTATCACTCATACCCTCAGCAGCGAATTACGTGATTCTCAAGAAAACATTGCTAGAAACCTTCGGAAAAGACCGAAAAATCATTCGTGCGCACGTGTTGCGACTGTTTCATTTGGGAACCCAAACATGTCCGGAGCTGCACTTCGCTCGTTTTATAATCAAGTAATGACGGACCTGCGGAGTTTGGAAGCACTAAACAGTGACGTTGATAGAGCAGCTGGAATAATTGTACCTATTCTCGAGGAAAAACTACCTGCTGTTATTCGGGGAAACATGGCTGATCTTGACAGGACAAATGTGTACAATCTTAAGACATTCACAGACGGGTTAAAGCGCCAGGGCGAACGTTATGAAACACAGACTGAGGATATTGATATTACAGAGAGGAGAACTGTTGAAATCTGTCAAAAGCTACCAAATTCATCTGTAGGTGCATTTATGGCACACACTAGTAACTGCGAAATTTGTGGTTCACCGAAACACCAACCAGAAAAATGTAATCTTTCTGCAAAACAGAAACGTGATTTGGTGTTTGCAAAAGGTCTATGCCGATTGTGTTTGTTGCCAGGACACTTTTCTAGGAAATGTACAAGTTCGCTACAGTGTTCATCTTGCTGTGGACTACATCATGCGTCACTGCATGGAATCGATTTCGGAAATCGTTCACGGTATCGTGCTCAGTCAAGAAAACGGTATAATCGTGGGAATAGAAATTCGATCACGGAGATTACGCAATCGGCCCAGGAAACGCCAGGACCGACGTCGTGCTGCAGTTTGGTTCAGAATAAATCTACGAGTGCCGGTATGGATACGTTGGTGGAAAGTGATTCATACGCGGATATTGTTACGTCATCGATCATAGCTGATAACCCAGTGTTGGTGAAAACGGCCAGGGCTAAAATGGACTACAATGGTACGCAGGTAGAGGTTCGAATTTTCATTGACGAGGGTTCAATGTTAAGTTACATGCGTCAGGATGTCGCGTTATTACTTGGCATCCAGCCTAGGGGTTATATTGATCTCGGAATTCACGGATTTCAGTGTTATACGAAGGATCGCTATGGTTTGGCAACAGTAGGGATAATGACGTCCGATGGAATGACACGTGTTCCATTGTTGATCTCACGGGAGATAGTTGCACCCATCAGCCAACGAGGTTGGTGTAAGGCTAAGTCACTACCACACATTCGAGGTTTGGAGTTAGCAGATGACTTTCGTGGAGAGCCATTTGTTGTGGATGTGCTGATCGGTGCTGACAATTCTTGGCAGTTTATGAACGATCTACGATTGTGCAGACGTCGTTTGGATCAGATTGTTGAACGTTTGCAGAAAACAGGGTTAATGAACGCTTATTGCAAGGTCATAAAAGAACACATGGATAAATGCTACGTAGAGGAAGTCAAGGGTAATCCCTGGGACGAAGAACATTCACATTACATGCCACATTTTTTTGTGCTCAAAAACTCGGAAACCACGCCTGTTCGCATTGTATTCGCGGCGAATACAGGGCGCGTGAGCTTGAATGACTGTTTGATTACCGGTCCATGTATGATTCAGAACTTACACGATCTACTGTTGTTGTTTCGGGTGTCGCGCATTGCACTGGTGGCTGACATTGCTCGTGCCTTCTTATCCATTGGTCTATTGGAACAGGACAGGAATTATGTGAAATTCTTGTGGTTTCGCGACAACGATCCAACCAAGGACATCATTGCGTACCGCTACACCACCGTAGTGTTCGGTCATACTTCATCGCCTTTCTCTTTGGGCATTGTATTAGAAAAACATTTAGCGAAGTATGAGTGTGATGTTGCAATCGATCTGACAAGGAAGTTATACATGGATAATCTATTGACCAGTGTTGATCAAGATAACGAGGTAGTCAATTACTACTACAACGCACGCGCAATAATGAAACAGGGAGGTTTCAATCTTCGCCAGTGGTTAAGCAATTTGCCAGAACTGAATAGAATTCTTGAACTTGAAGGTACACAAATGAAGGAGAAAACCGTCAGTGTTTTGGGACTCGTTTGGAATTCAGTGACTGATCGTCTGGGATTTCCCAAAAAGGGACTGATAAACACTTGCCGTGACGTCAAAAACGTCGCGTATTGTCAGTGGCTGCTTCACATTTTGATCCGTTGGAACTTGTAACTCCGGTGATAATTAGAGCCAGACAGTTCATAGCTCAGCTCTGGCGTCAGAAGTATGATTGGGACACTGCTTTACCGATCGAGGAAACTAAAGTGTGGTTTCCGATCTTGAGAGACTTAGAACAGGTTCATGAGATTGAACAACCTCGTTATTACGGCATGGACAAATATCTACCAGTGCAAATACATAGCTTTTCGGATGCGACACCTGCAGCTATTGGGACTGTAGCTTTCATAAAACAGGGGTCAACTGTCACATTACTTGGCTCCAAGGGCAAGATTGTTGGCCCAAAGTCGAAGATGACCATTCCTCAGTTTGAATTAAGCGCAATGGTACTTGGTGCGAAGTATACTCGTAATTTGATGGCGGTGTTGGAACCTTTTTACCAGCAGGTGGCGGTGCATTTCTGGTCAGACTCAGAAATAGCGCTGCATTGGGTAAACTCTGATAAGACATTGAAACGTACGATTGCCATGAAAGTTGATACAATTCGTAAGTTGAGTGACGTCAGTGATTGGCGACATGTCGCAAGTGGCGATAATCCTGCGGATTTGATATCACGCGGTTGTGACGTTAAGCATTTGATAGCTTCTAGTCTATGGAACTCGGGTCCAGATTGGCTTGCGACCCAGGAACAATAGGACCTGTGGAAGTCTGGATTTAATTCAGGAAAATTGCTTGCCGCTGCTATTGAAATTGACACGTCTGACTCCACCTCACATCACAATGGATATAAGTAAAGTGATCGACATCAGTAGATTCAATAATCTCGAGCAACTATTACATGTTACTGTCTACGTTCTGAGATTCGCACGCATTAACCGGGAGACACAACACATAACCGTAGGAGAAATGGAACAGGCCGAAACTCTTTGGGTGAAAGCAGTTCAATCTTCATATTTTTCTGAGGCCTTGGATTACTTAAATCAGGACAAACCAAGCGGACGTATTCCGTGTATTGTGCAACAGTTGAATGTTGTGTTAGACACAAAAGGCGTTCTTCGTGGCGCGGGGAGATTAGGTAATGCTGTGTCGCTAGACAGTAATGCGCGTAAACCTGTGTTGTTACCTCGGAAATGCCACTTTACTAGACTTGTGATCAAAAGAGCGCATGCGCGCGTTCTTCATGCAGGATTAAGTTCAACCGTAGTTGCTGTGCGAAAACGGTATTGGATTACTGCAACGCGGGCAGAGGTTAGGTCAGTGTTGAAATCATGTGTAATCTGTAAACGTGTTACCGGCACTGCGTACCGGTTACCAAAGAGCCCTGATCTACCCGAATACCGTATTGATGCGACCAAAGCGTTTAGTAACATTGGTATGGACTTCACGGGACATCTTCTAGTGAAAGATCGCGATGGACATGTGTTCAAAGTTTACGTGTGTTTATTTACATGTTTAGGCACTAGAGGTGTAAACCTTGAACTGGTCAATGATTTGAGCGCCGATTCGTTCATCAAAGCATTCAGAAGGCATTGTGGCACTTATGTTGTTCCAGATAGGTGTTTCTCCGACAACGCAACCAATTTCAAGTCGGGAAGTAGTGAAATCGAAAAGTTACTAAGGCGTGTGGCGAGTTCAGAAGTGCAAGAGCATTTTATTGCAAAGCGCATTAGATTTGATTTCATACCGGTACAGTCCCCCTGGTGGGGAGGTTCTTGGGAACGTCTCATAGGCGTAATGAAGTCAGTACTTAGGAAAGTGTTAGGCCGGGCATTGATTAGTTTTGAAGAAATGTACACATTGATCAAAGAGGTTCAGTCCGTCCTAAACAATAGGCCATTGACGTATGCAAGTGGATCAATAGAAGATCCCAAACCTCTGACACCGTCAATGCTATTGTTTGGCTACGAGACTGATGAGTTGCCACATGAGTTGTTTGATGAAACTGACCCTGATTGGTCACAAGTTGGGACTGCTGACTTCATTACGAGGGCAGAACGTAGGCGCGCTCAATTGCACACTCATTTTGTGACAAGGTTCAAGAATGAATACCTAAGCTGCTTACGTGAGAGACACGCTTACCAAGTGCGTAAACATTGTCCAAGTGATGATATCATTAGTGTAGGTGATGTAGTACAGGTTCATGAGGACAATATACCCCGTACACGTTGGAAACTAGGCCTTGTAACTGAGCTATTGTTCGGCTCTGACAGTAGAGTCAGAGCAGCCAAAGTAAAAAGTGGGAATTGTTTTACTAGCAGAGCAATTTCGAAGTTGTATCCGTTAGAAGTCAGATCAGAATCTGTTAGACAAACTGTGTTAAGTGAATTAAAGTCATGTGATGATCCCGGGGAACCTGAGCTAAGATGTAGCAAGCGCCTTTCGGTGGCAGCGACGAGAAGCAAAATTGCAGCGCAGTTGGCCGGGGCGGAGGATGTGTAAACTAGGTTTACAGGCCACCGTAGACCAATTCACTGTAGTGAAATATGACATGCATTTACGGAGTCACGTGGTTTATATGTTCACCCTTATAATAATGTTGTAATAAAGATCACTTCGCATGTGGAGTCACAAGAAGCACGTAGTTCCTCTTGCGTTTGTCCCTGTGGTCTCTAATTATCACCGGAGTTACATATGACATAAATTCTAACGTCTTTAATTTAAACCACCCAAATTTGCAACCTCCTTATAAAATTGGTAACGTCCATATAAAAATTGCAACCTCCATTTATTGCGGATATAACCGCCCATACTGATGACTTTTGTAGAGGAGGCTTGGTCAAACAATGTAAAACCAGCATCGTTTTGAAGAGATGATGAATGATGACGAAACACCTCGATATACTTCGTCGCTTCTTTATTATCGATGAATCTGACTGCATGAATTATTACAGAAGTGGATGCCTGAAATAAAGCGCGATAACCCCTGATGATGGGGTCATGAGATGAATATGCATATCCAGTGTCAGTCAAGAGATTTTTCCTCGGGAGCTATCAGTCACTCCCGTGGATTTGCCACTGGAGCTATAAAAAATCACTTCCCAGATGCACCCCAGGGGAGTGAATCACTCCCGCCACCAAGACGTTTCACTCCTGGTATTTCAAGTCCAGAACAATATTTTGGTAGGGCTTCAACTGCATTTTTAAGAAGATAAGCAAAAGTTTGTCTTTGACTCCAAGTTGCATGTCAACAGTCATTCTCATACAAACAACTGCTGTAAATCATATGCTATAGATACTATTTAGTATTACTTAATAGAAAGCTTGAAGTGATCACTACTACAACTAGTATCAGCAAGGACATCAATGACATTCAGACAATGGAGAGCAAGTGTCAAGAGTGAGCAGCCTGTCTAAAGTCAGAACCATCAAATCACTTTGAGTCTCATTCTTGCTATGAACTCACTCACTGCTAGTGCTGTGTCATTTATGGCCCAAGTGTGAGGGGGCCAGGCCAAGGCACAGGTGAGGGATCTGGAGTCGCAGCACATCAAGTGTAGAGCAGGGAAATAAAGATTGATTTAATCATACCCAGTCTTTGTCATTCTTTTTATGGATTTTTATTACAAGGTTGGACATTGATGAATTATTGAATAGAAGTGGCCAGTCCTGGTGTCAAGTGACTTTGGTTGAAATAAAATAAGAATGGTTTAAGGAATTAATAACCAACAAATAACTTTATTCAATATTACTCACTTGACTTGATTACTCACTTGATTATGATAAGGCAAGTCAGTGGTTGTAAAATATGAAAACTTGACAACATTCCATTCACTGAACAGAGATGAGAACAATGGTGAACAGAAACAAACAAGAAATATTAAAATTATAGATAATCATCTGAAACAAAACATACAAATTGAATTACAATGGAGTGCAATTTGCACATGGAAGAATACTAGAATATAATAACTAGTCATCAGTACCGAGTAGGCCTACAGTACAATAGGGCCTACAGTTGCTTTAGTAGTAGTATTAGTATAATGTTGGCTGCTGCAGGATGGAAGTATCTGGGGCATCGCCATGGTCTGGGTCAAGGACATATGAGAAGGGCTGTATGTCAATCTCATAGAGGGTATCTTCATCATCACCCAGCGGCTCGTCGTCATGCCAGTCAAACTCATCTACATCAGACATGAAGGAATCTGCATCAGACTCGTCATCAGATGCTGCATTGACCCTGGGTTCATCATCCTCGTCATCCTCATCATCACAGTCCTGAATAGAGAGATCAACCAAAGATTTACCAGACACTGACAGAGAATTGCAAGTAGTAGGATGCTCCATTCTAAGTACCCTTCTCTTCGTCATGTGAGCCACCACTGCCTCCTGGAGAATTTCTTCCTTCTCCTTGGCAGTGAAGGAGCCATCATTCAATTTGATTATGAGCATATTGTCCATGGTCGAGTGGCCGGTCTGCAAACGTCTGTCACTCAACATCGCATTGGGATGGCTAAACCCACTCTCAACCGTTCCGGTTGTAGCACTGAGACAGACAACCACTTCAACTAGCATAATGATGTTAGGGAACGACTTCCTTCTGTAGCTAGAAACGTTTCGCCAGAGTTCCTTGCAAGAGCATTTGCTGTAGAAACTTCTTTGCATGATCCGCAGGTCCTTCCACTCTCTCTTGACTAATGAACGATCAAATCCTTGGACATTTAGGGGCTCTTCGAACATGGTGGCGAAGGCGTTGATGCTTTCAAGGTCATCCTCTGCTTTTTCTTTCCAGTTCGCTGGATCTATCCAATGCATGTTTTGGTAGGTGTCACCATGGAAGGACTCAAATCTTTCGGTCAAACACTCTGTCATCCTATTCAAAATTCTTTGGAAGCTGCCAACAAGAAGACCTGGATGATTATTTTCTGTCAAGTATGTGCACTGGTCCAGCTTCAGCACAACTGGCTCATTCCCCACAACTTGAGGTAATTCACATTCAACTGAGGACGATGCACCTGAATAGACAAAATCTACGCTAGAGGATTTCAAGTGACCATCTTGAGGTAATCCACTTGATGGATCTTCAACCAAATCATTAATTCTACTCAGTGCTAAATCAATTTCTGGCCAGACCTCAAACGCCATCAACTGTGACTTCTCCAAACGCAGGGAAAGTTTGGCTACAATATCAGTCGCATGCTTAAGGAAGCTACACTGAGTGAGGAACCGAAAATCTCGCAAGCGCTTCAGCACACCAGGGAGTTTTGCATTCACTGGTTTATTTTCCTGTTGTGCAGTTGCCTTCATGTTTTCGCATGTTAACCCTAGGGGAACCCAATTCCGCAGAAGATGATCTAAGCCCCTCCTAGTGTGTGCAATAAACCGGGTGCCATGCACCTTTGGAAAGATGAATGGTTTAACATTGAGAGCATTGCATGTTTCCTTGAAACAACGTTTCAGTTTACCACTTCTTTTGAAAAGGTAGTACAAACATATCAGAAAATCTGATAAGTCTTTGAATGTCCTTTCCTTCTTTAATGAATCCGACAGTGCCAACTCCACTCTATGCAGGACACAGTGAGTCAGCACAAGCCAAGGTCGTTCTTCTTTCATCTTTGTGAGCACACCCTGTTTACAGCCGAAATTGACACTGGCACCATCTGCTGTCATGCCCACCAATTTGGTTTTGTAACTGGAAATAAATTAAAGCAGTGTTTTAAAAACGCATACTAACACTACAAAAAATACAAACAACCATCCACAAATTGTTGTCATACTAGATGTAGGTATATGCTTGTGTTCAAAGGTCTTGGGTATGAAGGAATTTTAAGGAACCTCAGGCTAGGCCCTTCTCAACCTGATCAACACAGGGCAAGGCATAACTTCAGACAAAATGCAGAGGATTTAGGCCAACTGCATGTATACTCACGTTTCATCTGTGACTGCGAGTTTTTTCACAAAGGCTGAATCGATTGCTCTTTTGACATTTTCTGATGTCGCGTCTCCATATTGATCCATGTCTTCAAGGGAAACTGCATAATAGACTGCTTGTCCAAAACGTGTCAACCTGATGTATACCAACTCTTTTTCTGATCCAGTCTTCCTTGCCTGGCTGCCATCAGCTAAACAGGAAAATGCATTGGCTGCTTCAATCAGACTGGTTATCTTTCGGCGCATGCTGTCTGCTATGTATGAAAGAAACTCCTTCGCCTTTTTAGCATCCTGGACTCCTTTCAACAGCTTCACCCCATTGACTTTCTGGGCTTTTATCAGGGTCTTGAATGCTGAAAAGTTATCAAACACATTCTCTGACTTGAAAATAAATCACAGACAATCGTGTTCAAAGACAAACTAATCTCGCCCTAGTTAGTTTGTTTCTCTGCGAGGAATGGTGTAAAGCAAGGTGGGGTATTGTCACCCGTTTTATTTAGTATTTATTTAGATGAACTTTTAATCTCTCTAAGGAAATCAGGTTTAGGATGTTATGTTGGTTAAATTTTTTTGTGGCGCATTTGCTTATGCAGATGATATTATTATTTTATCTCCTACAGTTAGTGCTTTAAAAAAGATGCTTAAGATTGCCTCTAGCTTTTCAATAGAATTTAATATAACATTTAATGCAACGAAAACGAAACTCCTTGTTTTTGGAGAAGTAGTTAATGTTCACATTGAATTTGAAGGGACTGTGTTAAGATCATCACTATCAGAAGTGCATTTAGGAATTTTACTCGGGATGAATATTATGCAGCAAAAAATTCAAGCCTCTGTCAATGATTTATATAAGAGAACAAACATGTTATTATCACAATTTCGTTATACTAATCCTGATGTAAAATATCGCCTGTTCAAAAGTTATTGTATGTCATTATATGGTTTTCAAAGCTGGGATCTCTCCACACCTTTTGTGCAGAATTTGTATATAGCATGGAGGAAGTGTATCCGTTTATTAATGTTCTTACCATATCGCACCCGTAATGAGCTCCTTCCATCGATTGTAAATGATTGTTGTATTCAAGCCCAGGTTGAAAAAAGATTTATTAGATATTTTGATGTGCTTTTTAAATCTGATAATGTGTATATTTCTCTCTGTAAGTCACTTTGTGTGAAAGGTAGTCGTTCTGCTTTAGGAAAATCATTTAACCTTCTGTCATGTCTGTGCAGTAAATATGAAATTAATCGTTTTAGCAAATGGAATAAGGATGTCTCACTGACTAAGATTAATGTTACCTATAATAATAATGTTGTCCCAGTAGGTCTTCAAATTCGTGAACTATTATATATGAGAGACAACAAGTCTAATATCTTAAATAAGGAGGAATGTAATGGCATTATTAACTTCTTGTGCATTAACTAGTTAATAACAATGTTAGCTTATTAGTAGTCTGAAAATTGCACTGCACTTGGCACTTCGCACAAACTTACTCTGTAATTCTGTACATAAGTACGAAATAAATATATATATATATACTGTCTTCTCCCACTTAACCGAGCGCGGCTGAATCGTAAAATGACTAAGTCCAAATGAATAGGCCAATTTCACTGGTGGCAGGCGAACATTAGAAAGAACAGCCACAGCTGATAATTGACTCCCTTTTCGTGGTCAATGCCAATGCCTTCCACGTAAGTGGATAAAAGACATGAACATTGACATGGGGTAGTCCTGTACTGAATGAATGAATACAATACAACTAGCGTCCTCATTTTATGCCTATAGTGTTCGTTGACCAGAAATTTCTAATCTAGGGTCTATGATAAAGCCAGCTTCATGGGTCTGCAGAATGTCCCAATAAAGAAGTCTTGCTGTCAACGAATAAATTAAAGAACAGATTAACTTATCAATTTACCAATCAATTTTTATTATCCAAACGGGACTTACACGTCATCATCAAAAACATCATCATCCTCTTCTCCTTCCGAAAACTCAATCCCCTCAACAAACTGCTCAAGCTCATCATTTACCGTCTCTACCCCCTCCCCGACTTCGTCATTGTCCTCAGGAACTAGGCCACTGGCTCTCCAACCGTTCATAATCGTCTGTTGTGTGACCCTTTCCCAGCCGAGGCTGATCATCCGGACCACATCCCGCCTGGTGATCCGCTCACAATGTTCTTGATCATCGGTGTGGCCGATTTTCCACACTTTCCAAATGGTCCTCAGGTGACACTTGAAGCTCCTGTTTACGGTCAAGTCCAAGGGCTGCAGCAGCGAAGTACACCGTCCTGGGATGAAAGTGTCTGTCCCATTCTATGCGGTGATTGCATCACGAAATTGGTGATTTCGATGCACCGGATACCTGTCTAAAGGTAACAGGAACGTGGCCCCTGCTACAAATGGCACAATCAGGGCCTGCAACCACTCGATTAGCGATTGGTGTCGGGCCCAACCCTGTGGACTACCAGTTACCTGGAAAAATAAACAACAAGTATGAACATTTACATTACTTTTCTGAACAGTCAGACTTGCACAATGTTTTGGTTCCATCCATGACAAACCTATAATAATTTTAGTCATAGAAGTTCTGATTTTCCTAAAAAATACTACCATTAACTAGAATGACCGTCAATGACAACACTGATGACGTCAGGTACAGTCCTTTAAAAAAGTAAATGGACACACAAAAATCAAATTTTCTTGAAAACGGCTGGTGATAAATCGATGCGGTTTGCTGCATTTGATAGGGCATTTAGTTGTGCATCATGATATCTACCACTTGGAAATTTGCTATTTTACCTATAAGTCAATTTTTTCGATTTATGAAAGGTCCCAAAATCAACTTTTTTATCACGCATTTTTTGGGGGCAAATTTTATATTGACTGGAAGCTTCTGTTGAGTTATGAGTGAATATCTAAGAAATTCCACAGTTTTCACTTGAATCTGCAACTTATTAACCCATTTGTGCAAAAGGGTTTTGTTACCCGGTCTTCTACTGCGGAGATGCCCCCTTGATATTATTCACCTGGCCCAGACAACCGGAATCATGTCACCATTTCAATGGCCTTGTTTAATATGCCTATGAATAGCTCTCCCAGGCCTGGATTTGGCAGCTGGACAATGGGTTCACCAATATTACTTTACCCTCGCGTTTACAATACATCAATGTTAACAACATTTCCACCCCCATTCAAAACCTCAGCCAATAAGGAATTAACACTCGGGCTGCATGTTGAAACTGACATAATTGGCTATGGTCGACTTCTCCAAAGTAATTCCAAAGTCAATAAACAAGGTGCAAAATTTTGACATAAAATGCTGTTTTCCCACCAATTAACACAAGATATTTTCATCACCTTGATGGGGACGTGGGTTTTTCATCATGGTGATTCATCCTATCAAGAAAAAGTACGAAAAAAATCGGAAACGAAAAAGTTGATTTTGGGGCCTTTTGTAAATCAATAAATGTCGGTATTAGATAAAATGGCTAATTTTTATGTGGTAGATACCATGATGCACAACTAAATGTCCTATCAAATGCAGCAAACCGAATCGATTTATCACCAGCCGTTTTCAAGAAAATTTGATTTTTGTGTGTCCATTTACTTTTTTGAAGGACTGTACATGTCCTGTACTACAAGCACGGATTTGTATTCTATGCCAATACTCACTCGCACATTGTCTGGAGCATCCACCTGAAGCTGCCGAATGACGTCACCATCTGGTGCCAAGCCTCTGAAGTTGACCTCGGCTCGTCCTTTTCGTCCGTCTGTCGTAACTACCAGAGTCACCATGCATCCAAGTTTCGGGTTGCCTTGGGATGATCTAATGTCAACATTCTGAGACCCAGTCGCTTCCATTGTTGATCTTGGCACCATATCAAACAACACGAACGTCTCATTCATGTTCATGATGACATCAAAATCAGCGTCTCTGATGAGGTCGGCAAAATCTCCCCGGTAGTCGGCAACCAAAGCCTGGGCGTTGTCAGGTAACCCCCTTGAATCCTTGATCTTCCTTTGATAGCTGATTTGTTTCCTGAAATGGAATTTGCATATTGTTGAAATTCACGGCATACAATCCATTGAGGCCGATCCATGCAACAGCGGAATAAAACTCACCTTTCCATAAAGTTGCTAAGCCAATGTACAGATGCATGGAAAAGGTATCGCAGGGGTCTCTGTTCTTGTCTTTCGGCCTTCGTTTCGTTCGGAAGCTCTGCCAACCATTGCCGAAATTCTCTTCCAGCTTGCCCTTAAAATCCTCACCGGAAACAGGGAAACCAAGTCGTCGGCGCTCAAGGAACCAGGTGTTCAAATTGTTTTCCATTTCGGGCCAGTATGCTGAAATAAAAAAGCTAACACGTTTAACATCTTTGGAAATATTGATTGCCGATAACCACAGGTATGAACGAAATGTTAGTCCTAGGAATAAAGGTCCCAGGAACAATAATACTGATATTGTTAAAGGCATGGTCAGGGTCAGTCGCTTTGATGTATAGTGCGACTTGTTCTTCCCTCCATGACACAGAAGCGGACTTATTCCGGTCGGTATAGGCCAACAAAGAAGGAAATTCATTTAGCGAGGAATATAATGCTTATAGAAACACTACCTTGTGCATCAGTGCCGTGTTGCCGTTGTCTCCTCCGCCTTCTATGGTCTTGAGTTGATCTATCTCGGAGGGCAAACAAGTCATCCTGTGTGCTAAACCAACGTCTAAATGTCTGCGGTGCCATGCGGTGGTGTCTAGCAAAGGATGTCGCAGTTTCAGCATGACGTAATCCTATAGCATGCTTCAATTGGTATGTCTCGATAAGGTCAATCTTCTGATTGAGACTGTAGCTTTTCTGGTGCCTACGTGCACCAGGTACAGCCTGGTTAGCATCATCTACATCATCATCATCATCATCATCATCATCATCATCATCATCATCATCATCATCATCTTCATCATCAGTAGTGGTATCAGGGTCAGGGCTGTCAACATCATCTCCATGCTCCATTCCATACGTTAAGATCATCAGGGTGCCTGCTAGGCCTACCCACAAAATCCATCGCATTGCGTGCATCTTACAAGAAGAACGTGGTCAAAGCAAGATGGCAGACAACAATTATGACATTTGACACGAAAGTGCCCTTTATTGGATTTCCCCCACAAGAAAACGATTCCATAATCGATAAGATAAAATAAATTTATTTGAAAGACTCTGGATTGGTCAACCATACATGGACTTACGTAACTTCAATAATCATCACCCTGACTGCAGGGATTACTGGCCCTGACCGCGACCAGGCGTTATTGAATTGACAACATTTACAAGGTTGTCTTCCTATAACCATTGATCAATGTAATTGGCTGTCATATTGAATGTTTGCAGCCCACCGGTAAAAACTACAGACTGCCATGTTTCTGGACTTAGTCATTTTCGAGCCATTTTCCTGGCGCTCGGTTAAGTGGGAGAAGACAGTATATAAGACATAGTGAGAACTAGTATTGGGCAATTCGCCTAACAGCAAATTGCAGACCATATCCCTGGTGAAAGTATTTTGTCATGTTGAGAAATTAGGTTTGCACCAGGATATAACCAGATAACCTGAATAACCAGCTGAATTAGGTTGTGACAGTAGGTGCATCATAAATACTAGAATTAGCGATGGTTCTGGGACTGCAACAACTCAGCATATGGATGGTCAGAATCCAGCAGACAACAAGCAAATGTAATCTGAATCTCAACATCTTTCGTATCTTTTGATGAGTTTTCTGGTCGAGTGAGGGAAACCAGTTGGCCATCTGATATGGCTGGTGGGTATGAAAGCTCCCAATGTTGGGACGACCAATAATACATTGCGTCTCCACAGTATTTATATTATAATACCTCCCTCCATGCACACATGGTTCTGCTGCCAATTTTTTCTTCAAATGATCTAGGTGTCAATCATGCACTTGTGGGTACTGGCACCACGTAGGCAACTTCTGATCTGATCTTAAGTGGCAGGTTTTTGGTGCTTTGTCCTGGTGCTCATTTTTAAGATGACAAAACACTATCACCAGGGATATGGTCTGCAATTGCTGTTAGGAAAGTCACAACCTGGGGACAAAAAATAAATGTGATTTAGACTTCGCATTCCTTTGAAGTGTAGGTTGCAACATCCCAGGCCATTGATGCATGCATGGTCACAACATAGGGGCAACCGGGAATCATGGCAAGGATTTTTACAACCATTCTTTTGAGGTGTAGATTGTGATGTGAGGGAAGTGTCTTGATCTCTACATAAAATTCCTTCGACATGGTGCAACAAACCAGTCCAGTAGATATATACATGGTCATAGCATACGGCATCGAGACAACCAGTATGCAAGGTTACGGCCAGGCCCAAGGGGTATGACCGATCAGCACTAAGAGTAAAAACGTAAAATGCAATAATATCTTTTTAAACTAACTGCCACAGTAGGTTTATTTATTCAGTCTTTTTGAAGTAAAAGTATTACAGTGAAAAGAACGAAATACGGCTGGAATATTATACTGGTTTGTCTTCGGACGGCAAATTCAGCACTGCACCGATGTCAAGGTTAAGACGGTTATACGACTTTGCCTCATCAGCTCCTCGTTGTCAAGGCTCCTATATCCGTGACTGATGCGGTCGCAGAACAGAACAGATGCTGATCATCCCCGTCACTGCGTCAGGCTGTAAAAGTACTAAAACAGAGCGAGGAAATATTTTAACTTCACCAGAAGTTTTATCATTCATTATTCAGACCAACAGACACTGACTACCTGCTAATAGTCTATGAATTTCATAATGAATTTCATAATTCAGAACAAACACTTATCACCTTTGCTGACAATATTTTCAGAAGGTGTGTACATTCGTGTGTCCATTTACACTGCACGTGTATACGTGCTTTACTGTACATTTCTACAGGAGTGAGCAGAATGTACAGAAAAACGATCTCCAAAACTGTTGCTTTCAGCACTCGCGACACGTTAAGCGAGGTTTTAGCAATTATTTTCAGTGAAGGTATATCTCATGTGTAGAGTCTAGGTGATTTTCAGACATTCTTAGGTGTTTAAGGCGCACAGTTTGATGAAACTTGCCCGAATTCGTAATTTTTTTGATGAATGTATATCCGCCATTGCGGGGATCTGGAAACTTTCGGATGACAAGTTTGCCTCAAAAGATGGACGTGCTCCCTATAATCACCCAAACTAACAGCGAATATATATTCTTAAGATCCTTTTCTTGACCTCTGATGAGTTAATTTTGTCTGATGCAGTGTTTCAACACAAATTTGAGGGCGATTACAATCACGAAAAAATCACACTCACCCAGTCTAGAATGCGTAGACGAAATGTCTGTTGGCTCTTCCATGTAGCGGGTATCCTCCCACCTGTTCAGGTCGGGACAGATCAACGTTGAGCAACTTGCCTAATCGGTAAAAACGCGGGAGGCAGTGCTATTACCGGAACGGTTCAGAACCGGCGATTTTCATCAAAAATCACCCGAAAACTAAAAAGTAAGCAACGGCTGCAAAAATAAAGTACACGCTGTTCGTTAGCAGGTTATAAAACGTAACCTAACCAAATTTCAGGTCGTTCCGTGCGGCAGTTTCGGAGATACGTGTCGAAAACCACATCCCTCAGGTCCTGGCGATCGGCTCAGTAAAAACAATAGACCATATCCACGGAGTTGTGGATATGGTCTAACAAGCACTAAAGTTTGGTTTTGGTAAGCAGCTGTAATAGTCTTCAAGGATGGTGGTCATATTTTTCAATTCGTGGTGCTCTAACAATAACATTACTCTAACACAAAGTTGATTGAATCAAATCCATCTTTGCATAATTACAAACATTGACAATGTCAATGAATGAAATGCACCTACTTTTAAGGGGCAAGGCATCAAGTGCCAGCAGATACGCTGTATTGAAGAGCTTGTGATATCCTTCCAGTGCTTGCTTTCGGATTGCATCATCGATCCTAGGTTGCTTTGGGGGAGGAGGGTGATCACTTTGGTCACCACCAGCTGTAGCCCCTGGTTCAGATTCCGCATCAGCTGCCTGCAGGGTCTGAGCATACTTATGTGGACCCTTGGCCACATGCTTCGTGACAGCATCTTTGGTGATGTTTGTTGTCCCTAAAAAAATTAAGATCTTTGTTACATCATCCTCACCTGAGAAAGATATACACAGTAAATAAAATAACCACCTACCAAAAATTGTTTAGTATAAATAATCTGTGTCATGAAAATGAATGGAGGCCTAGGTGTTAAAAATCTATCAGAAATTCATGTAAAGAAGGAACCTAAAGAATCGATTTTGATTGATATTATAAGTTCTAGTACTTGTCAAGCAACACCACAATCCACGTGGTCATGGCTCATGGCTCTCTTTACAAAACATTGTCGAAGAGCCAATCAGGATAGGGAACAGACGCCATGTGATGAAACGGGTGCAGACGATGCAGACGATGCAGACAACGTGGTTCCAACCATCGCTGACAATCCATACCATCCTGCCAAAAACGGCGATTATCTTCTTGATATCATTGATGCTACATAAAATAAACATTATTTCAGTTCGATTGGTAGCATGATTTTTCGATGCATATCGCCCGAAGATAACTTTTGGACCGATGAAACGCGATGGAGCATAGAAAAACGACCCACCTTCTAAATATTTATTGAACTCATTAAGCACTCGTCCTCTCACTAGCCCCTTGGCTTTGATAAATCGGTCGAATTTGTTGCAGATTTTGCAATGTAAGATGCGTATTGTCTCTTTGTCATCGGAAAGTTTGTAGCCAAACTCTTCGTGGTTGATTGGCCAGGATAGAAATGTTTTTGATTTCATCGTGTCGACCGCACATGGACGCAACCTTCACCTGCTTATAATATTAAGCGCGATTCTGATTGGTTGAAAGTTTAGGCCAGTCATGACGTCACTCCGGGGAAACCTCGGGGAAACCCGGAAGCGTTCTAATTATGCATGATGGCGGCAGTGTGGTTGGAATGGTGAACAGCGGTTGAGAGCGATTCTCGGGAACGGGCGGGCGTGATCACGCTGGTAAAAAGCAGAATTACGGGCGGTATCTTGGTCGCGCCGGTAGGTTGTCGACGGGCACAATGAATCACTCCAGAAAATATTTTTTACGGGCGTTTACGGGCGCCGGCGCGGTCGCGCCCGTTTCCTGACTGACACTGCATATCATGTTTTTGTGGCATGTGAAAGTACTGTCCTTTGTCTTGTTCCTTTTAAAGAGAGACCCATGAGCGCGTGTCGACTCCACTCGCCAATGAAGGGAGGCTGAGTATATAAGCTGAACCTTAACAGTCAGTGACTCCTGTGTGAGATTGAGCTAGGAAATATCCTGTGACCTCTAATCAAACGCCATGGCCAGGTTGCTCAATAGGTGTTGGCATTGAGTCCTAACATTACTGTTGTAAATGAGATAAATCTCAATGAGCTGGCGATGGTGTTAGAGACGCAACTGGGCCCAGTATGAATAATCGGAATGTAAACAATGTATAGTAAAAGTCATTTTTAGGCAGGATTGCCATCCCTAGGTGTGTAGATAATTCCTTCTGTTGTGGTCCGATTTTCATCAAGCAACCGTTTACACTGACGGATCGAAATATCTTTTCCTGGAAAGAAGATTGATGAGTGTGGACATAGCTTTGCAGAGCAAGTTGATCAGTGGTAACATTCAGTACACATTAAACTAGCTACTATCAATTAACTCTGAGGTGTCAGCTAATCATTGCAGCAAAAGATGTACAAATTGAGTACATTAATTCATAGGAAAATAAATCTTTTTTTCTGTCATGGCAGAAAATATGCAGTGTGTGTTCGTGCGGGGGGGGGAGGGATCCTTTTCTTTAAATACTAAAGTATGACAAGCAGTCTTTCTGCATGCGATGGGTATTTTATAAATGCTGATACATTGCGTAAAAAGACCTACTTACAGCGGCCGGAGAGGTGGGGGCTTGTTGCCACACCTGAACAATAGAGATAAATAGAGACAAATAGAGACAAATAGAGACAAATAGAGACAAATAGGCCCAAATATATATCAATGTATCGATGCAGGTTACCAGATTTGAAAAGTACTAAGATGTCTAAGTGACTTGCTCTAGAATCAAAAGCGAAAAAATAAAGTAAGGAACATTGCACAAATGGTTCGTGTCAGTTATCCAACTCTATTTTCAGAGCAATATTAAGTTATCGGAAGTGATATCATTATTTGAAGACTTTACATCTTGTGATCATTGCTTGTGAGTTATTAGAAATCAAAACTTTTAGGAGAGGCTTTGAACTACCAAGTCGTTATCTTACCTGTACACGGTGGCTTTTTACAAGGTCTGAATGTCTTGTCGTAAGGTTTAGCATAAGCCTTATCACTCTTTGTTTTGCACAGGGAAATACTGCAATGTTTTGTCTTATTGAAGAAGTACATGTAGGCTCCTGAACAAAGTGTGGTGTTGGCACAAGCCTCTTTGCAATCATCTTCAGTTTTCACAGTCTTGTGGAACATTGATTCCTTTCCATGAGCTATATATGGAGAACGAGATTGACCGTTTGAGTAAATGCAGGAAAGTGTACAAGGAGTGTCTTTTTGTGAAATAGAGTAAGTAACTTTGACCACCACCCAGCCTTCTCCATGTCTCATGTGGACACAGGATTGGTAGACATGGCCAATAGACCAGTGTGAATTATAAAACTTACCTGTCTTAATCAAAATAAAGCGAATTATGACGAGGTGATAATTTCAAAATATCTGTTGAAGGGTTGTATTGGACGTCTGTCGTCTGAAAACTTACTCTTGCACTTTTGCATTCGATCTGCAACAAGAAGAGGAATTATTAGTTATTTGCCTATTTATTTTTTGATTCAATCATTCTTTCCATCCTTCCTAGAGTACCGGTTCTCACCTTGATAAATGGATAACAGTGAAAAGATACGAAATGAAATAACAAAACGAGCCAAAGATTCGGGCGGGTAATGATGACTCTCATGACTGTTAGTGGCTGCCTTACCAGCAAGTCGATGATTATTATCTACATATACATATCGACGACCGTATATTCAAAAACCTGAATTAGAATCACAGGAAATACAGTTTATCCACAAAAAAACCCACATATCAACACATGAATTAAGTTCGGCGATATTACCTCGCACTTACATTTGCGTAATCCGCCTTGATTTTCTGTCAAGATGTTAAAAATGTGTTGTTTACCTGATACCAGTCATGCAACTTCATGTGGGATTAAACCTATTGAACAGTAACCTCGGCGCCCATCCAAAACCGATTGGAACCTTGACCAGCTTGCTTCGATCATCAGCCTTCGTCATTTCGTCTTTCGAGAGACGCCAATTGATGGGATCTAATTTTGTTCGTTTAGGGTCTGGCAATTGCTGGGCTGAAATCAATAAGTTACGTACACTTAAAAATATTCAGGGTTACCTAAATTTTACGAGTCTGACTCAGGGTAACCTAAATTTTACGAGTCTGACTCATATTTTCGAGTTTCGCGAGAGGGGTAAAAAAGTGACTTAATTAGCAAGAAAATAACAACACAATGATAGGCTTAACCATCGAAAATACATCTTTATGTCATTTACAGTGCATGTCGTGACATCTGAAACGGGCATTTATCGCACCCCATTCTGCTGTTGTTAAACGTTATACACTAGTAAAATGTTAGCATTGTTAACGCTGATCTGCGAATCTATTAGACATCTAGTATACGGCCGCGATAACATGTTAGCCTTGATCATCGAATGTTTTGTTGGTGCGATACCTTACTGAAACCGCACCCTTTTGTCGAATCGCGAAGTTAGTACGATAACTTATTCTCGTCGTTCAACGATCTCTATTTGTTTATGTGAAGTTTCGTCGGGGGTACTTCTCCTTGCTCGGCATTAACTCACGCTAATAATACCTTCATGTCTATAAAACTCCTTTATTCCTTCGACACAGAATCCTCACATCTCATCTAAAACCATGCCGTCTTCACCCTCTCCACTCCTACGGTGTCTCATCATGGTCCCGTCCCGGCAGCCTCCGACCAGTGGCGCCATCTGGCCTAAGGCCAACACAGCAAGAGCTACCAAGATCACCACATTTATAATATATTTGCTGCTAGATTTGACATAAAAGGCCAAAGGTGGGTGCGACCCTCCCGTGTCTCTGAGCCTTCTTATAGGCCAACATAAACTGACGCGCGGGTAATTTTTTATTTATTCTATTGGCTTTAGGGCAGAGACCTGTATTCATCCACGACCGGAAGTGTGGCACAGTCACATAGAGCTTATCAAAATGTCAAGTTGTGGTAAATACATGGCTGGGATGGGCCAAAGTGGAATTAATTCTCAATCTGTGGTTGATTCTTAATCTACAGAGTCAGGCCATCACAGAAATATGCTTTTTGATAATATATTTAAGAAAATGTGGTCTCACTGGTCAGTTTAGAACTTGTACTTTGACAGGGCCATATCAATGCGCCAGTGACGTTTTGATGGATATGGTGTACGGAAATCTTTTTTTCTCAGGCAATCGGTATTGGAATTTTTTAAAACTTTATTATGCTATTGGCAAAGGGTTCTTCTTGACACATATAAAATTTTGTGCAGATTGATTGGTCCAATGAGTATTTTTTTTACCAAAACCTATGCACAACAATGTACACGTAATGTACACATGTTTTAATAGAGGACTCTGGCCTTTAGTTGGACAGTTTATAACCTGATAACTCTGGATAATATTGACTTACATTTCATAAGCTTTCGGACTCAGCCGAGTCCTTGGTCACATGATCACTCGTGACGTCATCGGGCGTAGTGATCGGCGGGGATCCCGAATTCGACTGTGCCCCCCCCTCCTGACTCTGGTCCTCAAGATGTTACTCCAGATTGGAGAGAGAGATTGTGTCGGCCGCCGTCCTTGTTAAGTCAACAAGTGTGGGTTTTAACGTACGAATGTGAATCGCCTCCTTCACTCCTCGTTCGTACCACCTCGGTTCAACCTCCAACACTTTGGCATTTTCAATGTCAATGTTATGTCCTGGTTCCGCGGTGTGAATGTGGCGTGACACCTCTGAAGTGGTGGAGCTCGGGCGTCTGTGTTCCAGGAATCTAGCTTTAAGCGATCGTTCTGTCTCCCCTACGTATGAAGCTGCTGGGCAGTCCCCGCATGGGATGTGATACACGGGTCCAGTGACTTGGTGTTTATCCAGCTTATCCTTAGGTCGTACTAAGAGTTGCCTCAAGGTGTTGGTGGGCTTGAAAAAGGCCTGGATGTTATAGCGTTTGAGGATTCTCCTTAGTTCTTCCGGGAAACCTTTAATGTAAGGGAGGACAACCGGGTACCGTTTCTTCGCTGTGCTGGGGGTTCTAGTAGGAGGCGTGGGTTGTTGTTCTGCCTGAACCTGGTGCTTGGGATCTTTCAGGATCCAACTAGGATAACCGTTGAACGACAGGGCAGTTTTGACGTGCTGGAGTTCCGCTCCCTTATCCTTGGGATCGCTGACGATGGTTACCTTTCTGAAGACCCTGGTTTTAATGCTGCGATCTTTATTGACCACAGACCATGTGTCGAGGAAAGCGAGGGCTCTCTCTGTCCTGTCACCGACGGTTTCCTGATCGCTCACAGGGATGGTGACTTCTGGCTCTTTGGTCCACTTTATGTCATGGTCAATGCTGTTCAGGTGGTCAGTGAACTGTTGTGAGTGGGCCCTCTTCAGTTTAGTATGTGTATCGTCCACATATCGTCTCCACCATGTAGGGGGTTGGCTGCTGTTCTGATGGCTTTTCGCTCGAAATCCTCCATGTACAGATTGCAAACTATGAGGGAGACTGGGGACCCCATAGCTGCTCCGTGTATCTGTTGATAGAACTGTCCTTGGTATTTAAATTATGTACAATTCAAACAGAGGCCTAGAAGAGTCACAATGTCTTGGGGGGGCCATGGGGGTCCTATCCTTCAAAGTGTCGTCCTCTTCGAGCTTCTTCTTGATCAAAATCAGAGCTTTGTCCACGGGGACGCTGGTGAATAGGGCAGAGACATCATAGGATCGGAGCTCCTCGATCGAAGCTCCTCGATCACTACGCCCGATGACGTCACGAGTGATCATGTGACCAAGGACTCAGCTGAGTCCGAAAGCTTATGAAATGTAAGTCAATATTATCCAGAGTTATCAGGTTATAAACTGTCCAACTTTCAATCTACCTGGATAGATGAGTCTCGATAGTGATATTCTATTGGCTTTGTTATTTACCGTATACCCAGTTTGTATCTATAAAGGGACTATAGAAATGACTGGTCGGTCACAGTTAGGGACCACCGTGACCAACCCTGGAAGGCCACGCCCTGGGGCATCGCCAATGCATTCATTTGCATCCTGCTCTCACCATCCTCGAAAACAAAGGTTCACATGCTCTTACTACTGTAAACAGTGCCGGAATGGTCTTGAGAAGAACTGGTTCCTCTCTACACACTATGCAGGCGCGTAAGCTTGCTTTTTAATCGGGCATTGGGGTGGCGGTTGCACAAGGCTGTCGGTGGGTAACGCTAACTGGCATTTTGATGTTTAATTTTCCCGGCCATGGTGGGCAGAAACGCATTTTCTTCTGTGCCCCCACCTCCCATAGCCTAGCCACGCCCCTAGGTCTGTAGCTGGTGTAAAAGTAGAAAATGTCCCACTTGAAAAAGTGTCCGGCCCTATTGTATTCTCTTACTTAGTATATGGTTCTATAGAGGCCGTGACTGACAATAGCGCAGAGATTGAAGCGCTTAATAGAATCCTTTGTTCCCCGGACATACTTTCCTGGGACATTTCAAACTTCTACGCCTATAGTCTATAATTATCTCCCCTGCCTTTGTTGGCTTCAGCACTTAACGGATTTCGAGACGGTGAATCTGATTTAGTAACTCACACAACGTAGTGAGTGTAATGGTTACGTGTGTATAAAGTGTAAACAAAATTCATATATCCATCATGTCCATCGAATCTGAAAAAATTTGTGCAGACCCATGACAATTCTGGTTCCGGTACAGTTTGTCGCATTCCATACGGGCCGCGCTTGCCGATCCTGCTTTCACGACGCACCGCAACCACAGTTACCATGATTCCCATTGTTTCCTTCCTCGTGACGCAATTATTTCATGACGTCATGAGCCATTGACCATTAACGCAAGTAGATTTATTCACACCGGCGCCACTGTCCTGGAGTGCGGGTGTGGGACACATGTATCTAAAAATCGTCTGCTAGAACATACAGGATAACAACGTCGGCGGAGACAGTTGTGACATTTCATTGCATACGAAGTAAACGTCCTCTTCTTCTCGATTTACGTACTTTACTCAAAAAAAGTCAGTTTTAACACAACTGCACAAATATAGAGTGGTCATAATGCTCCATTTGGATAGAGATTTGACGGACTGATTTGGAAATTCATTCCAACCATGCAACTGTTTCAGAAATGAGAAAAAGCTCCTGGGTGTCATGACATGCATGGTGTGTCTTGCCTCTGCATTTTTGTACTCAGGCATGTCAGAGGGTTTTCAATTTTCATATCATTAAAGAAATAATTCATTCCAATCTACAAGTATATCAATCACATCATTTATTTAAAAATCGTCTGCTAGGACATACAGGACAACGTCGGTGGAGACAGTTGTGACATTTCAATTTTCATTGCATAGAGATTTGACGGACTGATTTGGAAATTCATTCCAACCATGCAACTGTTTCAGAAATGAGAAAAAGCTCCTGGGTGTCATCAATCAATCAATCAATCAATACATATTACTTATATAGCGCCCCAATTACTCCGCAGGAGAGTATTCTGGGGCGCTATCCCTCCCGTAGGCAGCTGCAAATAGGTGGGCCTTCAGGAGGGACTTGAAACCTTCAATGGAATCGGCATGGTGGACGCTCGTCGGCAGCTGATTCCACAGTCTTGGAGCAGCTGCCGAGAATGAGCGTCCACCGAGAGTTGGATGCTTGAACCGGGGAACCTCCAGGAGCATCTCAGATTCAGATCTAAGGCCAGAGCGCCCAGTTCTTTTTAATTGAATCATGGATCTGAGATACTCCGGAGCTTCACCAGTCAAGCACTTAAACACCAGGAGCAACATTTTGTACTGGATCCTGAATTTGACAGGAAGCCAGTGTAGCTGTGCCAAAACAGGGGAAATGTGGTCAAACTTGCCCACCAAACACACAACTCTTGCCGCTGAGTTAAAAACCCGTTGCACCTGGTTTGTAGCCCTGGCAGGTATACCATCGAGGAGAGCATTGCAATAGTCAAGGTGGGCAATGATGAAAGCATGTACCAAGGTCTTGGTCGTTTTCTCCGAGAGGAATTTACGGATTTGGCGTATCCGGTAGAGACCGTAGTAGGCCTTGGCACACACTTTGTTGACATGGGTATCCATCGACATATTGCTGTCAAACCAAGCTCCAACATTTCGGACGCATTTGACGGGATGGATATCGGTATCTCCCACCCTGACTGATACAATGCTCACCTTGGCAATTTGCTGTCGTGTGCCGAAGATGGCAAACTCAGTCTTTGTGTCGTTTATCATAAGTTCATTTTCAATGTACCATGATCTGACATCAGCAATGCAACGCTCAATGGCTGCTACTGCGTCTGTCTGGGAGGTAGGTGGCAATGGTTTAAAAGCCAAATACAACTGGTTGTCATCAGAGAAACCGTGGGCAGATGGCAGATGATTAGCAATGAGGCTGTACAGTCTTGACACATAAAAAAGGAATAGCACAGGACCTAGACAGCTCCCCTGTGGCACGCCACATCTAAGCATGAAGTCCCTGGGCTCGCCACCCTTCAGTACAACCCGCTGCCCCCTGTCTCTGAGATAACAACTCAGCCAGTCCAGCGCACGGCCACTCACACCGAAGTCAATGTTCAAAATTTCCAGTAGCCTAGAAGTGTTCACAGTATCGAAAGCAGCGCTGAGGTCTAGCATCACCAGTAACACCACTTCCTGCTTGTCCATGCTCATGAGGATGTCATTTTGCACTTTTATGAGAGCAGTCTCAGGTGAATGATTTTTCCGATATGCGGACTGAACGACAGGCAGTGGAGCAGATGACTCACTATGTGCGACCAGTTCCTGCACAACCGCTTTCTCCACCAGTTTGGAAATGAAGCTCAAGTTGCTCACTGGTTTATAGTTCGAGAAGACCCGATTGAGCCCCGGCTTCTTCAATATTGGAGTGAGAAGAGCTGTCTTCCACTGGTCCGGTACAAATCCTGACACCAGTGACTGATTGACTATTTCAGTAATAACTGGTAGAAGCTCACCAGCCAGGTAGGAATTGGGTCGAGACCACATGTAGCATTTGAAGAGCTCATGATGATTCGTTGGACCTCCTCCTCGGTGAGGGGCGAAAAAGACTCAAGAGTGGCTGAGGGCTGTTGGGTAATGACCTCAGTTGGTTCGACAGTTACACTGTGGACCTTGTCCCTGATAATGTCAATCTTGCGAATAAAGAATTCACCAAAGTCATTCACCAAAGTCATGACATGCATTCAATTATTATTTCACCACAAAGAGCTGCTTCTTCCAGCAGATATGAGACAGCCACCGGGGCGGGGACTATTTCTTTATGGGGCCTTATTGTTCAGCGTCTCCAAGGATTTTTAGAGTCCAATGTGGGGGGGGGGGGTTGGGGGGGCCTTCCCCCCAATGTACTGACTAAAACCTGTCACTTTCAGAGAACGGGGGAGGAGGTTTGGGGGACTCATCCCCCAATGTACTGGCTATATATGTCAGAAGGACGGGGGTTTGGGGGGCTCCCCCATGTCAAACAGTTGTGTGAGTTCACTAGAGATTGCTCTTTACATATTAGTGGTAGGGTATAACGTCGTGAGTTGTGATTGGTAGGGACCTCGACGGACGGCCGCGGGATCCGTTGTAAAGCAGAAAATGTCCCCGTGTTGAAAGTGTCCGGTCCTTTTGTGTTCTGAACTCTTATGGCGCATGGTTCTAAAGAGGCCATGGCCGTCAATAGCTTAGGAATTTAAGCGCATAAGAGAACCCTTTGTTCCTTGGACATCTATCCGAGGACATTCTATACTTCTACACCAGAATGGCCAGGCGGCCAGATCAGGGTTCGCCAGTCTACCTCTCTGGCTGGGCACCACCTCCACAGCTGGGAACCTCTCTGACCAGGCACCACGGATGCGCATGCTCCGTTCGGATCTATTCCGTTTCCGTTTTGATCACTTCCGGTAACGCAGGCGCATTGAAGTTGAGGAAAATATTAACTTAATATCGTATCCGTATTTCGCGTAGCTAATGCCTGAAATGCAGTGGCAGTGCCCAATCATGGCATAGTGATAGTAGTAAGGTGGATGCCTCATAGACATAGACAGTCATACTATGTACTGTAACGTAAATCATGAAATACAGGCCACAGGCACAGCACAGGGCGTCTCCAAAAAAGGTAATCCTGAAAGAACAGAAGGGGTCAATACTGATTTGATTGCATACTTTTAAATACGGGAAGCTGATTGCCTATACTGCAGCACAAGAGACCAACTTGTCACCGAGCAGTCCGAACCTGGAACCAGCTTCCAGAAGCAACAAGATCAGCTGAGACTGCCGAGGAGTTCCTGCCGAGTGCTCCTAGCCTCCCATCAGTAGACAACAAGCACGCCTTTTTTAATCAAGACTTTTTTAACCAAGACGTTTTTATCATCGCACCCAAGATTTTATCTCCCCGCACCGTCTACTCATGGGCAAACAACAACATGGTTCACAACGCGCAAGACTATGCCCAACCCGGCAGATGATGATGATGATACTGACAATTCAATGCTTGTTTATTTGTTTACCACAAAATGGGATCTCATTTATACTGTCGAATGGTTTGTTTGGTGTTTCCCAGGCTGCCAAGCGCAGTACAATCCAGGGGCATAGCGCGTATAGCGTAAAGCGTGATGTTGCAGCGGGGGGGGGGGGGGGGGGGGGGGGGTTCGTTCGCCCCTTTCTTGAGCGACAAAGTCGCAAAAATGCGAGTTCGGCGCAAAGCACCGCGAAATGGAGACCAAACTCTGGCAGTTTGGCACTACCAGTAATAGACATATGTAGGACCGTATTAAGGGTTTGCTATAGGCACCACCATTTTGGCTAGAGCTTAAAATCTTGGAGCAACTAGAACTCATTCAAAATGCAGTTAATCACAATTTCAAGGCTGGTATGCAGTTCCCTGGAAAACAAAGAACTGCATACCATTACCATCCTTGAAATTTGAATTCACTTCATTTTGAACGAGTTCTAATTGCTCCAAGATTTCAAGCTCTAGCCAAAATGGCGGTGCCTATAGCAAACCCTTAAGTCGCTCTATGATACAAAGGCCCATGTTGATCTAATCATGGTGTTTCAAAACGCAGTAAGAATGTATTTTTGCATCTCCTGAGCGGATCATTCGAACCCCCCCCCCCCCCCCCCCCAGCCTACGCCCCTGCAATCTACATGCAACGATTGGCCACCTGAATGCGAATGTTCCAAAGATAGGACTAGGGTTTAGGGTGCTGAAATGAAGTCAATGGCGGCCTGTCCTGAACATCACAGCTTTTCTGTGGTGTTGGTTCACTGAACATCTGCCCGTTCCTCCTATTGGGAATAGTTTTACCCCAATATGAGACTTTAATCTTTTAGGAGCAACAGCAAAGCTGGAATAATTTTTAAAATGTGTTAAATTCCTTTGTAGAGAAAGAAAAAGACACGGAAGAGAAGAAACATAAGAAGGATGATCTTGGTGCATTCCATAGTTGGCCACATTACATAAAGCTCTATGACAAGGGGGCTTACTCTGATTACAAGGTAAGATCTCATGAAAATGAGGGCATGTCTTCCTACCACTGTCAAGATTAAGTCACTTGAGCTTCTTCAATAGAAAAAGATATCGAATGTTGGGTCCAACTGTATCAGTTTCAAGCTCAGAACAACCAGATGCCAAGTGATTCTATCAGGCTAAACAACTTCTCATTATTCTCCTCTCACTTGCAGATTTCGCTCGACCTGAGCACCACAGACAAATTCGGTTCCCCCTCAAGGCCATCTTAGAGGTCCTTTCCCAAATTCTCGAGATTGCTGGTTTGCGCGAAATTGGAGAGCAGCCTAACATCAAGGTCTGTCAAGCGTGAAAATAGACACGAGGTATAGTTGTATTTTATCGATTGAAATCCTCCATGCTACAAATGGAAAACTACTTGGACATGTTGGAGAATAACACTTCCAATGACACATACAGTACACTGAAGAAAAAGTCGAGTTTTTCCTTCACTACAGTGTTGTTTAAAATGACTATACTAAGGTGTGGACAGATATTTCATCAGCATCCCTCCCTTTGGAATTGCTGGCTACCTCCATGATCTGCTCCTCTACTTTTTCACTTCAGCATGTCAAGTTTGATCACTGGTCTGATGCCAATAAGCCTTGAGGATGCTGCACATGCAAGTCATAATGCTAGTCCCAATCACTTTGCCCAATACAAATATTCTGTGAATTGAATGTTTGAATGTGATTTTTTCCAAGGTGTGTGTTTGAAGTGTCTCTGCGATCTCCTGAAGAAGTTTCTGCAAAGTCGCCATTGGATACGGACACCCAGTGGCCTAGTCTTGGTGATAGAACACTGGTGCCTCTTGCAGATAAGCTACTGCTTCATTCAGCGAGGTAAGCAAGATGAACAAAACTTGAGGCCTGCAGAGAAAACTTGGCTTCATTGAACAAACTTGTGTTATGTGACCTAAACTCGGATGGGTAGTTAGTCTGAACATGGATGAATCATTCAATAGATTAGCTCAGTGTTGATCAAACAGGTAATCCCACACCTTCTGAGTCCAGGGATGATATAAGCCAAACTAACCTTCATAGCACTGTCTACTTGGTCATGATTTTGATCTAATTGAAGAAGTCCTGTAAAACTACTCATCCAAGCTGCTGTACCATTTCTGTCAAGTTATTGTCATTGTTTTCCTTTTCAGATTATTAAACATTTGTTACCACGCGATCGCTGAGCGACATCATGGCCTCCTGGCCCCCAACCCAGCAAGGCGTCGCTACCATCGCTGCCGAATGCTCCGACTCTAAGCCCCATCAAGATCAAGACGAAGGGCAAGGAGGCAGACGCGGCTGGGAGCCAGCCAAGTCAAGGCACGGAGATGAAACAACCTGGACGACCAGTCAGAAGTCTCTATGTGATCATTGATTGCCTGCCTTCATTATTCAGCATCTGAAAGTGCGGCTGGAAATCGACAGCCCCACTCAGCAATGAGGAGCCCATCATGTTGTCACACTACCCCGGCGGACATGAACCTGACCCGTATGAGCAGGCGAGGCTGGGTCGCCGTGTCTGGAATGTCTGGCTGCTATTCTATCAGGCATGCCAGGAATATGTAAGTTAGGTTCAACTCAAATTGATGAGGAAAAGTCAATGTAAAGTTCATGGTGCTTATACTGTGAATCAGTCTGGAGGCATATTGCACTTGGTTTGGCATGGAGTCTAAAATGTTACAAACTTAAACCTTACACTATCATGTCATTCGTTTACTGTATTGTTTCCTTATGAAGTTTTGGCTCACGTGTAAGCCTATGCGATAGCGCGTCGTCGTCTTTAAACATTGGTGGCACGTTTTGTTAGCGCTAAAGCTACTAAACTCAAACTAGGTACACATGTACCCCTGGGTGACAAGATCACAGACGTCAAAGTTTTCCTATTGCACCGCCATTTTACTATGACGGCATATTTTGTAACTACTGTGGGTTTTGGCCATGCAGATAATACATAAAAGTAATTGAGTAAAAGGTGACGAAGTCAACACGTTCATGTCATTGAGAGAACTGATTTTATTTTCTATAACTAACAAAGATATCACGATACAAAGAGATTGTTGGACACCTGGCCGGATGTTGTGATGCAACAGTATACAGTTATTTCTTGTTCGGATGGCATTTTTCCGCCTGGAAGCATTTCCAATTAAACCTCAAAAAGGGTCGGCCTTTTTGTACCTGTGTGCGGTAGATGTATCTTCGGGATTAATTCCCGACAACACCTAAGGCTACAGATCCCTTACTTGGCACAAATGTACCCCTTGGTGACCTCACTCATAGACCGAACTGGCGGGATTTTTATGGTAGGGTGCATCACATAACCAACGTTTTTTTATTTGACCTATTTTTCAAGGTCTCGGAGGTCAAAGTTAGCAGAATCACCGATCGGTAGCATGTTCGTTTCTATTTGAACTAGAAGGTTCTAAACTAGTGTGGACATGTATCTAGAGACCCTTTATTCAGCCCTTTAATTTTGGCCTGTTGCCTCGACAAAAGAAATGATACACACTACTTTACCAATGTCCTAAACTGTGCCGTAAGCAAAACCTTTTTGAACACACACGTGAGCACATGCCTGACATGGTCCATGGACCATTTCATTATTAAAATTCTTGAAATTTTTCAGGGACAAGGTCGAGCGTGCGGCGAGAGAAGAACGCCTTGCAGAACTCCAAAACTCGGATGACATTGATGATCCTAAAATAAAGCGAGAAATTGAGCAAATCCTCAAGATGATGATAGGAGAGGGATCAGGCATAAGCGCGGTTGTGTTGAAAGATTTAGAAATTAAAAAGAAACGTGCAAAATCGCCGACGCTGCTTTTTCAACTTGGTGGTGCCTGGCTGTGGAGGTAACCTGCTTTTGACCATTTCAAGAGAAATGTTTGAAATGTTCTGTTCTTAACACAGTTTACCCAATATTGAACAGACTCAAAGTTTTATTTGTTAAAGTAATCAAATGTATAAGGCCAGGGACACATACACTGCTTTTTTCACTTGGTGGTGCCTGGCTGTGGAGGTAACCTGCTCTCGACCATTTCACGAGAAATGACTATAAAATGTTGTGTTATTAACACAGTTTACCCAATATTGAACAGACTCAAAGTTTTATTTGTTCAAGTAATCAAATGTATAAGGCCAGGGACACATAGACTGCTTTTTTCACTTGGTGGTGCCTGGCTGTGGAGGTAACCTGCTCTCGACCATTTCAAGAGAAAAGACTATGAAATGTTCTGTTATTAACACAGTTTACCCAATATTGAACAGACTCAAAGTTTTATTTGTTCAAGTAATCAAATGTATAAGGCCAGGGACACATACACTGCTTTTTTCACTTGGTGGTGCCTGGCTGTGGAGGTAACCTGCTTTCGACCATTTCAAGAGAAATGTTTGAAATGTTCTGTTCTTAACACAGTTTACCCAATATTGAACAGACTCAAAGATTTATTGGTTAAAGTAATCAAATGTATAAGGCCAGGGACACATACACTGCTTTTTTCACTTGGTGGTGCCTGGCTGTGGAGGGAACCTGCTCTCGACCATTTCACGAGAAATGACTATGAAATGTTCTGTTATTAACACAGTTTACCCAATATTGAACAGACTCAAAGTTTTATTTGTTCAAGTAATCAAATGTATAAGGCCAGGGACACATAGACTGCTTTTTTCACTTGGTGGTGCCTGGCTGTGGAGGTAACCTGCTCTCGACCATTTCAAGAGAAAAGACTATGAAATGTTCTGTTATTAACACAGTTTACCCAATATTGAACAGACTCAAAGTTTTATTTGTTCAAGTAATCAAATGTATAAGGCCAGGGACACATACACTGCTTTTTTCACTTGGTGGTGCCTGGCTGTGGAGGTAACCTGCTTTCGACCATTTCAAGAGAAATGTTTGAAATGTTCTGTTCTTAACACAGTTTACCCAATATTGAACAGACTCAAAGTTTTATTTGTCAAAGTAATCAAATGTATAAGGTCAGGGACACATACACTGCTTTTTTCACTTGGTGGTGCCTGGCTGTGGAGGTAACCTGCTCTCGACCACTTCACGAGAAATGACTATGAAATGTTCTGTTATTAACACAGTTTACCCAATATTGAACAGATTCAAAGTTTTATTTGTTCAAGTAATCAAATGTATAAGGCCAGGGACACATAGACTGCTTTTTTCACTTGGTGGTGCCTGGCTGTGGAGGTATCCTGCTCTCGACCATTTCAAGAGAAAAGACTATGAAATGTTCTGTTATTAACACAGTTTACCCAATATTGAACAGACTCAAAGTTTTATTTGTTCAAGTAATCAAATGTATAAGGCCAGGGACACATACACTGCTTTTTTCACTTGGTGGTGCCTGGCTGTGGAGGTAACCTGCTTTCGACCATTTCAAGAGAAATGACTATGAAATGTTTTGTTATTAACACAGTTTACCCAATATTGAACAGACTCAAATTTTTATTTGTTCAAGTAATTAAATGTATAAGGCCAGGGACACATACAATGCTTTTTTCACTTGGTGGTGCCTGGCTCGCTGTGGAGGTAACCTGCTCTCGACCATTTCAAGAGAAAAGACTATGAAATGTTCTGTTATTAACACAGTTTACCCAATATTGAACAGATTCAAAGTTTTATTTGTTCAAGTAATCAATTGTATAAGGCCAGGGACACATACACTACTTTTTCAACTTGGTGGTGCCTGGCTGTGGAGGTTACCTGCTCTCGACCATTTCAAGAGAAAAGACCATGAAATGTTCTGATATTAACACAGTTTACCAAATATTAAACAGATTCAAAGTTTTATTTGTTCAAGTAATCAATTGCATAAGGCCAGGGACACATACACTGCTTTTTCAACTTGGCGGTGCCTGGCTGTAGAGGTAACCTGCTCTCGACAATTTCAAGAGAAATGACTATGAAATGTTCTGTTATTAACACAGTTTACCCAATATTGAACAGACTCAAATTTCTATTTGTTCAAGTAATCAAATGTATAAGGCCAGGGACACATACACTGCTTTTTTCACTTGGTGGTGCCTGGCTGTTGAGGTAGCCTGCTCTTGACCATTTCAAGAGAAATGACTATGAAATGTTCTGTTATTAACACAGTTTACCCAATATTGAACAGATTCAAAGTTTTATTTGTTCAAGTAATCAATTGTATCAGGCCAGGGACACATACACTGCTTTTTTCACTTGGTGGTGCCTGGCTGTGGAGGTAACCTGCTTTCGACCATTTCAAGAGAAATGACTATGAAATGTTCTGTAATTAACACAGTTTACCCAATATTGAACAGACTCAAAGTTTCATTTGTTCAAGTAATAAAATGTATAAGGCCAGGGACACATACAATGCTTTTTTCACTTGGTGGTGCCTGGCTGTGGAGGTAACCTGCTCTCGACCATTTCACGAGAAATGACTATGAAATGTTCTGTTATTAACACAGTTTACCCAATATTGAACAGACTCAAAGTTTTATTTGTTCAAGTAATCAAATGTATAAGGCCAGGGACACATACACTACTTTTTCAACTTGGTGGTGCCTGGCTGTGGAGGTAACCTTCTCTGGACCATTTCAAGAGAAATGACTATGAAATGTTCTGTTATTAACACAGTTTACCCAATATTGAACAGACTCAAATTTTTATTTGTTCAAGTAATCAAATGTATCAGGCCAGGGACACATACAATGCTTTTTTCACTTGGTGGTGCCTGGCTCGCTGTGGAGGTAACCTGCTCTCGACCATTTCAAGAGAAAAGACTATGAAATGTTCTGTTATTAACACAGTTTACCCAATATTGAACAGATTCAAAGTTTTATTTGTTCAAGTAATCAATTGTATAAGGCCAGGGACACATACACTACTTTTTCAACTTGGTGGTGCCTGGCTGTGGAGGTAACCTGCTCTCGACCATTTCAAGAGAAAAGACCATGAAATGTTCTGATATTAACACAGTTTACCAAATATTAAACAGATTCAAAGTTTTATTTGTTCAAGTAATCAATTGCATAAGGCCAGGGACACATACACTGCTTTTTCAACTTGGCGGTGCCTGGCTGTAGAGGTAACCTGCTCTCGACCATTTCAAGAGAAATGACTATGAAATGTTCTGTTATTAACACAGTTTACCCAATATTGAACAGACTCAAATTTTTATTTGTTCAAGTAATCAAATGTATAAGGCCAGGGACACATACACTGCTTTTTTCACTTGGTGGTGCCTGGCTGTTGAGGTAGCCTGCTCTTGACCATTTCAAGAGAAATGACTATGAAATGTTCTGTTATTAACACAGTTTACCCAATATTGAACAGACTCAAATTTTTATTTGTTCAAGTAATCAAATGTATAAGGCCAGGGACACATACACTGCTTTTTTCACTTGGTGGTGCCTGGCTGTTGAGGTAGCCTGCTCTTGACCATTTCAAGAGAAATGACTATGAAATGTTCTGTTATTAACACAGTTTACCCAATATTGAACAGATTCAAAGTTTTATTTGTTCAAGTAATCAATTGTATCAGGTCAGGGACACATACACTGCTTTTTTCACTTGGTGGTGCCTGGCTGTGGAGGTAACCTGCTTTCGACCATTTCAAGAGAAATGACTATGAAATGTTCTGTTGTTAACACAGTTTACCCAATATTGAACAGATTCAAAGTTTTATTTATCCAAGTAATCAATTGTATAAGCCCAGGGACACATAGACTGCTTTTACAACTTGGTGGTGCCTGGCTGTGGAGGTAACCTGCTCTCGACCATTTCAAGAGAAATGACTATGTTATTGTTCGATTATTAAGGCAGTTTGCCCAATATTGAACGGATTCAAAGTTTTATTTATCAAAGTTATCAATTGTATAAGGCCAGTGAATCATACACTGCTTTTTTCACTTGGTGGTGCCTGGCTGTGGAGGTAACCTGCTCTCGACCATTTCAAGAGAAAAGACAATCAAATGTTCTGTTATTAACACAGTTTACCCAATATTGAACAGACTCAAAGTTTTATTTGTTCAAGTAATCAAATGTATAAGGCCAGGGACACATACACTGCTTTTTTCACCTGGTGGTGCCTGGCTGTGGAGGTAACCTGCTTTCGACCATTTCAAGAGAAAAGACTATGAAATGCTCTGTTATTAACACACTTTACCCAATATTGAACAGATTCAAAGTTTTATTTGTTCAAGTAATCAATTGTATAAGGCCAGGGAATGCTTTTTTCACCTGGTGGTGCCTGGCTGTGGAGGTAACCTTCTCTGGACCATTTCAAGAGAAATGACTATGAAATGTTCTGTTATTAACACAGTTTACCCAATATTGAACAGACTCAAAGTTTTATTTGTGCAAGTATTCAATTGCATGAGGCCAGGGACACATTCACTGCTTTTTCAACTTGGTGGTGCCTGGCTGTGGAGGTAACCTGCCCTCGACCATTTCAAGAGAAAAGACCATGAAATGTTCTGATATTAACACAGTTTACCAAATATGAAACAGATTCAAAGTTTTATTTGTTCAAGTAATCAATTGTATAAGGCCAGGGACACATACACTGCTTTTTCAACTTGGTGGTGCCTGGCTGTAGAGGTAACCTGCTCTCGACCATTTCAAGAGAAAAGACTATGAAATGTTCTGTTATTAACACAGTTTACCCAATATTGAACAGACTCAAAGTTTTATTTGTTCAAGTAATCAAATGTATAAGGCCAGGGACACATACACTGCTTTTTTCACTTGGTGGTGCCTGGCTGTGGAGGTAGCCTGCTCTCGACCATTTCAAGAGAAATGACTATGAAATGTTCTGTTATTAACACAGTTTACCCAATATTGAACAGATTCAAAGTTTTATTTGTTCAAGTAATCAAATGTATAAGGCCAGGGACACATACACTGCTTTTTTCACTTGGTGGTGCCTGGCTGTGGATGTAACCTGCTTTCGACCATTTCAAGAGAAATGACTATGAAATGTTCTGTTATTAACACAGGTTACCCAATATTGAACAGATTCAAAGTTTTATTTATCCAAGTAATCAATTGTATAAGGCCAGGGACACATAGACTGCTTTTACAACTTGGTTGTGCCTGGCTGTGGAGGTAACCTGCTCTCGACCATTTCAAGAGAAATGACTATGTTATTGTTCGATTATTAAGGCAGTTTGCCCAATATTGAACAGATTCAAAGTTTTATTTATCAAAGTTATCAATTGTATAAGGCCAGGGAAACATACACTGCTTTTTTCACTTGGTGGTGCCAGGCTGTGGAGGTAACCTGCTCTCGACCATTTCAAGAGAAAAGACTATGAAATGTTCTGTAATTAACACAGTTTACCCAATATTGAACAGACTCAAAGTTTTATTTGTTCAAGTAATCAAATGTATAAGGCCAGGGACACATACACTGCTTTTTTCACCTGGTGGTGCCTGGCTGTGGAGGTAACCTGCATTCGACCATTTCAAGAGAAAAGACTATGAAATGTTCTGTTATTAACACAGTTTACCCAATATTGAACAGATTCAAAGTTTTATTTGTTCAAGTAATCAATTGTATAAGGCCAGGGACACATACAATGCTTTTTTCACCTGGTGGTGCCTGGCTGTGGAGGTAACCTTCTCTGGACCATTTCAAGAGAAATGACTATGAAATGTTCTGTTATTAACACAGTTTACCCAATATTGAACAGACTCAAATTTTTATTTGTTCAAGTAATCAAATGTATAAGGCCAGGGACACATACACTGCTTTTTTCACTTGGTGGTGCCTGGCTGTGGAGGTAACCTGCTCTCGACCTTTTCAAGAGAAAAGACTATGAAATGTTCTGTTATTAACACAGTTTACCCAATATTGAACAGATTCAAAGTTTTATTTATCCAAGTATTCAAATGTATAAGGCCAGGGACACATAGACTGCTGTTTTCACTTGGTGGTTCCTGGCTGTGGAGGTAACCTGCTCTCGACCATTTTAAGTGAAATGACTATGAAATGTTTTGTAATTAACAGAGTTTGCCCAATATTGAACAGATTGGGTTATTGATCAGTTTGGAAGAAACTTCTTTGAAATATTCAATATTGGGTGGATTGTGGTAATAACTTTATAGCCATTTTACTTAAAAAGTCAAGAGTGGTATTCATTGATTGTAGTCACAGTGTAAAATGTTCAATTCTCATCAGGAGGTTTTTATTAATAGATATGCGAATGTGTCCACTGAACAAAATTGTTGTAATTCAAATGATGTCTATTGATTGATTAATAAATACATCTTTAAAACTAAATCGTGTGGTCATTTCATTACTTGGACCCTTCAGCCTGGAAATTCTTCTTCTTTGTGTTCATTTCCATCTAACAGACTCTCCAGACTTACTAGTAATCAGAAGCGGAGTTGGTGTTCTTCAGCCGGTCAAGTCTCCCTCCTCAACGCTGCAAGCGTTGGGCATCTTCCCAGGATGTGCTCTACAGTCATTGGCTCGATCTGGGGGGTGTCGCTATCTCCTTACTCCTAGACAGAAGCCTGGAACAAGCTGGACATCGGGCAGCAAACCCAATATTAATGTGCTCAGAACACTTCTCAAGTAATTAGTGTTTCAGAGTGATCTATAGCCTATACCTAATACAATAGTGATGGTTTCGGGCAGGGCTTAGAGGAGGCTTAGAGTAACGAGACTAGTATATAGCAGGCCCGGGAAAGCAGGGGCGAAGGTAGCAGGGGGGGGGGGGGCAAATGCCCCCTCCCCCGAGGTCACCAAAATATGTGTTTTTGGCCAAAAGATTTCATAAAGGGTCATTTGTCCCCCAGAGAGCCTTTTGCCCCCCCCCCCGCCAGACCAAAAAGCTAGCTACGCCCCTGGCCCTGTAGGTGTATAGTATAATTTACTCTAAGTAAGGGCAGGGCAATAAGGAAAGGTGCTATGCTGCATGTAGGCCCTATTATATTCTATAACAAAGAAACCCAACATATGATTTAAAGGTGCCGGTGTAATAGAATCAGATGCCCCCTGATATTAAATGCCCTCAACAATAGAACACCGGCACCATTCAATAGGACTCTAAAGAGGCCAAGACCCTTTATCCGAAGAAGAACAATACAGGCGGGCATCAGGAAAGGGAGGGCATTTGATTCTATCACAGCGGAACAATATATCTCCCTTTTCCCACAAGAACTAATATTCCTCACAAAGGAATTCTAGACTGGACTTAGATTCATGGGGACCAGCATTTCTTTTACACCCGCACGCGGAGCATGAGCTGAGCTGCTACTGCAGGCCAACATCTTCAAACGGTTGGAAGTGATACTACCAGTCACGTGTGGTTCCTGGTCAGAGAGGTTCCTAGCTGTGGAGGTGGTGCCCAGCAGCTGGAGTCAAGCTAGCCCGAAAATTTCCAGCCCGAAAAAAGCCAGCCCGAGATTTCATCCCTAGGTTCTATCCCGAATCAAGCCAGCCCGAAATTCCAGCCCGAAACCTTTTACCCGAGTAACCATAGTTTACTCGGGTTGGCAAATATAAAACATGGAATACAGGTACATGCCACCGCGATGATTCCATTCAGGCGCCAGTGCCCATTCTATTGACTGCGTAACAAGAGGCTCCTGTGTCATCTGCTCAGCTGGGATTCATAACAAGAGGTGCTGAGAGCAAACTTATCAGCTGGGGGATCTCCGATAGTATAACAAGAGGTGCCAATGCCCGTTTTACTCTGCTGAAATTTATTTATTTGCAAAACAAGAGGCCCCCCCCCCCCCATGCCATCTACATTACATTGGATTAATCTTTGGCATAACTAATGCCAACTGCTCGGCTGGAATTGTTTGTTTTTAACTATAACTAGAGGTGCCAGTGCCCATTACTCAGCTGAAATCCATTTGTTTCATAACTAGAGGCCCCTTCCCGTCTACTTAGCTGGGACTGATCATTAGCATAGCAAGAGTAACAGAGACCTACTGTTCGGCTAAAATAGATTTTTTAGTATATAAAGATCGAGGTGCCAGTGCCCTTTACTCAGCTGAAATCCATTGTTTTTTTTGTAACTAGAGGCCCCCGTGCCGTCTACTCAGCTCGGATCATAGCATAACAAGAGTAACAAAGGCTGACTGTTCGACTGAAATAGATTTTTCAGTATAACAAGAGGCGCCAGTACCCATTACTCAGCTGAAATCCATTGTTTTTTATAACTAGAGGCCCCCGTGCCGTCTACTCAGCTCGGATTGATCATAGCATAACAAGAGTAACAAAGGCGTACTGTTCGACTGAAATAGATTTTTTAGTATAACAAGAGGCGCCAGTGCCCGTTACTCAGCTGAAATCGAATGGCTGCATATCAAGAGGCACGCGGTGCCGTCTACTTACCTGGGATTAAATCTCAGCACATTTAGTGTCACTAAGGTCTACTGCTCGGTTACAATAGAATTTTTAGTATAACAAGAGGTGCCAGTGCCCATTACTCAGCTGAAAGCTATTTTTGAATAACAAAGAGGCCCCCGTGCCGTATGCACAGATGGGATTCATCCTTGACATAACAAGATGATGTCATGTATGTTTTGATGCATTATTTTTATCATTTCGTGACCCTAATTTTTGTGAAGACATGCCAACCGCATTTAGATATTATTTCATGAACATTCAACGTTGACAGCGAAGTCGCCTTGGCTCGTGCAGAAGGCGTACGGTCAACCACGGTCGGTTACCGCCCATAAGTCCAAAGGTTCACAAGTTCGAAGGTTCACAAGTCCGAAGGTTCACAATTCCGAAGATTCACAAGTCCGAAGATCCATTAATCCGAAGGTTCATTAGTCCGAAGGTCCACAGTTCCGAAGGTTCACAAGTCCGAAAACAATTCTTTTTATATTAATGCTGTTTGACCTTTAAAGCGGTAAAAAAATCTCTCGCCAGTGTATCTTTTCCGTGGCATTCTTGTAACGATGGTTAGCGGAAATCATTGAAAATTAGAACTTTTTTTCGAGCCCTCAGCCCTCTTTTCAGGTAGGCCATGCTAAAAAATGACTATCTGCAAAGAAAATAACGTGATGCTGGGTCAGGTTGATCGGGTAAGCCGTATTTGATGTTTCCGCACGTTACATACTGATAACTATTTACAATACATGTATATACATGTACATTGTAACATACGCGCGTTTCAAATGTTATTTCGGATTTATGAACCTTCGGACTTCTGGGCTGTCGGACTTGTGGAACATTTTCATTACTTTCGGACTTATGGTATTTCGGACTTGTGGACCTTCGGAACTGTGGACCTTCGGAATTATGGGACGTTTTCAAAAGAGATTTTTTCTTTGTGGTCTTGTGAACCTTCGGACTTCTGGACCTTCGGACTTGTGAATTTCGGACTTATGGGCAGTCACCGTACGGTCTATACGCGGCAGTTGGTAGGTTCAAATCTGACCAGAGGCAATTCTTTTCAACATCTCCTCTCTACACTCTCTACACTCTTATCTTTTTTTCTCTATTCTTTCTAGTCATATTGTTGAAAATTACAGGTCCTAACCTTGATGACGTATTCGTAAAATATATAGTCTCCGCTACACGTCCTGCGATTTCCATGCAATCGGGAGGACGTTTCGATCATTGAGTCACATTTCCTTAGCTGCTTGGTTTGTGGCTTGAATTTCAAATGTGCAACTATGGACACGCTGGGCTACTTTCCGAGAAGGGGGGGGGGGTGCGTTGAAAATTGGACCCGTGATTATCACTATACAGTTCTTTCTTCTGGTGCAGGTCTGGACGTGCTTTGTTATTCGAGGGTCATTTGTGGCCAAATGAATGAATTAAAGTCACACTGACCTACATTTATGTGCAAGGTACGCCAAAACGAGCTCACTTTATCTGGAATTTTGTTCGCTATCGAATGCACTAGGTTTCGGGGGGGGGGCAGATTGACCCGTTTTGAAATATTTCGGCGACGGAAATATCAAGGTCAAAAATCTTTTTTGGGTGACTATCGTGGGAACATGGGAACATGAGTCATGTGTTTCCGTTGGCAACGGATACCTGAATGACGTGAACGGCTCATGTCACGCCTGTGCTCCTTTACGTAGGTGCGTTTGAAAAAGATTAACTTAATATATGATATTTACAGCCTTTATTTATAACACTCAATTCAGTGATACATATACTCTAATCTCCCACTTACCTGTCCCATTTCCAAACCCTATCGCAAGTGACTAAGTCCGAATATTGCTAATTTTGGTTGGGGCAGAGCTCAATTTATGGAACAGCCTGGAGTAGTGACATGACAATGGACACTGTAAGGCTTTACGACAATCTTGCCTAGTCACGTAGTCGTTTACGTGTACTGCGGCTGGGCGACCGGGGCAATTAGGGTCACGGTTTCGTAACAGCTCAAGATCACTGTGGCGATTCGTTCACCATTTAACACACTGTATTTACACAATGGGAGCTACTACAACCGATCAATTGCCCAATGGAATAAGGGTGATTATAGAAGAGTCCTGGCTATTCTGCAGTTAAGCAGTGAAGTGGTCTAGGAACACCCACAAGGAGTCTTTAAACTGTGATCGGGCCTGATTGTTGATTTCATCACCTGTAGTTAAAAAGAGTGGCCTCGTCTTTGACATGGAAGGGTAAAGTCACTAGATTGGAACTGGGACGAAAGAACAGGGTGATCTACTGCCTGATAATGGGCATTAAAGAAAAAATTGAACAGAAGATTAACATTCTGATAAGGTTTTATTCATCATGAAAGTCAACATCAGCGTCATCAGGGTCAAACTCAAGCTCATCATTAACCTCTTCAAGTTCCCCATCTGCTGGATGCGGGATCACTGGGTCGTCATTCCCGTCCGGAAGAAGTCCACTTAGTCTCCACCCACTGACTATCACTTGGAATGCCACTCTTTCCCAGGCGAGACTGATCATACGTACTACTTCCTGGCGGGAAATCTGATCACAGTGTCCATCATCTTCGGTATGTCCAATCTTCCAGGCTTTCCACACCAATCTGAGATGACATTTAAAACTGCGATTTACAGTTAAGTCCAAAGGTTGCAAAATTGAAGTGCATCGTCCAGGAATGAACGAATCCTGTCCATTTTGCCGCGGAATTTCCTCCGTAAACAGATGATGTCTTTGGGCAGGGTAGCGATCCAAGATGAGGAGAAAGGTTGCTCCGGCAATAAATGGCACAGCAATGGCTTGCAACCATTCGATCAATGACTGACGTCTTGCCCAGCCATTCGGAGTACCTGTAACCTAAGATTAAAACGTTTCGTTTAGAAATAAAGAATAAATCGGTGCAATTCATGAAAATGTATGACTCATTCTCCGATTGTATTGTTGCTCAGCCAGCTGATAGCTTTGGGAAATGGTTTCAAAGATCAACGTACTGCAATGATTCTAAAAATAGAACAGGATTCGTAAAAAGACCATTAAACACGAGGAGCAGGCAGATCATAGAGCTAGCTCCATTGGCAGTTGAAGATGATATGGTCATCTAACAGCTAATAAACCAGGATTAGTTAATGAAAAGGTTTACTTACTCGCACGTTCTGGGGAGCATGGGCTCGCAGTTCTGCAATAACTTCGCCTTCAGCATCCAAGTCCCTAAAGTTGACCTCAGCTGGTAGTTTTCGTCCATCGCTGGAGACGGCCAAGGTTACCGTGCATCCAATCTTCCCGTTCCCTCTTGAGGATCTGATGTCGATCGAATGTGATCCTGTTGTAGCCATTGTGGTTTTCGGCACCATGTCAAAGTTGACAAATGTTTCATCCATGTTGATGATCACATGGAAATTTCCATTTTGGATGATTTGAGACGTTTCCCTACGATAGACGGCCGCTATTTCCATAGCGTTGTCGGGGAGGGTTCGCGTGTCCTTATTCTTTTTTCGATGGCTTATTCTTTTTCTGAAAGGAAAAGGAGACCACTTTTAGCTTTGAAAAACGTAGCTTACTCCCCCATTACTGTCCATTTCTTGGTCATTGGGCCCATTATTCCATTATGGCAGAACAAAAGTTGTGAGAGAACCCAACCCAAGTGAGATACCAATTTACGAAATGGCTTCGTTGTTTTTACCTTTCTTTGAATCGGGTCAGCCAGTGATCTGACGCTCGGAAATCCTGATTGCGAGGCCTTTGCGCTCTCGTCTGCTGCCTTTGTTCCTCCGTCAGATTAGTCCACCATTGTCTGTATTCTCTGGCTGCTTGTGACTGGAGATCGATCCCGGATACTGGAATTCCATGCTGGCGGCGTTGAATAAACCAGTCGTTGAGCTGATTTTCCATGTCTGCCCAAAACGCTGAAAAGGACAAACGGTAGGCCTATCAAGCAGACGGTGAAGGGATGAATCGGAGGGGGAGAAGAGTAGAGTATGCCTGAAATCTAAGAAGAGTCCCTGAATAATGTCGAACTATGGATAAAACCTCATTTCACAGTGAAAGCCTGAACTCACTGTCGCGCTTTTGCGCCGCGTTTTCACCGAGGCGCGGAAATCAATTGTTATTCATTAGGTGAACAAAGGATTCCCCGCCCGGCGGTGAAAATGCGGCGGAAAAACGCGTCAGTGAGTACAGGCCTTAATCTTATGGGCCTACTTCACTTAAAATTGTACATCTTTCGTAAATTCCTGACAAAAATGAGTTACCTTGTTCATCATTGCCATGCTGCCGAATCCTCCGCCGTCTCCTCTCAATTTGGGTGCACCTGTCGCGGCGTTCCGACATCTCTTCATACTGGTCTAGCCATCTTGAGAATGTCCTTGGATGGATGCGGTGATGTACGGCAAAAGAACGACAAGACCGGGCATGCGCAATGCCCATCGCATGGTGCAGCCTAAAAGTATCCACGTAGTCCAAACGCTGATTCAAGCTGTAGCCATGAAGATGTCTCCTTTCTTGGCCTTCGTTAGCCGCACCATTATTACCTCCGTCGTCACCACCATCACCATGCCCACCATTACCGCCACCATCACCGTCGTCACCGTTATCCATCGAATTCACGACCCAAAATCCAATGGCAAAGCAAAAAATCCAAAACAAACGCATCTCGTCGATTAACAAATCGAACCTCTGACAAAAACATCAATGAGTACACAAGAACTGTCCAACTTCTCTTATACTGTTTTGGAGAATACGTAATTGTTATGTCACTGAGGTCATCCGTAACCTCACCCGATTAGGCCTAGTGTAATTCTTTGCCAGGCTCTGGGGTGTGACAAGGAAGTCGACAGAACAATTATAATATTGATCCAGGGCATTCTGTTTCCGACCATACCCCACCCCATTTTATTGGACTTAGGATTTTCTGATGATTTTCCGGGTTCAGGAATGGGACAGGTAAGTGGGAGATTAGAGTATATGTGCAGTCAGCTTTTACCAGCTGTGTCCCGCATATTAATGTTGAATTCCCAAAAAATGATATCAAAAAATATATATACATGACAAGATACACAAATCGTAGAATGATACATAATAAAACTCACTTGGTGCAATTAAACAAGCCTTACATTCCCAGCTGTAAATATTCATACGGTAACGATTTTACTAAACATCCTTCCAGTCGACTCGAAAATTTCTGCCCCAATAGACGACATTGTACTGTTAGACAGGTGCTAACCTACTAATTGACCTTGGGTTAGCTGCTAGCGGTTATAATTATTTGCTAACACCACTTTCGATATTTGCTAATCAGCGAAAACAAGACAATATACAGTAAGCTTTTTTTTAAACCCCAATTCCTAATTTGACAGTTTTTCAAATAACTTTTCCTTTACCTGCACAGTAACAACCAAAAGATGAAATTTCTTTTAATTCAATGCCGACTTATTACATGACACATAATTACACAACAAGGCCAAAATACCAGAAATATTTAAGCGTTTAAAATTATGAACATTCAATTCTGACGTCTACTTTTATTAACATGGTCAGCATTTTTACGGATACAAATAGAATATGATGATGCAATGTTAATACAAATAATTCTTGAATGACATATACTTGCATCTGAAGTATCTGTTCTATTTCTATAATCTCATAGCAATTATCACACGTTTGAAGTAATGGGCAAGCTATCTGTATAATCATGTTTCATACACCATACACCAGGGCCCTTTTATTGAAACAAATAATGTTGTTACTAACGCGGGGGTGAATTCAACATGTCTTCATGTGATGCCAAGTGAATATCAGCAAGCATTTGTGAATTAAAGCTCAACTGCAACAGCAGGTAATGAACAGTGTACTGCATAGGTCACATTCTTTTTACTTATATAATTTAAGTAATAGACAAGACCACACTTTGTTTTTTAAATTAGTTTAGCAGTCGTATTGTCAATGTTAGACCGCGACGTATCAAATGACACGTGGGGTTAGGAATCAGAAATTTGGATATGATATTCCGGACAGTGGGGCCAGTAAATGTCGAAATTTAAAGTGGTAGTTGACCACGGAATGTTTTTTAAATCGGACAAATAATTTGAGAGACGTTGATATTTCGACCCATTTTAGCCTACTGGGCAAAATCATAAAACACGTCCCCATTGCCAAATAGCAGTTATAAACATACTCGCGTCCAATTGATAGGCCTCGACCCTCCAACTTATTAATATTATTATCAATGGTTGTCTTGTCCCGTGGTGTAATGGCCACCTAAGAAGCGTCATTAACAACTACACTAGCAATCTCTATGCCTACAAGCTTGTGAGAATTCATTGGGGTAGTCATGAAACTTTTAGTTCGTCGATTGCGGACACATGCCCAACACTTGATGACGTCCTTCATGAGATTGGTTGTCAGTTCTAGTTTCCCGCACGGCAACCGCGAACCGGGGAATACTGAAATGAGTAAAAGCATAAACTTTATGGCATTTTTCATTCTATGATAAAGAGATTACTTTCATAACCTCTTTTCATGCCTCTGAATATTCTAACATCACAATGTTAAACAAAAATAAATAATCTGGTATAAACCAATATAACTTTGAAGAAAAAGGGGAAAGATATGCAATTATATGACTATTACCTTTACTAGTCACTGCGAGTAAAAAAATTCCATGAATACTACTCAACAGCTCGGAGGAATAAAGGCCCCATTCAAGACTGTTAAGCGAACAGGCAAATGTTTTGAATAAAATATTTATTTTAACTTTCGACCACAAAACACGCCCAGGCAAGGGGCGACAATCTTTTGTGACCTTCTATGATCGGGGTATAGCAGCTGGAAGTTAGATTACATGTAGACACTTGTCATTTTTGCACTTGCCTTTTTATTTAATTCCTGGTGATGGTTTTATTGGTGTCTATTGGTAAGCTGCCATTGGCGGAGGGTCGACAACTGAAACTTTAAGTAGAGAAATGGTAAGGTATCTCATTTAACTCCTGGGTTAACAACAGTGTCACCAATTTTCCCGTCGTCTGTCCTATGGTCGCAAGCCATCATGTTCATAAATGTACCGCTGAAATTTGCTATAGGGATTAAGAAAGCGGGTAAGACGTATGTGTCGACGAATATCACAATCTCATCCGGAGTCTATCAAACATAACAATGTTATTGGTTGAAGAAGGTAACCATTGCCGACGCTTAGAGATACATGTACGCCATACATCCGTGATTATATACACTGCTACTCACACAATGAATTAAAGTTACAATATTCTTCAATAGCTTGACTTTCTAATTAATAGGGTTTTACTTGAGTCAGAATTTTGTTTAATGTAAATTACATTAAAAGAGAATTAACACTCAAATTGACCGCGACACTGCTTTAGCGTATGAATTGACATTGAGGTATTCAGGTTGTTAACTGAAGATTTTTCATGAGTTTGAAACATTTGTTACATACCTTTTGACGCTACATCCAGGAATTCTTTCATGCATCCCTCAACATGCCTCATCCATTGGAAGGCCAATCATTTTTTTTGATGGACGCCATCATATAGATCCCGGGCCGTAAATTTGACGATCTTATGTCCACGTTGTTTCTTTGACGTTTTTATGGTAGTCCTGTCAAGGCGAATAACATTCCTTGGTGGTTGAAGTTTTCTTAACTCCCGATTAACAAAACTAACAGTACGCACTAATTGTTGCTGCATTTCACAAATTTCCTCTGCGAGGTAGCGACGACGCCACAGCTTTCGTTTTTGAACATTCGTGTTGTTGTATTTATGGAGGCATGCTGGTATTATTGTGGATATCATGACGGCTATGTTTTTCGCGCGAAAGCGATTGTAGAAGTCTTTGATTAGGCTATTGAGCGCATGAGGTTTCTTTTCATCCAGGAAGACAAGCTCTTCACCGCCTCTATGTTTTATTTTCACGGTCAAATCGCATATCCCGGCAATCAAAACCACTAATATGTCCTCCGGAAGAATATTGTTGCCCAACAGACTACGAACTTTGCTATCGCCTTCAAACTTGAGTCGTTCTATCTTGGCACCTGCCAAAACAACACAGTCGGCCTCATAGTCCGCATTTTCCCGTGACGTCAGTATATTTCGCAATTCATATCAACGAGAATCCATGAGGAAACGTACATGCTTCATTTTCTAAAAAAGACAATATATCAGGTTTAATTTTGAATTCATCGCTAAAACATCCCTTCTCGCTCTGAGGCTGTTGAAACAGGGCAAAGTTACTGGTTGACGATGGTCTTTCAGGCTGTCAGACATACGTAGGTAAATGGTTAGCGATGGTATTATCACCAACCCGATCTCACTGGGAGGCTTTCAAACAGGGCAAAGTTAGTGGTTGACGATGGTCTTTCAGGCTGTTAGACACAGCGAGGTAAATGGTTAGCGATGGTATTATCACCAACCCGATCTCAACGGGAGGCTTTCAAACATGGCAACGTTACTGGTTGACGATGGTCTTTCAGGCTGTTAGACATAGCGAGGTAAATGGTTAGCGATGGTATTATCACCAACCCGATCTCAACGGGAGGCTTTCAAACATGGCAATGTTACTGGTTGACGATGGTCTTTCAGGCTGTCAGACATAGCGAGGTAAATGGTTAGCGATGGTATTATCACCAACCCGATCTCACTGGGAGGCTTTCAAACATGGCAAAGTCACTGGTTGACGATGGTCTTTGAGGCTGTTGTTAGACATAGCGAGGTAAATGGTTAGCGATGGTATTATCACCAGCCCGATCTCAACGGGAGGCTTTCAAACAGGGCAAAGTTACTGGTTGACGATGGTCTTTCAGGCTGTCAGACATAGCGAGGTAAATGGTTAGCGATGGTATTATCACCAACCCGATCTCACCGAGAGGCTTTTAAACAGGGCAGAGTCACTGGTTGACGATGGTCTTTCAGGCTGTCAGACATACTGAGGTAAATGGTTAGCGATGGTATTATCACCAACTCGATCTCACTGGGAGGCTGGCAAACATAACGATTTACAGGTTAGCGATGGAAATTATCACCCACCCAATTTCACTTTGAGACTGGCAAACATGACGATTTACAGGTTAGCGATGGTATTATCACCCACCCAATCTCACTTTGAGGTTGGCAAACATGACGATTTGAGGCTGGCAAACATGACGATTTACAGGTTAGCGATGGTATTATCACCCACCCAATCTCACTTTGAGGCTGGCAAACATGACGATTTGAGGCTGGCAAACATACCGATTTACAGGTTAGCGATGGAATTATCACCTACCCAATCTCACTTTGAGGCTGGCAAAGATGACGATTTACAGGTTAGCGATGGAATTATCACCCACCCAATCTCACTTTGAGGCTGGCAAACATGACGATTTGAGGCTGGCAAACATGACGATTTACAGGTTAGCGATGGTATTATCACCCACCCAATCCCACTTTGAGGCTGGCAAACATGACGATTTTCAGGTTAGCGATGGAATTATCACCCACCCAATCTCACTTTGAGGCTGGCAAACATGACGATTTGAGGCTGGCAAACATGACGATTTACAGGTTAGCGATGGTATTATCACCCACCCAATCTCACTTTGAGGCTGGTAAACATGACGATTTGAGGCTGGCAAACATAACGATTTACAGGTTAGCGATGGTATTATCACCCACCCAATCTCACTTTGAGGCTGGTAAACATGACGATTTGAGGCTGGCAAACATAACGATTTACAGGTTAGCGATGGTATTATCACCCACCCAATCTCACTTTGAGGCTGGCAAACATGACGATTTTCAGGTTAGCGATGGTATTATCACCCACCCAATCTCACTTTGAGGCTGGCAAACATGACGATTTGAGGCTGGGAAACATGACGATTTACAGGTTAGCGATGGCATTATCACCCACCCAATCTCACTTTGAGGCTGGCAAACATGACGATTTGAGGCTGGCAAACATGACGATTTACAGGTTAGCGATGGCATTATCACCCACCCAATCTCACTTTGAGGCTGGCAAACATGACGATTTGAGGCTGGCAAACATGACGATTTACAGGTTAGCGATGGTATTAGTTTTCATTTTGGTAACTAGGACACCAATCTTTCATACCACATTATGTATGAGCATGACATTTTTGAATGACGATCATCTTCACAACGAATAACAAGTAGGGCCTTAAATGTCATTGGAACTTCAAGAGAAGGGCCTAACGTGGGAGGCAGCCAGACAGCGAGCAGCCAACAACTAGGGCACGAAGGGTCCTAAGTAGTAAATGTCATTTATTTGTCTTTCCATTGGTGAAAACTTAATCTAATCACAGTCATACAAAGCTATGTTATAAGCAGAATACTAAAATGCTATTTTCAGAAGATTTTGTATCTGGGCTGAAGCATAAAAGAGGTGCAAATAATCATCAATATTTCTACAGAAAAACTCCATTAAAGTAATCTTTTATACACTACAGTGCATGCCTAAACCTATCCAAGATGGCAGCCCAAAAGAGCCTATAATAATACACGCTGCTTGGTTCAAGGCAAGCTGGTTCTAACAAACACAATAATTAGGCCTATATCCAATCTTAATTATGGGTGAATTCAGGCCTTTTATGTAATCCCCAGGCGTTTATTAAGCGGTCGGGGTGAGGAACTGGGTTGCTTATTGGGGGTCGTGTGTTGGCGTCCTGTACTAAAGGCCTACCTAGCTATAGGGTATAGGCCTACAAAGGCCCCTACTGAACATATATTTCGTCTCTCCTCATAGGCCTATGCTTCATGATAATAATCCCGGTACTGTATCTGATTCATTTAGCCAGAGTCATTCTAGAGTCATTCTAGATCGATTCTTTCTGATTAGGCCTACTGGTACTAGATAGTATTTAACAATATTATTGTAAATTATTGTATGACTTCCCTTGGAGTAAATAGAACGTTCTATTTACTCCAACGTTCTGTTCACTCCAAGAGCTTCCGAACAATTTCACCGGTCTCTGACTTGTACATTCATGTAACGTTAATTTGTGTATCATTGTGTGTTCTACTGTTGCATTGTCTATCTTGTTAGATTGAGCAATAAAATTACTTACTTACTTACATTCTAAACAGTTGTTTAGAATGACTCTGATTTAGCCCTGTGGATCCGGCATGAAAAAGTTTATTTTTAAACTGAAGTGCTTGTCCCCGAATTATATAATTATTCGAGCAAAGCAAAGTGGAGCAACATCGAGATAGGCCAACTACTGTGACCGCGGGTTACCGGTTGCAGGTCGCCTGTACAAAATAAATAATTGTATACGCCTACTGTGTCCGCAGGTTTTAGCCGGTGCTAGAATAGCACCACACATAGGCCTATTACAGGTATAAAAAAAGGTATTTTTACAGGCGACCCGCAAACGGCTAAAACCCGCGGACACAGTAGCCTAGACTGGTTCTAGGTAATAAAGGTACAGAAAAAAAATTTTTGTTTACATTTGAACTGCACACATGTATTTGTTTACAATTTCATTTCCCGCGAAATCTCAAAAATCAGGTGACCTGCAATCGTGGATTGAAAATAACATTAAACTGGGTTCAGCAGGTCAGCAGGTATACCGGCTGTTCCAATCATCCCCTACAGCCAGCTGTTCAAAAGGTAATGTTATTCACCCCACAGGGAGTGCAGGTAATTGATTAAGCCCCTGCATAACTTAACAGCAATGGTGGTAAGGAGAATAGACAGTGTCCGATTAAAAAGCCCTCATTACTGCTCCGCTGAAGTAAATTTTTGAACAAAACCAAGACGTTGCATCAGGGCAGAGACCTGCTTTTTAATCAATTCTTCGGGGAGGTGGCGCTTTGAGCGTGGTGCTACCACGGAAAGGCGCCCTATAAGTGTAGAATTCATTCATTCATTCATTCATATTCATCCGCGACCGGAAGTGTGGCACAGTCACATAGAGCTTATCAAAATGTCAAGTTGTGGTAAATACATGGCTGGGATGGACCAAAGTGGAATTAATTCTCAATCTGTGGTTGATTCTAGATCTACAGAGTCAGGCCATCACAGAAATATGCTTTTTGATAATATATTTAAGAAAATGTGGTCTCACTGGTCAGTTTAGAACTTGTACTTTGACAGGGCCATATCAATGCACCAGTGACGTTTTGATGGATATGGTGTACGGAAATCTTTTTTTCTCAGGCAATCGGTATTGGAATTTTTTAAAACTTTATTATGCTATTGGCAAAGGGTTCTTCTTGACATGTATAAAATTTTGTGCAGATTGATTGGTCCAAGGTGTACTTTTTTTACCAAAACATATGCACAACAATGTACATGTAATGTACACAAGTTTTAATAGAGGACTCTGGCCATCAGGGCAAGGTGTCACCACCATTCATGCAAAATTTCAAGGCGATCCAACACCTCTAAGTGTTACTTTATTCGTCCCCCTTCCAGTATTATTATATAGATAATCAATTTGTAGGTTAACTCAAGGGCCTTATACCTCACTAAATTAACGGTAATCTATTATACCAGTGTATGGCACGCCAAAGCGGAATTATTTCAACCCTGAAAAAATATTAGCAACTACAAATTTCTTGGCAACAGAGAAGAAATACTATTTAAACTTTCAAAAATATACCCGACAATCTTTTAAAAAAGATAAATTTTTTTAGACTCATGTCAACATTTTGAAAAAACAAGCCAACAATTTTTTTTTCGTGATACTTCGAAAAATTCGTTTGTAACGCTCCTTCCACAGAAGAAAATAACCAGAGAACAGCCTAGAAAGCACGTGTGTCTAAGAACAATCTCCAAAATGCATCAATGGCTCCAATCGGTGCATCAGCTTATAAAACAATGAATAAGTGTTAAATGAGGTACAGCGCGATATATCGCATCTTGGCGTTACGTAATACCTAGCTGTGATTGGCATAGTCCATTTTATATGATTAGGGGTAATGGGATACTCAGGCCTCTGTATTCTTCATTTATACAAACGAACAAAAATATGCTTAAGTTCTCAGTCTATGACTGAGTTGTGGGCCTACTACTTTTTCAGAAAAGGTCAGAGGTCCTGATTGATGTTGTTGCAAACACGCGATCCAAATGTCCAGCTACTGGACAAAAAGGTCAGTGGTGGAATAGCGACCTTGGTGAGTTCGGTGTTGTCCTTGACTCGGATGGGATGAAATGTGAGGCTTTCCTCAACCATTTCTCAGCTAAATTTCATCACAACTACGTCACATCTACGGTTCCTGATTTTGGCAGAAGAACCGAGCGTTCGTTATCAGATCTACATGTCTCTAAGGAAGAAATCAGGAAGCTTTTGCTAAAGTTAGACTCATTAAAGGCCGGGGGCATTGATGGTATTACTAACAAAATGATAAAGCTGGTTGCTGGTTCCCTGGACGAACCGTTAAGTCGGTTATTTAACTTATTGTTGCTGTCAGGTCACTTCCCTTCAGCCTGATATTCAAAAACAAGGGATCGAAATGTTCAACCGATAACTACAGGCCGGTAACCTTACTGAATTTGTTGTCAAAGGTATTTGAACGCACAGTGTATGAGGCTATCTTGATACCTTCAGGAGGATAACTTGTTGTTTGAACGTCAATCCGGATTCCTGCCAGGTCACGATACTCAGAAACAACTTGTCGCCATTGTTCACAATATCTTGTCAAACAATGATGCAAATCGGGTAACAAGGGGCGTCTTTCTCGATATCTCAGGGGCATTTGATGCCGTACCACATTATCTCTTGCTAAAGAAGCTCAAAGTTTATGGCATTATTGGAAATATTTTTAATCTCCTTCAGTCCTATTTGAATGGTAGAGGTGTCAGAGTCAGGGTTAATAACACATTATCCAACCTGACCCAACCAGGCTACGTAAACTCAGGAGTACCCCAGGGATCAATACTGGGGCCTCTCATGTTTCTCATTTACATTAATGATTTAAGTGAATATGTTAAGAACTGTACCTTGTATATCTATGCCGATGACTGCTCACTATTTCTGCCAGTAAGCTACGCAGAGGACATCAATCTGTCAACAAAATTAATTCAGGAAGACCTTCACAGTCTTCTTGCATGGTCGAAAAGATGGAAGCTAGACTTCAAAGCTGAGAAAAGCAAGGAGGTTATTTACCACTCACCTCGTCGTAAGGTCCGCAACTTTGGTTATCTTGAACTAAATGGGAGTGTTATCCCCCGTGGCCAGTCTCACAAACATCTTGGTATCATACTGGATGAAACACTGTCGTTTGAGCATCACATTTTGTATGTTGTGGGTAAATGTAACAACTTATTGAACCCATTAAAAACTTTGCAGGGTTCACTACAGTCCAAACACCTCGAGAAGCTTTATTTCTCATTCATATTACCTCACTTGGAGTATGGTTCTGTCATTTTCGACTCGGCAAACATCACTTTACTATCTAGACTCGATAAGGTTCATTATCGGGCTGCCCTGATTGTGAGTGGTTGCATATGGGGCACTAATACCACCAAGGTTCTTGACTGTCTGGGCTGGGTGACCCTTGGAAGGCGGAGAACGGAGAAAAAGTTAATCCTGATGTACGATGTTGAACATAACAATATACCCACTTACGTTCACAATGAATTTGTTCAGTATCGAAACCCCGTCTTTGACGGGCGTCTTAGAAATCGCAGAACCTACAATCTTCCTAGAAACATGTCGCAGAATCTCACAAAATCCACAATACCCAGCTCAATTAGGCACTGGTCTTCCCTTCCAATAGATGTCCAAACTCGTTACTCTCGAAACTTTTTCAAATATCACTTAAGACTATTCCTAGGCAGGAATCAAATGTCCATGGCTACGCCCAAACTAAACCTACCCCGTAAAGCTGAAATCGTTTTGAATAGGATCAGATGTGACCTTATATTCAAAAACCACCTGTTTTCGCATAACTTTGTAAATGTTAACGACCCTTACTGCAAATGCGGACACAAGGCGCAAACCACACGCCACCTCTTCTTGAATTGCCCTCTTGCCGACATAATGGTGCGGCTCCACATGACAGTAAACTGTCGACAGTAATTGAAAAACTGTCGACAGAAAACTATCCATAGCCCTTCCACTACGAAGAAAAAATCGCAGATAGTCACTGTCTGCGAGCTCTGGAAACGAGCGAGATAGTTTCTATCGAAAGCAACTGTCGTAAGGGCCATCCACGTCCGGTGGTTTTGTATGAAAGTTTCTGTCTGACAGCCGTATTTACCTTCCACGTGGCTGTCTTCATTCAGCATGTTGCCAGCAAGAAGGAAACAAGTCGCCGCGGCGATTGTGGTTTACATGACACTGCGTGAGCGGAGGCAAAAGAGGAGGCACAAGCTTTGGGTACATGAATGGTTTCTTAGAAGGGAGCAACACGGTGCATACCACTGCCTCCTACGAGAGCTGAGATTGGAAGATTCGAGTCGTCTCAACAATTTTTTGAGACTCTCCGCAGTTGACTTCGAGGAGCTTGCAGTGCTTGTTGGACCCAGGATCCACAAACAGGACACGTGTATGCGGCCTGCAATTCCGGTGAGGGAGCGCCTTGCCGTGACTTTGCGCTTTCTGGCAACTGGTGAGTATGCTTATTTCCCCACTATCTCATGAATAGAGCACGTACATGAGGTACTGCACTGAGGGATTTCAGCAGAAGAAATAGGTAAAAAGGTGATAACTTTCCAAATATTGCTTTATTTCACGGTTTATTTCCCAATAAACAAACCAGACACAGTTCCACTGACATAACTGAAATTCAATGAATAACCGGTAATATGAAGTTCCATTTATGTCATTATTTTATTCACTTCTGTCACATCAGATGTTATAAAACATCTCGGATAAATTTTATAAACATCTGGGCTGGGTTGTACAAACAACGTTAGCAGATAACATGGCGTTAACACAGATTGGCGTTATCTTTCCGAGACCAACCATGGCAAAACTGGAAGTAACAACTGAATTGACTTTTGCAGGATGTAACCCCTGCTATCGAAGTTCTAGATGGCAGATTAAAATTTGGTATCAATCCTTCAAGTGAGACAGGACTAGTGTGAGAAAGATAACGTCAGTTTGGCTTAACGCCACGTTATCTGTTAACGTTGTTTGAACAACTGGCCCCTGAATGTTAAATAATTAATTTTGTCTTGGTGATTTAAAATTACCAGTGAGATGTTTTAAAAACATATGATATTTGATAAACATCTGATGTGATATAAATCGAATAATTATGACATGAAGAACTTCATAAATGATGGCCATGTAAATTCTTAAACTTTCCTTTTTATTTCTAAATTCAGGCGATTCATTCGTCAGCCTGATGTATCTCTTCCGTATATCTGCCGTAACGATATCCCGTATTGTGTCTGAAGTGTGCAAAGCCATTTACGAGGCACTCAAGGAGGAATTCCTGAAGGCAAGTCGGTACCACTGAATCGTATGACCGGCGGCCACGGCAGTGTTCTCTGGAGTTGAATTCATGTCATAATTATTTGATTTATATCAAATCAGATCAGATGTTTGATAACTCTTTTCGGTGAGATGATTATTTAATATCCGACAGATAATTTTAAAATATCGCCCACATTTTGTTTGAATTCCCAGGGAATATGAAAGCACGGTTGCGATTGGTTGGTAATTTTTGGAAAGTAACGAAGGCATTCGGGATCATACGGAGTTTGCCGAGATGAAATGAGATTTTTTAATATATAAGATGTTTATAAACATCTCAATGGGACGATTTAAAATCATCTGATGTTTTAAATTTATCTGATAATTTTAAATCATCTGGACAGAATATAATTATTTAACATCAGATCTATAGGTAATGTCTCGAGATGTTTTATAATATCTCATGTGATAGAATTGAATATAATTATGACATGAATGGAAAATATAGTGTTCGGTCACCTATTATATTCTGTGACACCAATTAATTATTCTTATCATTACACATGACGTTTGTCTGATCCTGAAGCATGTGTAGGAAGGAAAATTGATTCGGAATTTGCTTGTCGTCCGGGCCTGTATTTCCCTGCTCTTTTTGGCTGAATCCCGTCAACGAAGGACTGCAAGTTGAGCTGCGAGAAGTGCTGGGCGTCAGTGTAGTTGTCATAGCTGCGGCGTCTTCATCGTCCTTCTCAGCTGCTTCAAGAATGACCCTTTGAATATCCCGTTTCAATTTCTTGCGGTTCGACTCTGATTTCAATCCCCTCAACTCAGAAGCAACAAAAGCACCAAATGTGTCCAGTTCATCGGTCTCCCTTGACATAACTTCACATGCCTTCTGAAGGATTTCATCAGACGCACGACCGACATCCTTTCGTTTTCGAGATTTCGACGGTGGCGGGTTGGGTGTGGCCACGGAAGATGGTGATCCTCGAGGTTGAGTGCAGATCTCGTCCTTGTTAAATAGTGTTGCATCTGGCGTATCATCTGGCGCTTGTTCTTCTTGTTCCTGAAAATATATATTTTTCTGTTTGAATATTGTGGTACAAGTACATGTATAGTTACGATTTTTTAATTTTTTGCAGTTTCCTTCCGACTCCGATGATTGGTTACAACTTGCTTCCGAATTCTTTGAAAGGTGGAACTTCCCCCAATGCATCGGTGCCATAGACGGAAAGCATATTACCATGCAAGCTCCAGCAGAGTCTGGGAGTTTTTATTTTAATTACAAAGGCTTCCACAGTATTGTGCTGATGGCATTGGTTGATGCGAAATACCGCTTTACGTTTGTCGACGTCGGATGTAATGGAAGGGTTGCTGACAGGGGCATATTCGGCAGGTGTTCATTATCTTCGGGTCTTGAGAACAAGACCCTTTGCCTACCATCACCAAGGGTACTTCCAGGTCGAAATATGAAGGTACCATTTGTATTTGTGGCCGACGATGCTTTTCCATTGCGGGAAAACATAATGAAACCATATCCTCTGCGAGACATTCCCGGTAGCATGCGCATCTTCAACTACCGACTTTCGAGAGCGCGTAGAATCGTCGAAAATGCATTCGGCATAATGTCCAGCGTCTTCCGCATATTTCGAAAGCCGATAGCTGTAGATGCACAGAAAGCAGAGGATATCGTTTTGGCTTCCTGTGCATTACATAATTTGATGATCACGAAGAAAGACTCGCGCGCACGCTACGCTCCACATGGTACAGTCGATATGGAAGACATGGCTACTGGTGTCATTACCCCTGGAGCATGGCGAAAAGAGGGCATGCCAGCAAACAACCTGCTCCAAATCGAGCCATTCACAAGCAACCGTCATGCTCAAACCCCACAAGACATCCGCCACGAATTTCGAGAGTACTTCCTCTCACCCCAGGGTGAGGTTTCGTGGCAGTACAAGTTCATTTGAGGAAGCCGTCCTTAAAGTGGGCGGAATGAAGAGCATTTATGACATGAGAGACTGAAATAAACCTGCAAGAGAGAAATCATGTAACAAAATTAACAAATAAAGATAATTCTCACCAAATTGGTCTTCGATTTTCGTCCTCCAATAACTCCCCTTAGAAAAGAGAATGCCTTGTAGTACATCCACTTTGGGGTGTAAACGTCGTCAGTCCCTTGCCCAGATTTCCTCTTGGTGGCTTTCTTTAATTCTTGCGCATACTGGTTTCTCAGGTTGTGCATTTTTCTCGTCACTTGCACTTTATCTCTTTTACAATCCTTCGCCAGACTTTTCCATGCATCCTCTTTCTTCAACCTGTCTCTATATTCGGCAGACGTGACATCCCATAGTGCAGGCCTCGCTCTGTAACCTTCAATGAGGTTGCTGACCGCATCTTGCGACCATTCACTCTCCGCAACTTCAACATGAAATTCGTCTGCCATTTCTCGTGTTGAACTCGCACTGATCTGTTCGACGGATCTGTACGACAGTTCTATCCCAAAATAGAGCAAGTGCTAGTCGATAAAAGCACTGTCTGACACTTTTATAACCAACTTGCATAATCTATGTGGCTCACTTCCACACGACAGAAATTGACCATCCTACAATCTTTCGGACAGTTATCTATTGCTGTCATACAGCCACTAGCTGAACAACTTCCACGGGATAGTCATTGGACAGTCACTATCTGACAGCAAACTTTCGACAGAAAACTGTCAAGTGGAGCCGCGCCTGATCTTCTTGATGACCTGAATACGCTGCCATCATTCACCTTTATATTCTACAACCTTTGTCAAGAAGACAGGCTGCAGGTGTTATTGAATGGCCATTACAGATTGTCTATTGTAGACAATATCTTTATCGTTACTAGAGTCAGCACCTTTATTGCTGAACTCGCCATTCTTTAACTTATGAAGCCTGTTTTCAATTATCATATCCTTGTTTGTTTAATTCTTCTCTGCCATCTTTCACTTTTCTCTATGTAATAATAACCAGGGCTAATAATGCTTGATAGCCTAGCCCTGGGATTCATCTGTATGTTACAATATTATTGAAAGTAATAAAAATTATTTCAATTCAATGTCCATTTAGTGCGTTCGGCTACATTTCTTTCTATCTTAATTTTTCTCAATTCTATTAATGTTTTGACACAAACATATGCTTTTCTTAAACTTATTATTGGAAGCCGAAAACCATTCATTCGGTCAACACAAATATTGTACTGCAATTTATGCACCCCGTAAACGTTTTTCTCAATCTCAAAAACAATTGTTTTTTTTCCTTTTATCCATTTACACGATCCAGTGTAGCAAGTATATGTAATGGTGGGTTGTTGAACACTAACTGGTCAAGCAGGGATGGTTGTTACAATTTGCTCATATCCCTCATCTTAACCACCAAGGTTTTGCGTCTTACCAAGATTGCCCGTATCTATTTAAAGGGACTATATCGGCAGCAGCCAGATAGACAGGATACAGTTACACAAAGTTGCAAATAGGGGTATCTCCTATCTCGCAGTACTTGAAGATTATGCATGTTTTAGTGCAAAGAATAGCATAAAAAACCAAACACAACCAAGGCAACTGAACTTATCGAATTTACCCCCTAGTACCTGCCTATATTTTCTCGTTCAAGGAATTATAAGACCAGGGCCCGGTTGCTCAGTCAGCTTTAGAGTTAACGCCAACGTTAGCGCTAACGCTAGCTTTAAATCTCACTTAATTTAACAGTTGAATATAATCAATTTGGAAAAAGTGTGTCGCGTTAACAGTAATCTGGAAATTAATACCATTTTGACTGATACAAACTCTCCTATAAATGAGATTTTAAAGCCAGCGTTAGTGCTAACGTCGGCGTTAACTCAGTCACTGCCATAGGTCAGAGAGGGACTGCATGTGACGATATCCATGTGTCAGGTCATTGAAGCGCTTACAGATACTATTCTGAGACAATCTGTGTAGCAGGATGAAGACCATCATGAGATTCAGGTTTTTGATACTCCTACGTCCCTAATAATAGCGAGAGCTGGAGCATGGAAAACCACTGGTGCCGAGGATGGATGAAGTCAGTCTAGTTCACAGGTACAGGTTGGACAGGTTGCGATGATTTCTTCTAACTTTGGCTGGCAACCATTCAGATCATAATTGAGAAACGCCTCTATAGCTAAGGAGGATAGTCCACCAGATCAGACCATAGCTTTTTCTTGAATAATTCCTCTCTGTATTAACAAGAAAAAGTATAGCTTGAAAAAGTATAGCTTGATCGAGAAAGCAATAATAGTGTATCGAATAATAGTGTATCGAGCATGAATTAAAATCCCCGCCGCCTGTATCCCCGTATAGGCGTCTATTAAGGACGGCTATTGGTCGATTATACTGTTCATCTTACATCTACTTTACATAGGAGAGAAGAGGAAATAACTGCGAATGCACCCGTACAGAAAGAGCGGGAAATCCGTAGTGAGGAAATAGCTACCATACCAGACTTCACCATCGCTGGTCGGTCTTGACGGACGTATATGTACTTACGACAACAACAAATTGAACAAACAGCACTTGTAAATGATAACAATTTTTTTTATCAGTATTCAGAAAGGCTACAGTTAAAACGGTGCAAAATATCATAAGTATCTCTGTCCGAACCGCCGCCCGAAAACTTCTTGAAGCGTGTTGTGACGTCATCACCAGCGCCATCGGGGAAGTCGCCGTCCCGTGATTATTTTTGAACCACGTGGGGCATAACTCATGAATAATCAATAACTACGTCACTGCACGCTATTTTTAGGTTTTAGAAGGACGTGCGCCGGCGAACGTGCGTGACTTTCAAGTAGTGGGTTCGAATCACGGTCGAGGCAAATTTGTTTTTTTCCATTCCTTATTTTTATTTTGGCCAACATTAACAACTGGTACGTAGACATATCTATTTTCATGTTGTTTCTTAGAGGTGATGGATGGAATTGCATGAGGTTATTAAATACTAACTCCCTAGTCATTAGGCATTTAATTGTCAGTCCCAAGGGTGTCCTTTATGCAGTGGTTCTGTATATTAAACAGAGGTTATAGGTTAAAGGGGCCGTGGCTTATATTATATAATAGTCACCAGAATCCCAATTTGACACCCCAGCTCATGCTTCAAGTCACCCACTTTAAGTGAATATGGTCCAGAAAATAACAGTTAGCCTTTTTATGATGGTTTTTAACTTCGGCAAGGCAATACAAGGGCCTGTTCTCTCTTCTCGTGAAGTGGTTGGACCCTGGGACGGGACCAGCTTGACTGGAGTGGCCGCCGCCTTTATACTCCTCGCACAGAGACAGTACTGCGCTTGAATATCAACTCTGCTTTTGGAGAATGCCATTCAGCTCTTCGGTTCTTGATTTGTCATTGCACATGGTGTGTGACATGCGGGCACTACCCAGCTTTATGATCATGTATGATTGTGCATCATTCTCCGTCATATTTCTTTGACAACGATCATTGTCATTTGCTTGGTGTGTGTTAGGAAGATCGTTGTAATACCATGTGCGTTTGTTTTGTCACGTGTCAAAACATCATTTAATAAATATACTATTTGCATGTCAAATGTTATTCGTCAGCCAATCAAGTGCGTTTAATTTTACCATGTGACCAGTGGTTAATTGGAAGCGACCATAGAAGCGCGCAATGACCCCTGGGTAAAGAGGTTGCAACAAAGGGTACACGAGATTTCGGGGATCTAGCCTCACCCATCACTTTTCACCTGCGACGACGTTTTCAGATTCATAAGGTATCAATAGGGAGTTTCGACATATTCATGCGATATGTCCCCCAGCACGATAGTTCCTAAGAAATTGTTGATTCCTTGCTCCCCTGGGTATGCCAATGCTGATTTACAATTGTTTTGGCATCGCATGTTGTTGGGAGTTAACCTTGAGCACTGTTCATTAGGCTGATTAAAAAAGGACGCATTTGACTACTGATGTCAACGTACGTACATGTATGTGTACACTGAACCTGGGATGTGCGTCAGGCGTGTGTTAAAATATCCCAGAGTCAAAAAGTGCTCAGATCTCGAAAACTGTCCAATCAGCAGGGGTCTAGCACACTTGGAGGTGATAGGCATGTAGTCTGAGCATAATAATCCGTCGTAAAACCTCGGGGACATATTTTACCTTTTGCGTGAAGCCCATCCCAGAGTTGAAAATCGGCCCCGGTCGAGGGGGGTAGGCGGGCATAAAAGTGCTCAGATCTCGAAAACTGTCCAATCAGTAGGGGTCTAGCACACTTGGAGGTGATAGGCATGTAGTCTGAGCATAATAATCCGTCGTAAAACCTCGGGGACATCTTTTACCTTTGCGTGAAGCCCATCCCAGAGTTGAAAATCGGCCCCGGTCGAGGGGGGTAGGCGGGCATAAAAGTGCTCAGATCTCGAAACTGTCCAATCAGCAGGGGTCTAGCACACTTGGAGGTGATAGGCATGTAGTCTGAGCATAATAATCCGTCGTAAAACCTCGGGGACATCTTTTACCTTTTGCGTGAAGCCCATCCCAGAGTCGAAAATCGGCCCTGGTCGAGGGGGGTAGGCGGGCATAAAAGTCAGAGCACAGAGCAAAAAGGGCAAACAAAGGGGTAGAAGTATTATTTTACCGTTGTATAGCCCATCCCAGAGTCGAAAATCGGCCCTGGTCGAGGGGGGTAGTGGAACAGAAAAGTGCTTAGATCTCGAAAATTGTCCAATCAGCAGGGGTCTAGCACACTTGGAGGTGATTGGCAGCTAAAAAGTGCTTAGATCTCGAAAACTTGTTATGTGAAGGATGAATCCCATCTGAGCATACGGCACGGGGGCGGGGCCTCTTGTTATGCGAAAATAGATATCAGCTGAGTAGCGGGCCCTAGCGCCTCTTCTTATACTAAAAAAAATAAATTTTAGCTGAGCAGTATAGGCTCTTATTGCCTCTTGTTGTGCCAAGGATGAAGCCCAGCTGAGCACACGGTACAGGGGCCTCTTGTTATGCAAAAATAGATTTCAGCTGAGTAACGGGTACTGGAACCTCTTGTTATACTAAAAAAAACGATTTCAGCCGAGCAGTAGGCCTTTGTTACTCTTGTTATGCTAATGATCAATTCCAGCCGAGCAGTTGGCATTAGTGTCCATATTTATGCCAAAGATCAATCAAAGGTGAGTAGATGGCACGGGGGCCTCTTGTTTTTCAAAAAATAAATGTCAGCAGAGTAAAACGGTCATTGGCGCCTCTTGTTATACTATCGGAGATCCTCCAGCTGACCAGTTTGCTCTTAGCGCCTCTTGTTATGAATCCCAGCTGAGCAAATGGCACAAGAGCCTCTTGTTACGCAGCCAGTAGATGGGCACTGGCGCGCCGCGATTTATTTTTTCATACCAGCCGACGCCATTTTGTTTGCCATATTTGGCACACGCGTCATAATTTATTCATGAGACAAGACCACAATTGATTTTTTAAGCCTTTTAGCAGTTAAATTGTCAATGTTTGACCGCGACGCATCAAAGAACGCGTGGTGCTGTGAATCTGAAATTTAGATTATGTTATTCCGGACAGTCGGGCAAGTAAATGGTGAAAAATAAAATGGTGATTGACCACGGAAATTTTTTGATAATCGACAAATTAGACAGACTTTGATATTTCCACTCTTTTCAGCCAACTGGCAGAAAAAACTCAAAACACGCCCCCTATTACCCAATTAGCAAAATTCGAAATTAATTTTTTCATCAAATAATTTCTTTATATCTGTAGACTTGCCACAACAAATATTTTTTCAATACCTCTCCAAATATGTACTTGAGAGTTAAAAACATGCACTCGTCTAATTGATAGGCCTCGACCCTCCAACCGGCTATGAATATTCATTAGTGGTCTTGTCTCGCATACGAATGAGGTTATGGGAATCCCCATTTCGTCTCGCATGTCTCAGTGAGTGCAGCGCTGAGAGGCAACAGGCGAACGAGGTTGACAGAGATAATCAACACTAGGTACCTTGTCTCCAGGTACTTTAGCCAGAATTCACACTGGATGACCTACCTGGAGCTGTTCTTTTGTTATAGGGTGCGATTTTTACTTGACTCGGCAGTTTTGTCAGTTTCTTGTTTTTAGCCACTGGAAGGCATCGCTTGCTAATTTTTGCACACGCACGCACACTCCATACAATTACCATTACCATGGTTAACGACCTATAGTGATAACTATTTTCGTAAGATGCAGAGTAAATCAAATGGATTTTGTGATCGGAGACCCGCTCGCGAAAGTTCATTCGACGAGGTGCAAAAGCCCCGTAAAATACCTGGGAACAAGGTGCTTAATGAAGATAGGGAAAGTAACCTTGTCCACCCGCTGCATCAAGCACAGGTATGTCGATCTACGTAAAATCCTACATGTAATGTAGGATTTTAATCCTACATGTTTAAAATTAGATGTTTAAAATCCTACATGTAATGTAGGATTTTAATCCTACATGTACGCTTTAATCCTACATGTACGCTGCGGCATAAATTATGCCAAATATGGGAAACAAAATGGCGTCACCTGGTGTGAAAAAATAAATCGCACTGGCGCCTCAAAGGAATCATCGCGGTGGCATGTACCGGCATTCCTTATTTTATATTTGCCAACTCGAGTAAACTATGGTTACTCGGGTAAAAAAGTTCGGGCTGGAATTTCGGGCTGGCTTCTTCGGGATGAAACCTCGGGATGAAATCTCGGGCTGGCTTGTTTCGGGCTGGAAAAGTTCGGGCTAGCTTGATGTAGGCTGCCCAGCCAGAGAGGTAGGCTGGCGGAGGGTGTTGGGCGGCCAGGATCGGTCGTATATTAAAAAATGCTAAAGAACCAGTCTACACCACGCGACGATAACAACGACTCCTTACGTCGTCTGCTTTTACCCCATTCTCACTGCCGCAACCATTGCTAACCAATTATTTTTTGATTATCTACTGCCTTTTCATTTGCTGTTAATCACAGTTCGGGCGCTGCCTGGTCAGGATCAAAGCGAAGCCTTGCTGAGTTTAGTACCCCGAGTTTTGCGAGTACTAGTATATTTACCGAATGAGTCTGATTTGGGGATTCCCCGTCTTACGTCATCAGACTGTTGACGTCGAGGACAATATTTCCACCTCCGCTTAATAAACTAGATCGTAATAATAATCGGCCAATGTGAACCGTTTCTTATAACGACTGAAGAAGAAGATGTGTAAATTAACATGATTAAGAGAACCACGTTTACTGAAGCTATAAGTATAAGCAATTTCACCCCGATTTCACCTCGCTGAGCAACCCGGCCCCCACACATCGGTCCCAGGTTGATAATTGCGATCACGTGGCGATGATCACGTGGCCATTTCCTTTTTGTTGCGTTATTATATGAATTACGAACTTGGTTAATTTTTATCTCACACAGTGCATATTTTCCATATATTGATTCAAATTACCCTCAATTCTTCTTTAATTGCTGCAATAATGACTTCTACATCCACTATTGTAAGTATTGTAGCCTTGCCCTTGCAGACCACCTTCGTGTGCTTTTTTGTAATACAGTTTGACGACAATAAATCGGCCAGCCAGTATAGTGCTAGTGGCAGTACTGCACTGACCACTGCAGCACTCCAGCAGGGCCATACAGTCCCCATCATGCATGTATAGCCGGCCGGGCAGCCGAGCATCCCCCATGCATGAAGGTCTAAGCCATGATGTAGTATGTACACGTAATGAATGCATTTTATGAAATAAGATTGTTATGAGTAGTCTGTCATAATGGCACTGCCAGTCACAGTGCTTGGCCTGGCCCTGGCCTAGCCTAGGAATAGAATAGGATGGCATAGGGTGAGGCATTCATCACTGCACTAGACTACATTTTATGTAGGCCCCTAGGCCCAGGCCTACTATCATTTACAATGTCAACACAGTGAGGGCAATGTCTGAGTCACGTCTGATTCAGCACTACCTATATTCTTCGTACGTGAAGCATTTCGACGTAGGTTGTGCGATGTGAGAGTCCCCGAATGGCGACTTTGAGTGACCCCATCTTGCCTACCTAGCTGCTGCCTATATCATGGTCCCTTTGATTAAATATATGGCTTTGGCAGGCTTTTTTCCACTGATCACTTTTTAACATTGTCCTTGCAGACATCGAAGGTAAAGCGTCCACGCACCGTTTTTACTGAAGATCAACAGAAAGAGCTCAATGAAGCCATTGACTCAGGGCTGAGGAAGACCGTGGCTAACGCTAGCGAAATGCTGCTTGACTGTCATTAGTGTCAAGCAGGTGGAGGTAAGTTGTATTTGATTGCAAATTGTTGGATTTAAACAATATGTAGTATTTCCTGTACCTGCTTTTTTAACAGTTTGATCTTTGATCTTCTGTAGTTCTTGATGCTGCATGGACATTCTGAGTAAACACAAAATGGTGGCATGCATAAATGTATGTTTATTTTATAATTAAGTTATTGAAATTTCCAGACCTAATTTTTTGTTTTGGTTGTCCTTCGACCTTGTTGCTTGATTAGTATTATGACCAATTTGACTCTGTACTTCATGAAGATACGATCTCTCTTCAGGATTATGTCTTAAATCATTCGCTTGATTCAAAACCCCAAACAACCAAGCGAGTGAATGTGAAGCCAAGGGCCAATACTGGCTTGAATGGCTTTCAACTTTTTATCAAGGAAAATCACCAGTCCTTCTCTGAACATAAGTTGTTTTGCTGAAGCAGTGACAGTGGTGCCATTATTTTCTTAAGGCACAACAAAAGCAAAATATCGCTCGTCACAAGTCTGCAAGTGCAAGTCTGATTCTGAGTTACCCAGTCCCATTATATCTTTTTTTGTGTTTACATGTAAATAATTACTTTGTGGTCTGACAGTCACCAATTTGGTCAACCTGTTTTACATTACGGAGTGTCCCTTTCATTTCGCGTTAGTTTATGCATGTTAGTGCATTTGAGTTGTTCCACTTACATGTATTCTTACAAATTTCAATTTCAGGTGATGAACCCAACTCGACCAAATTAAAAGCTTGGAAGCAGCATTGGGATGCTTTGAGTCAGGAGGAGAGAAATGACTTCAACGAGCAATCCAAAAGCTTGGCAAGTGAGCTGCTGGATGATGTTCGAATACGGTTCATCCCCATTTCGTCTACACCCATTTCGCCTACAAAATTTACCCATTTCGCCTACTCAACATTTCGCCGACACCCATTTCGCCTATTCACCATTTTGCCTACTCACCATTTCGCCTACACCATTTCGCCTATTCACCATTTCGCCTATTACCCATTTTGCCTACAAAAAACCGGCAACGAGACATCATGGGTTACGTCGATGCTGTTAGGCATATCATATGAACAAGACATTGTGTCATGGACCTGTGTGTAGACTGTTTGAGCATTAAACCAGTGTTTCATAAAGTGAAAAGTGTCGGTACATGTATCTAATTTTTTCATATTTATCACATGTGCGATCTTATAAATCTTATAAATTGAAGTTTTATAAATGTAACCGCCAACGAAAGAGCATGGGTTACGTCGAAGCTGTTAGGCATATATGAACAAGATATTGTGTCCGGGATGGACCTGTGTGTAGATTGTTTGAGCATTGGACCAAATAATAAACTTGAGATAGATCATACTTAATTTGTTTTCTTTCTTGATCACGACCCTGTAATGACCATTTGTAAAGCCAAGCTCCACAATGAAGATATCCTGTAGGGCAGCGCTTGGTTGTACCAAGATGTAAAAAAAACAGGCCAAGACTCTTGGGTTCTTCACTTGCAAATATTCATAATTGAAATGATGAACCCCCCCCCCCCCGCCTTTATAACCCATTGAAAATGAAAATACTAGTATGTCGGCAATTGACCCGAACACATCAATATCTACATGTTGAAGAGTGACCTTCCCTCCCCCCGCACCCCCCCCCCCCCCCCCCATTAAGTGAAGTGAAGAGAGACAAGACCAAAATTGAATATTCATAGGTTGGAGGTTCCAGACCTATCAATTAGACGCGAGTGTGTTTTCAACTCTCAAGTGCTTATATGGAGAGATATTGGAAAGATATTTGGTATGGCAAGTCTACAGATAATAATAAATTTTTTGATGAAAAAATAAATTTTGATATTTGGTAATTTGACAATAAGGGGCGTGTTTTGAAATTTGGCTGAAAACAGTGGAAATATCATGGTCTCTCAAATTTGAAGAAAAAAAATTCGTGGACAACCACCAGTTTTAAATTTTACCATTTACTCGCCTGACTGTCTGGAATGTCATATCCAAATTTCTGATTCACAACCCGAAGCATTATTTGATGCGAGGCGGTCAAACTGTGCACAATTTAACGGCAAAAAGGCTTAAAAAATCAATGGTGGTCTTGTCTCAAGAGGCCGGGTTGGAATGATAAAGTATGGTAAAGTTTAACTTGGAAATATGCTATAATATGAAGGAAAAAAACCAAGCTCAACAATTCGTAAAATTGTTCAAATGTCCAGCGCACACCACTGTTTTCCTTTTTAGTAGGCGAAATGGTGAGTAGGCGAAATGGTGAGTAGGCGAAATGGTGAGTAGGCGAAATGGTGAATAGGCGAAATTGGTGTAGGCGAAATGGGTGTAGGCGAAATGGGGGTAAGCGAAATGGGTAATAGGCGAAATGGGTGTAGGCGAAATGGGGGTACACCTCGAATACAGGAAAGGAAGAGATATCTCGTGAAGTCTGCAATTGTGTTGGTGTGTACTACTAGTCATCTATACCCTTGGTGTAGCAAATTATCCCTGTGATGAAGTTTTGACTTTGTCCTCAGAAGACCAGTTTGTGAAGAATAGAATAGAAAGATGATCACTGCAAATTTGAGGATGATTTGTTATACATGTCTTTTAATGACAATAATAGTCATTTTGCTCATTACTATTAGACCTGATGTTGAAGTGACAGGAAGTACGTGTAGGTCGGTACATAATCACTACTACAAGACAAAACACTAAATGGTCAATATTTGAATTTGGATGAGAAGTTACCCTTGACTTCGTTTTTGAAGTGAACTCTTCAATTGAATATTTCTTTAAACATACTTCAGACTAAAGACTACAGAGGAATTATGTTTTATGTTGTATCTCATTGACCTATGTAGCATAGTTTTTTTCATTCATCTTAACTCTTTGATTTCAGATGGACAGCTTCCAAGAGGTTGGAATGGAGGGCTACCTGCTCTTAGTTGACCCTATGGCAAAGGCAAACGAATTCAATTACTTCAGTGGTGGTACTGCTGTTGGGAAAAAATTCTTAGAATCCACAGAGGGCAGAGCACAGTCAGATTTTAATCTCTATGTTTTGAAGGGTTAGTTTACCGAAATTTTTCTTTTCTTCATTTTCAAGTAAATGTAGTGGTCTTTTTCATGCCAAAATCTTGCCTAATTAAGTATGTTTCTCAATCTCCTCCTAAACATCATGATTTTTGGCATTGTAACCATTTGAGTTCTGTCAGTTGCTTCTGTCATTCCGTTTAATATCTTTAACTTGCAGTGTGTAAGCACACAAGTGGGCTACATGTACAAGGATGATAGATTTTATAGGTATCATTCAGAACCTCGTTATTTTCATTATCAATCATAGCGAACCTCAAATATGCTCAGGTATCGGGAGCCAAGATTCATTAAATGTATTTAGTCAATTGATTTGCTCATTATTTCTTCTAGGAGTGGAGAGTGCTGTCCCATCCACATCAGCACCAACTTCATCAACGCAGTCTGCTGCAAAAGTGGTGCCCAGACAGTCGAATTGGTTGCGGAATTCTGTTAAAGCTGGAATGAATGAACTCTATGGTAAATACTGACCTCACCTGTTGCTGTTACTTTATACAAATGAAGAATAGGTTTAATTTGAGGTAATTAGTCACCAATGAAACTCTTTGACTATCATGCTCAGAAGGTATATTGGAACCTCTTGGGACTGACCAGTGTTGTCCTTAATAGGGAGTTGTCCTAATTAGAGAGTTGAAGTTGAATGGAATCAACCAATTTGGGCCTAAAACTAGTGTCTTTTAATAGAGATGTGCCCGATAAAAGAAATTTGACAAATATTTGGGATCTATTCAACAAAAGTAAGCGTTTTTATGTTATCGAGTATTAATCTATTTACATTACTTGTTACAGCCTCATTTGTAAAGAAGCCTGAAAAAGCCTTCGTCTATGCAGAATTCAGTAGACAAAAGTTTGCGGCCTTGGGAATGCTGTGCGACATTGTTTCCAAGTTGCGTAAAAGCAACAATCTAAGCGTGCTTGGAAATGCCGACTTCTGCCAACAGTATTCACTTTTAGCAGTTAGGATTTCCCGAACTGCCAAAAAGTCTTATTTGAATTTCGCCTACCTGTCCATTTTTCAGTCTTAATTTTCTCCCAGTTGGAAGGCTGATTTGGTAGTATTGTGTTGTTGAGTCATGTAAATTAGCTTTTGCTGTTCAGACTATTTTTGAGCTTTGTGACCTCTTAAAATATTTTACAAAGTTTCCTGATGGTTTTCATAGAACATTACCTTTTTTTATTGCAATTTTAGATCCATGTCCAAGTTCAGTCAATGGTCAGAAAGAATTCGTTGTCAATGTCGAGGAAGGAGGAAGAGGAAACATTTTGGTTGTCCCAAGTCGTCATGAGGTTAGTTTTTGTCTTCCTACTTTCCAACTATGTGTTCTCTAAGTTGTAGTCACAATTATATTGTACATGTATCTTTTACATGTACTCTAATCTCCCACTTACCTGTCCCATTCCTGAACCCGGAAAATCATCAGAAAATCCTAAGTCCAATAAAATGGGGTGGGGTATGGTCGGAAACAGAATGCCCTGGATCAATATTATAATTGTTCTGTCGACTTCCTTGTCACACCCCAGAGCCTGGCAAAGAATTACACTAGGCCTAATCGGGTGAGGTTACGGATGACCTCAGTGACATAACAATTACGTATTCTCCAAAACAGTATAAGAGAAGTTGGACAGTTCTTGTGTACTCATTGATGTTTTTGTCAGAGGTTCGATTTGTTAATCGACGAGATGCGTTTGTTTTGGATTTTTTGCTTTGCCATTGGATTTTGGGTCGTGAATTCGATGGATAACGGTGACGACGGTGATGGTGGCGGTAATGGTGGGCATGGTGATGGTGGTGACGACGGAGGTCATAATGGTGCGGCTAACGAAGGCCAAGAAAGGAGACATCTTCATGGCTACAGCTTGAATCAGCGTTTGGACTACGTGGATACTTTTAGGCTGCACCATGCGATGGGCATTGCGCATGCCCGGTCTTGTCGTTCTTTTGCCGTACATCACCGCATCCATCCAAAGACATTCTCAAGATGGCTAGACCAGTATGAAGAGATGTCGGAACGCCGCGACAGGTGCACCCAAATTGAGAGGAGACGGCGGAGGATTCGGCAGCATGGCAATGATGAACAAGGTAACTCATTTTTGTCAGGAATTTACGAAAGATGTACAATTTTAAGTGAAGTAGGCCCATAAGATTAAGGCCTGTACTCACTGACGCGTTTTTCCGCCGCATTTTCACCGCCGGGCGGGGAATCCTTTGTTCACCTAATGAATAACAATTGATTTCCGCGCCTCGGTGAAAACGCGGCGCAAAAGCGCGACAGTGAGTTCAGGCTTTCACTGTGAAATGAGGTTTTATCCATAGTTCGACATTATTCAGGGACTCTTCTTAGATTTCAGGCATACTCTACTCTTCTCCCCCTCCGATTCATCCCTTCACCGTCTGCTTGATAGGCCTACCGTTTGTCCTTTTCAGCGTTTTGGGCAGACATGGAAAATCAGCTCAACGACTGGTTTATTCAACGCCGCCAGCATGGAATTCCAGTATCCGGGATCGATCTCCAGTCACAAGCAGCCAGAGAATACAGACAATGGTGGACTAATCTGACGGAGGAACAAAGGCAGCAGACGAGAGCGCAAAGGCCTCGCAATCAGGATTTCCGAGCGTCAGATCACTGGCTGACCCGATTCAAAGAAAGGTAAAAACAACGAAGCCATTTCGTAAATTGGTATCTCACTTGGGTTGGGTTCTCTCACAACTTTTGTTCTGCCATAATGGAATAATGGGCCCAATGACCAAGAAATGGACAGTAATGGGGGAGTAAGCTACGTTTTTCAAAGCTAAAAGTGGTCTCCTTTTCCTTTCAGAAAAAGAATAAGCCATCGAAGAAAGAATAAGAACACGCGAACCCTCCCCGACAACGCTATGGAAATAGCGGCCGTCTATCGTAGGGAAACGTCTCAAATCATCCAAAATGGAAATTTCCATGTGATCATCAACATGGATGAAACATTTGTCAACTTTGACATGGTGCCGAAAACCACAATGGCTACAACAGGATCACATTCGATCGACATCAGATCCTCAAGAGGGAACGGGAAGATTGGATGCACGGTAACCTTGGCCGTCTCCAGCGATGGACGAAAACTACCAGCTGAGGTCAACTTTAGGGGCTTGGATGCTGAAGGCGAAGTTATTGCAGAACTGCGAGCCCATGCTCCCCAGAACGTGCGAGTAAGTAAACCTTTTCATTAACTAATCCTGGTTTATTAGCTGTTAGATGACCATATCATCTTCAACTGCCAATGGAGCTAGCTCTATGATCTGCCTGCTCCTCGTGTTTAATGGTCTTTTTACGAATCTTGTTCTATTTTTAGAATCATTGCAGTACGTTGATCTTTGAAACCATTTCCCAAAGCTATCAGCTGGCTGAGCAACAATACAATCGGAGAATGAGTCATACATTTTCATGAATTGCACCGATTTATTCTTTATTTTTAAACGAAACGTTTTAATCTTAGGTTACAGGTACTCCGAATGGCTGGGCAAGACATCAGTCATTGATCGAATGGTTGCAAGCCATTGTTGTGCCATTTATTGCCGGAGCAACCTTTCTCCTCATCTTGGATCGCTACCCTGCCCATAGACATCATCTGTTTACGGAGGAAATTCCGCGGCAAAATGGACAGGATTCGTTCATTCCTGGACGATGCACTTCAATTTTGCGACCTTTGGACTTAACTGTAAATCGCAGTTTTAAATGTCATCTCAGATTGGTGTGGAAAGCCTGGAAGATTGGACATACCGAAGATGATGGACACTGTGATCAGATTTCCGGCCAGGAAGTAGTACGTATGATCAGTCTCGCCTGGGAAAGAGTGGCATTCCAAGTGATAGTCAGTGGGTGGAGACTAAGTGGACTTCTTCCGGACGGGAATGACGACCCAGTGATCCCGCATCCAGCAGATGGGGAACTTGAAGAGGTTAATGATGAGCTTGAGTTTGACCCTGATGACGCTGATGTTGACTTTCATGATGAATAAAACCTTATCAGAATGTTAATCTTCTGTTCAATTTTTTCTTTAATGCCCATTATCAGGCAGTAGATCACCCTGTTCTTTCGTCCCAGTTCCAATCTAGTGACTTTACCCTTCCATGTCAAAGACGAGGCCACTCTTTTTAACTACAGGTGATGAAATCAACAATCAGGCCCGATCACAGTTTAAAGACTCATTGTGGGTGTTCCTAGACCACTTCACTGCTTAACTGCAGAATAGCCAGGACTCTTCTATAATCACCCTTATTCCATTGGGCAATTGATCGGTTGTAGTAGCTCCCATTGTGTAAATACAGTGTGTTAAATGGTGAACGAATCGCCACAGTGATCTTGAGCTGTTACGAAACCGTGACCCTAATTGCCCCGGTCGCCCAGCCGCAGTACACGTAAACGACTACGTGACTAGGCAAGATTGTCGTAAAGCCTTACAGTGTCCATTGTCATGTCACTACTCCAGGTTGTTCCATAAATTGAGCTCTGCCCCAACCAAAATTAGCAATATTCGGACTTAGTCACTTGCGATAGGGTTTGGAAATGGGACAGGTAAGTGGGAGATTAGTGTATCTACATCTTCTTGTTTCAAGGGTTTTCTTTTAATTGGCAGCTTGTTGATATCCAAAAACATACTGCAAATTCCTTTAGAAGGATGGGGATTGAGGTTGAAAAGACAGGCTGATATGATATAGCCATTTAGATTTGGCAGGAATCTGCAAACCTTCTCCCCATCTGTGTTGTCCAGTTGTTTTACGAGTAATGCTGGCCTTCCTCTTGTGGGATACATCAGATAACTTGCTGATTTCTTCTGCCAATTTATCATTTTAGGACCAAGACCCCTTTCCAACTACAACGTCAGGATCCAGCAAAAATGTCATTCAAGGTAGTTTGTTCATATAAATCACATCTTCCTGCTTTCCTGTAATTCCCCTTAAAACGTATAACCAGATGTGCAAGGCTACTGTGTACATGTACAAGTATGGTATTTACATGTGGCAACCTCTATATTTGAAAGATAAGAAAACATCGTTTGCAAGTTAGAATAGTTCACAAGAATGTTATGTTTGCATATCAGCTGTAAATACATAGTCTTCCCAACAATTTTCTAGCACAAGCCTTGATTACGAACTGAACAAATTAAATGCCCTTATTCGTATGATTAGTGATTTTTTTCATTTTTCTTCCAGAATTCTCAGGAGCAACGCCTGCATGTATTGTAGCAGGTGGAGAATCAGATTCTGAAGGGGTAAGCCATTTTGATCGAAAATTCATCATACATGTTGGTGCGGGTATGGCTTCGGACAGGATCAGGAAATAAACCAAGAGCCGAGTAACTTTTGATAAATCTTTGTTGTTGACTCATCAAATTGAATTGTTTCTGAAAATACAAGAATGCAAATGGTCTTACAAAAATGTCTTCACTTAGCACTGAGAAATCAATACGCTGCTGTGAGATCACCCAGGAGACGTCCTCCACATACATTAGTACACCGACAATGCACTGCCCGTACACGGACACATGCACCGAGGTGCGCTCGCAACAGCCTGACAGAGCACAAACAGCGACCAATACAGGCCCAAATTCTCGGGTCCCAGCTTACAACGATTACTCAAATGGGGCATGGGAGATCTATACATCATCATTTACCTCGTTTATAAATGCTCTTGGCCTAAACATGAGCACGAAAGGGAGAAACTCCCACGAAAAAGACGAAAGGTCCGCAAGGACATTTCTCAAACACACAAAAAAGGCGAAAGCGCTGACGTCACAACTCCGGAGCGGAAAAGAGGGCGCATCTCAAACTAACGCGCGCGAAATTCAAATTGGCCGTAAAACAATTACACGCGGAACTCGCGATTTAAACATTGGGTTTCAGTAACATTCAAAACATCCTCCGGGCGCCAAGGACGCGATAAAGCGCGGACGCATAATTTAGTCAGAATTTCAGTCATCTAACGCGCATCACTCCCGTCGTCTCTGTCCCCATCCCCAGTCTCATGGTCAGAGTCAACGTCTTCAATAGCGGAAGAAACATCATCATCGGGCTCCAGGACTGGCACACACCTCTGGACAGACCTTGTCCTGAACCCAGATTTCACCTTGACCTTCACATTCCTGACCTCCCCATCATCCCCTGGGTAGGTCTCCTCGATTCGGCCCAATTCCCACTGACCACACACTGCACTGGGATCGACAAGCAGGACAACATCACCGGGACGCACCTTACGCCCCTTGGCGAGCCACTTGGACCTTCTCTGTAAGGTGGGTAGGTATTCCCGAATGAACCTCAACCAGAACTGGTTGACCAAAGCCTGGGCAAACTCGAATCTCTTGTGGAGATTCTTGGTGACTGCAAACGGTCCCTGAGGAGTCTCGGCTGACGCCCTACCAAGAAGAAAGTGATTAGGAGTCAGGAGTTGCAAGTCGTTTGGGTCGTTTGAACTGTAACCCAGCGGCCTAGAATTGACCAAGTTCTGAACTTCTGCGAACACAGTACTCATCTCGTTCCAAGTTAGATTCTGAGGACCAACCACTAACTTCAGACCTTTCTTGACCAACTTGATGAGTGATTCATAAAACCCACCCTGGTTGGGACTCAGCGGGGTGATGAAACGCCACTTCACCTTGTGGAGGGCAGCAAAACCCTCGAATTGCTTACGCCCCTCCTCCACAAGTTTTTTCAATTCTTTCTTGGTGCTAACAAATGAACTTCCATTATCAGAAATAATGGTTGAAGGCCACCCATGATGGGAGACAAACCTCCTCAATGCATGAAGGAAGGCTTGGGTGGACAGGTTTTCCACAATCTCAAGGTGAATCGCTCTGACAGTAGCACAGGTGAAGATAGCCCCCCAGCCTTTGTCACCTTATTACGCCTACACTTCAAGAGAAAGGGACCAAACAGGTCCAAGCCAGTTGTACTGTAGACAGGAGCAAACAACTGAAGACGTTCCAAAGGAAGGTCTGCCATCCAAGGGACCAGGGGAGATTTCCTACACTTCCTGCAGACAACACAGTCTCGAACTATCAGACGTGCCATGGTCCGACCCTTCACAAACCAATACTTGCGGCGACTATGACACAGTGTACTCTCACACCCACAATGACCATTCTTCTAATGGACATCTCTCATCAACAACTTGGAAATGTGGTTCGAAGAGGGAAGGAGAAAGGGATGGTTTTCATCATAGGACAGAGGGGACTTGCGAAGACGACCCCCAACCCTGAGCATTCCCTCACTGTCTCGAAAGGGAGCGAGGTCCTTGCAGCGTGTATGCCAGTCAGTCAACTCCTCCTGGGCAGTAGAGATCCAGTATTCCTCAGCTTTCTCGCGTTCCCCCGGTTCGAGTTCTCCAGTCCTTCCATCTTCTTTCTTGACCTTGGCCTTGAGATTCCCAATGAAGCGAAGACAAAGGGCTGTCACCGTGATGAGTCTGGGCCAACTCGAATAGGCGTAGCTCTTGATCGGTGGGACAATCTTCACAACCGCTGAAGACATCTTGGGAAATTCTCGGTCTGGTTTCTTCTCGCTATCCACATCAGCTAACTTCAGTGATGTCTGGTCTGGCCAATGCATCTCTCCCCTTTTCAGGAAATCCGGTCCTTCAATCCAACGACCTGTCATCTCATCTGGCCTGAGTCCTCTGGTAAGATCATCTGCTGGATTTAGGGCTGTGGGCACATACTTCCATAACGAGGGATCCCAGGTGGACTGAATCTCAGCAACGCGTACGCCAACAAACTGTTTCAAAGAGAGCGACTCAGACTTCACCCAATGAAGAACTATCTGAGAATCAGACCACAAATGAACATCAGGCTTGGTGCGCAACTCAGTATGGATGGTCTTGGCAAGACGGGAACCAATGAGAGCCGCCATCAACTGAAGGCGTGGCACCGTAGTCTGGTGTAGCGGGGCCACCCTTGCCTTTGACGAGTACAGACGGACACTAATGCCATCTGGCATTGGCCACAACATGTAGCCGCAGGCACCATATGCATGCAGGCTGGCGTCAACAAACACATGAAGTTGGGGTTGTCCCAACGCGTCTACAGGCTTGACAGACCTGGGGATGACAACAGACGTTTCTAGCTGCTTGAAATCCGCGAAAATCTTGCTCCACCTCTTTACCTGGTCCGGTGGTAGATTGGTGTCCCAACCAAGTTCCTTGATTCTCCAGATATCTTGCATAGCAATCTTGGCTGTGACCGTGACAGGGGTCGCCAGACCAAGAGGATCAAACAGAGTGGACATGTATGACAGCACCAACCTCTTCGTCAGAGACTCAGAAGGGGGGTCCTTGACCCGGAAATGAATCATATCAGACTTATGATTCCAGGAGACACCTAGAGTCTTGACGCTATCACCACCACCTCCGAGATCAACAGACTCACCAACACATGCCTCAGACTTCTGACTCATTGACTCCTTACCAGCCAAGTTACTATACCAGATCTTGATCCCAAACTTCCCAGTGTCCAGGATCTCGTCCAGATCACCCATCCTGCCCTTGGCCTGGCTCGTCTGTTCGCACGAATGGATCAAATCATCCATATACCGGTCTCGCTTCAGGATCTGGGCTGCATCGGGGTGGGATGTCTCGTGGCGTTCCGCGATCTTCAGCATCACCAGGCTTGCCATATCAGGGGAAGACTTGTCACCAAAGGCCACCCTGGTAAGTTTGTAGATCTCTGGCTCTCTCGTGTCATCTAGATTCCTCCATAGGAAACGATGAACTTCGGTGTCTTCAGGTTTTAGTCTTATCTGCAAGAACATTTTAGAGATATCCCCCACAATAGCGATCAAGTCCTCACGGAACCTGAGCAGCACCCCCAACAAATTGCCAATCAAGTTGGGTCCCTTGTAAAGGAAGGAATTCAGGGAGACACCTTGGAACCTAGACGCTGGATCAAAGACAATCCTCAGTGGGGTGCTGGGCTTATCAGGACGGTACACCCCATGGTGTGGAAGGTAATATACCGGTCTCTTGTCAGTCTCTCGGGGCCCTGCCTTGACAGCCCAACCCTTGTCAAGGTATTCTTGCACAGCATGATTGTACAAAGAGGCTTTGTCAGAGTCTCGAGACAAGCTCTTCTCAAGGGAGTACAGTCTTTTCTCAGCAAGACTGTAGTTGTCAGGCAAGAGACAAGGATCTCTTCTCCAAGGCGGACCGATCATGTAGCGATCGCCATCATGGCTGACAGAGCTTTCCAGAAGCTCCAGAGCCTTACGGTCTTCTGATGACATGGGCTCAATGGGACAGGAACAGCTTGGGGCTCTAACTCCCAACACTTCAAGATCATACAGGTCAGACATAGACGGGGCAAGTTTTCTGACAAGATTGACTGACACCCGCTTAGGAGCCTTTCCTTCAGCCCCTATGACATACCATCCAAGTGGGACTCGTTTTGCAACAGGTTCAAAATCCAAGCCTCGCCTAACTTCCTCTTCAGAGTGTAGGTGACTATACTGAACCCCCAGGATGAGATCAATTGGACCCCCAGGATGAGACAAGTCCAGATCACTGAGATGGGAGAAAGAGCGCAAATAGTCCTCATTCAAGGGAGGAACCCCGGATACAGTGCAATCCATCTCATGGGCCTCGACCAGATGCTCTTCTCCCCCATCCAAGTGGGAAAGCCAGAATTTCAATCTACGACTGTTCTGTTGACTATGTGGGGAACCACCAACCACCAAAACCTCAACAGGCTCAATTCTACCTTGTAGGCCTAATCCCTTAGCAAAATCACTCCGCACAATATTGGTGGTCGACCCTGAATCCAGCAAAACATTGCCCTCCTTCACCCTGCCATTCTCCGACCTGACCTGAACTCTAACCACAGGCAAGATGCCACCTTTGTCAAGAGCAGCCTTGGCGACACCAACAGTAGGCCTGGAAGAATCTGTAGCAGGAGGATCTGGCCAAGGACCGGGAGGTGGGGAATCTACATGAAGCAAGACATGATGCCACCTAGTGCAGCCACCTTTCCCACGCTTTCTCTTCCCCCTACAATCCTGTGAACGATGGCCCTTGATGAGGCAGGAATAACACAGGTTATGAGTCTTAGCAAGATTCTGACGCTCAGAGATTGAATTGCTGACAAAGGTGGGGCACTCGGGAACCTTGTGTGGCTCCGAGCAAATATAGCATTCTAAAACTTTGTCCCTCACTGCCTGTGCAGCAAAGGAGCGCCTGTCATGCTTACCACTGCCACTATTGCCACTGTTGCTACCATAATTACCCTTGGTCTCTGTCGAGCGTAGGTCACCGAAATCTGGGTCGCATTTTGCCCGGACTTTCTTGCGCAGGAATTCAGACAGGTCCAAGATGGTCGGCGCACGCATGGGGTCTCTTTCACGGATTCTGGCAACTGCGTCTTGCCACTGGTCAATCAAGTAGTCTGGGAGGCGCTGGACGACAAGGTGAAGAGTTGTGACGGCATTCACATCGGCAAAGTACTGTAGTCGCTGTAAACCTGCAATAACATTGATAACATCAATAGAGTAATCACGAAGAGAGTCCTTGGAATTGTCTATTTTCTTGCCCTTGATGATCTTATCAATAAAAGTACGAGCAAGTACGCTGCGTGCCCCAAATTGATCCTTAAGCTGTTTCAAGGCTGTGGCATACATGGCACCAGAGCAGCCAAGGCCTGCTATCAGACGCTCGGCATCACCGGACAGGTGCATCCTCAATTGGGCAAGTCGGGCATCATCCTTCAGGTGAGGCTTATCATGAATGTGTAGCTTAAAGCTGTCCATAAAGTCAACGTAATCGACAGGTTTACCACTGAACGACTTCAACTTTAGGGTTGGGATGTCTCGACCGGCTTCGATCCGATATAATGCCGCGGCGACGGTCAAGTCCACAGAACTGCTTGGCAGGACGGTTTCACGAAACTCCACCAACTCGTCGATCCATGAGTCGAAGGCTGGAACCGGATCCACCGATGTGGCGAAGACGGGAGACGGCATCGAGGACACTGTCGAACTTATTATCAGAGGGTGGTGAGCCAACGATATCGGCACACTGGAGGTCGGCAACGTAGCAGGAGTCAGTGTGCTACCAGCACCACGAGGCATGGCGGCAGAGACAGGAAGCCCCAGTTGCAGGACTCGATGATGTTACTGCCGCTGCACCGAAAC